>NW_004567116.1:24836053-24855706 GCF_000260355.1 Condylura cristata
AAAAAAAAAAATGGGGAAACAAACCTGTAAAAATATGTAGAACTTATACAAGTTCCTGGGGAGGGGGAGGGGGAAAAGGCTGATTAAATAGTGGGCAGAAGAACAGACATTTGTCCAAGGAAGAGAGCAAAAGAAGCAATAGGGAGAAGAGAAGATGCTCAATATACTCATATTGTTAGAGAAAAACAAATAAAAACAAGCAATGATTATAGCTATCGTCATAAAGACCGGGGTAACAGAAGCTGCTGAGCACACGGTGAAAGGACAATCCTGCACAGTGCTAATGGGAATGTAATTATTCCAACCGTTGTGGGAAACCACACAGAGGTTCTTCAAAAATGTAAAACATTTTCAGGTATATAATAAAGGCAATGGAATCAGAGTTCAACAAGATAATACAAACCCTTGTTTCTCACAGCACTGCTCACAATAGCCAAGATGTAGAAGAACCCAATGGCCTCCCATGAATGGGTGGATTTTTAAAATGTGACGTATAAACAGTTATATCAACATGGAATATTATTCATCCATGAGAACTCAAGATATGCTGATCATCATGACACAAATAACCTTGAGCACATTTTACTAAGCAAGGTAAGTGACAGGAAAAGATAAGTACTTTAATATCATTTATATGAGCAATTTTTAAAAGTTTAGCCCATTTAAAAAAAAAAAAACAGTGAAATGGTGATAAAACTAAGGGGAGAAGACTGATGGGATTTCAGGATACAAACTTCTAACAAGCAGCAAGTCAGAGAAGTCTAACACACATACATGCTCTGTATAACAAATGCAGACAAGTATAAACAGCTCAAGAGCCAACACCCTTTCTGAGGAGTAGATAGATTCTGGTGACAATGACACAACCAGGGATGTGGCTAGCTGTGTATACTGAACAAAGTTATAATTTTCTTCAACACGTTTTCTTCCAAAAGGTTCTTCTGAATGTTTACCAGCAACGTTTAGGGAGAGGGATCCTTGCCTACCAAGGACAGGCAGGCCATCTCACCGCAGACCATCTGCTACCTTACACACTAACACTCTCCCAGCAACCTGGTTTTTGCTGTTATTTGTCCACTACACTCCTGACCAATTTCTTCTAACATCCCCTTGGGTCTCCCCTGTCATCTTGACCTTCTCAATGGCCCCCTGTAAGCACACACTGATCTCATTTCAACCATGAACTTGCTTCCTCCTCACTAACCAGATGAGTCAGTGACCATCACCATTTTCCAAGCCCAAGATCTAGATGTCCCACATAGTCCAGGTCCTGCTCTCTGCATCTCTACTAGCCCAAAGAACTCTGAAGCTTTCCCTCTGTACCCTGCTTAACACTTGTCCCTTTTTGACTAAAAGTAACATCATTTTAAAAAAGAGAGAGAGAGAGTAGTAGTTAGCAACAAGATTAGACCTAACATTGTATCTTCAATAAGGCATGCCTTTTTTTTTTTTTTTTTTGACAGCTTAAATAAGGATTTTAAAATGCAGACATTGGAGCATGAGAAGCATTTTGGGCTGAAAAGCTAAGTGGACAAGGAAATGGAGTGAGAAAATATGAGTTTATAGAAGAAAAAGCAATTAGTTCATTATTGAAAGTATGATATACAATAAGGGAGAAGGCAGAGCTAAGCCTGGGGAGAAACAGCACCGGAAGTAGGGTCCTTCAGGATCCTGAATGACAAAAATCAATAGTTCTGACTTTTGTCCACTCAGTGGTAGGGAGTGGCTGAGGTTTAAACCATGACCTTGCTGAATCTGGGCTGGATTTTACATGAATTTGGCAGCATGAGGAGGGCTGGGACAGAGCGAAGACACTAAAGGTACTTGTTTTGTGCAGACCTTCATGGGGAAATTGTCATATAATGACAGCAGTTTGTCTCTGCACCCTTAATTACTATGATTAACTGATAAGAGACCAGCAGGCACTCCACACTTGCAGGAGAGGAATATGTAAATATTCTATTTCTATAGAAATACCTTCGTGCTTTTGAAAATCTGTACTTTCACAGAAAGGAGGTCTCACCCCACCCATACTAAGCCCACATCAACAGCATCATAAAATAGTGTATATAAAACCCTACCTACCCGAATGGAGTTCCCGTGTTCAGGATGAAGCCCAGTAAGCTGCCTCTAATTCAGTTACCTGAAACAAGACTCCCTTTGATGTTGCATGCCAAAAAAAGAAAATAATCACCATAGTAAAGAGTTTGCTGTGATTTTCAGGTCCGCAGAGGTGATACAGGTGAAGTATGAAGCTATGAGAGTTAAGATGCTGTTAGGAGGAAAATGGAATCTCTGTCAAAGAGCATTGTCTGGTGGTTGAGATGGCAAGCTCGAGACCCAGGCAGCCTGGGTTGAAATCTCAGCTCCCTCACAGACTGTCCAGGTGACCTTGAGTGAATTACTAACCGCTTCTAGCATCCAGCAGTGCCCAACCTCCTAAGGTCTTTTGAAGATTACCTTCAATGACCTATGTACATCACTTATTGCAGGTTTGGGTTCTTCTGATTTGACTTGGATTTTGTGATCTGATTTGACCTCTCAGCCACATTTCTTTCATCTTCATTAAATACCTCTCTTTGGAACAGTTTCTACTTGTTTTTCTAAGATACTTCTATTTCCCTCCCCACTTCTTTAGCAATATCTTTGCAGATGCCTCTTCTCTCTAAACTTAACATCACACCATTTCCCAGACTTCAGACCTAGTCTTTTTCTCTTTTTCACCTATAAATTCATAATTGGTAACCTCAGGTTAATATGTGCAGTTCAGATCTTCCCTGAGCACACACCTTGTATCCAGTTGTCCACCCAAGAACTATTTTGGCTCACACTACAGGCATGCCTCACTTCCTTGTGTTTTACCTTATTAAGCTTCACAGGTATTGAGTTTGCTATAAAGTAAAGGTAAAAAATATGGTGCAAGTCCTCTGTTTCTCTTCCAGTTCAAACTGCCATGATTTCTTTTGTGGACTAGTGAAATAACCATCTCTGTTCTCTATGCTGTCCCTTCCTGTTCATACAGTCTGGTGACACCCGGCAATGGTAAATAAGGACAAAAAAGGAATTTTTAATAGGGTAAAGTAAGGACAAAATCTGATGGAAATAATTCAGGAGAAGGTTTGCCTGATGATGCAAAACAAACACTGAGATCCCTGAAAAGTTGAGAGGGCACAGGATGCAGATCCCTGAAAAGTTGAGAGGGCACAGGGAAGGTCTGACCCCTGTCAGCTATGAGGCTCTTTCTGCAGCCATTGAGAGGGGCACAGGACTCTGACATGTCTAGCCCCGAGGTGGTTGTCTTCTGAAGGCATCTGCCTTTCTCAATGGCACAATCTCGGGGTGGGAATAACAGCATACTGAGGACAACCTTGCATATGGGGAGGGACATATATAGGAGTCAGACTTACTGGTAGAATGGTAGATGATTTCTGAGTTGACTTTCTAAGTGAAATTCTGTGATCCTAAGTGTAAAATGTCATCCATTCACCTAGTAACATTACTTTCCATGGTTGTGTTCAGCTACTTGGAAACAATAATAGGGTTCATCCAAGGTTAAGGTAAATATAGCATGTAGGAGAAGTAGAAGGAGGTTGAGGAATATTTTCAAGGAAGTGTTCATGACAGATGTAGAATTTAGTCTGTATCAAGAAGGCTGAGAGAAATCTAAGAATTGCGAAAGAAAGGCTGAGAGAATCTAAGAGTTGTGAAAAAGTGAAAGCAATAGAAAAGGATGCTTTAATAAGGTTTTTGTTTGTTGGGCTTTGCTTGTCTTTCTATGGGAAGTGTTGAACACGGGAGTCAGAGGGATGGGATGTTCTGTCCAAAGAGTGAAACAGTTTCAAACATCAGAAATTATGCCATTTCTAATGATACATCTTTGGATATGACCCACCCCTTCTCATGCTTAAACCATGGCTACTGTTGAGGAGAAATACATTTCAAGAAACTGGAGTTATAAGCATCCTGGATCGGATCATTCAAGCAGATTCTAACATAACCAAGAATAATGATGGCCACTGGCAAGACAAAGACAGTGAATGCAAAGCCACATGGATGAGGGGCTGGGGAAGGGCAAGACTGGGGTGATCCAGTAGAGTAGATCCCCAAGATGACAATGATTTTTGCTACAAACTTTTCATAAGGCAAGTTGGCAGCATCTGCCAAACTGTACATAGTTTTGATACAATCCACATTGGAGATATTTTCTATAGGGAAGAGAAGCGTGTACTGTGGGCACAAGAAGTGAATGTGCAGATATTCACTAAAACATTTTTTATAGAAACAAACAATTGAAATAGCTGTGAAGTAAATCATGCCAGAGTTGCACAAAGGACTACAACACTTTAGAAAGCTAAAGAGTAAGATGATTCTGTTTGTTACTAACATAGGAATGTATGTAATACATATTGTAAAGTGAAAAGAGAAGCACTATGCTTCAATTCGTATAAATAAGGGACACCTGTACAAATGCATGTGTGCATATTTCCCTAAATATACATGCCATATCACTACAAAAACCCCCAAGCTACAGCAAAAAGTAAGGGCCACTACTGAAGGTCTAATAGAGACAAGAGGGATGACAGTTCACTCAAAAACTGCTTAAGACGTTTTAATTTTAATGGTATATTGTTTTAAAATAACATCACAATATTTTATTAAAAGAAGACTACGTGGCTTTTTGTTATAAAGCTATGATGAGGGTTAGCTGAGCTGCTATTTGTAAATCACTTAGTATGTGTTAGGTTAAGCCCACTCCCACCAGGGAGACCACTGTCCAGGGTGTTTCAGGAAGCCCCACTGCCCGGGATGTTCCAGGAAACTGCTATACTAAAAGAGAAGAAAAAATGTCTCTGGATGCAGCCACCTGGCTCCCCGATCCCTCTGCCATGTCAGTCCCCTGCCATCCTAACCCTACTTAAGAAACCCTAAAATCCTCAACTGGCAATACCTTCTGGCTTGGTCCAGAGGTGCAGCCTGAGAGTGCAATAAACTTTTCTTGCTTTTGCTATTCTTTGTCTCACACTTTTTTTCTCACCAAACTTTCCCTCACCACTCCTTTTCATTAGCCTTTCAGTATAGTACCTAGGACATCCCCAGTTTATGCTTAAAAATGCTTACTGTTATTATTACCTTTACATTATCACATAGTGGTAATGAATCAGAAGCCCACACAGTACATGCAGACTGAGGATATGATTCTCCCCGCCAATTCTCTTTTCCATTCCTCACACACACACACCACTTTCAAATGGTGCCACCAACCCCACTGGTTAAGAATCTCTAATATCACCTTTCCCTAACTGGCATTCAGAGCTCCTTAGAAATTAACAATTCCCATAGCATACCTTTAACCTAACCAGTCCCACTGGCTACCTGTCCTAGTTCAAAATATAGATTTGACCCATTGCAAAGATTTGATATTCAATGCTGTATTCAAACTAATTTATTACTTAAGCATTTTAAAATAACTTATTGCTCTGTCTCCAATCTTCTTTGAACAGGTAGTTATTTAAGAGATTAGTTTTAATATGCATTTCTAAATAATTGGGGGTTTTATATTTTCAAACCTATTGTCATATTTTTTTCTGTGCCAAATATCAAAAAATATAGTCTGACTAATTTCTGGTTTAGAGACTTAGCTGGTGTTTATCCGGGCCATCATTGGTAATGATTGTGAATGTTTAAAAAACAGGTACACTCTCTACAGGGTACATACTTTGAGGCTATCTATTAATTCACTTTTATTAATTGCTCAATCCCATGCTCATTATCTTGTTTTATTTATCAGAGACTGAGTAGTATATTAAAATATGCTACTGTAATTATGTTTCTGTCAATTCCTGCTTGCTTGCCGAGGAGATTTTGCTTTATGTGTTTTGATGTTTTATTATTAAACAGATACATATCTACAATGTCTTTATTATGAATTTTACCTTTCATCAATATGAAATAACTATTCTCATTTCCCTTAATACCTTTCGCCTTGAATTTTACCTCAATATTAATATTGACTCCTCTACATTCTTTCTGTTCAAATTTGCTTGCTATACCTTGGCCCATTTCCAGAATTTCATCTTACTTAACGTCACAGCTCTGACTACCTGTACACAGTTCATTTTTAAAATTCAAGTAGTTTTTGCCTTAACTATTTATGTTTAACTTATATCTTGTGCTTGATCTTTGATTTTTATGATTTATTTTTTTATATTTTAAGTTCCCTAACTTTAAAGTTTTTGATACATTTTCTTCACTATTTTAAAAGTAGTCCTAGATTCTGTACTATGTTTGATAGTTCTCTCTCCACCCCAATTTTATTAATTATAATTGACAGAACATTGTATTCATTTAAGGTGTAGTATTATGTATGCTGCATGTATCCAGTCTCAATTATTACTACAGAAATTATGGTTAACAACTATCATCGGCAATAGTTGTCAATTATTTGTCAGTTTACTTGTTCATTTCATTACGAAATCTATAACTACTTTTCTGTAACTTCTGGGATAAAGACTGACCCCCTCATCTTTAATTGTACTAGTCTTTATTTTTAAGATTTTCCAAAGCAAAATATCCCTCTCCCTCTTAATCTCCACAAATAACAACACACACAAACACGTACACACAATTCTGATGCCTCTATGCTATATATGTCATACACACGTACATACATGGCCACATAGATAGTGGGTTGTGTTGTGTGTGTGTGTGTGTGTGTGTACACATGTCAGTAAAAGAAGAACTAAACAATCTGTTCACAGTTAATATGGGAAATAAAAAATTTAGTGTGTTTTTACCTCTGCTTTCTATAAAATATTTTTAAGCTGTGGGTTGGTATTTTCTTTTTGTTATTCCTTAGATGTTAGTTTATATAAAACTGATTTACATTTCAATCCTAGAGCAACATGCTATGACATTCATTACTAGTTTTGTTTGATAAAATAATTAGTCTATTCTTGAGCTCTGTATTTTAAATTACATTTTGGTTATGGGAGTGCCTCTTCCAATTTTGAGTCCTTAGTCTTTGTTGTCATCATATGTAAAAGGCAATTTGGTTGGAGATGCATTTCACGGGTCACATAATTTTCTCCATCAAAACTCAACCTAATTTTTCTTTTATCTTTTGATATATTGTTGACAGAGTAAAAGTCTAAATTCACCTGATTTTTGTTTCTTTGAGGCTATACTTTTGTTTCACTCTTTATTTGGGATCTTATAGAATTTTACAATTATTTTTCTTTGAAAAAATCATCAGAATGTAATTAGGCATAAACATCTTTTTCCTTTTACTACCTGGAGTCTCTTATTCTAGACATAAAAGATGTTTCGGTTTTGTAAGCCTTTATTATATAAGTTACTAATGCATGCTCTTTTCATTTGAGAAGTACTATTCTGTTTACATCCTACCTGCTACCCTCTAATCTCTCTTTTTTTTCCATTACTTTTTATTCTTTCCTTTGCCTTCCAAGACAACTTGTAAGGTTTGAACTATCTACCATTGATCCTATTTTCTACCATTTTTTTTAACCTGTGCATTCATTTGTGGGACTTTTAATTGTTTTAATTTTTCAATATTTTTGCAGTGGTTTGTTCTTATTCAGTACATCTGTAATCTCAAAATGCACCTCAGCTTATTGATACTTCCTTGTGGCCAAATATCTTTTTGCTATCTTAATGAGGTATCACCTAAAATGGACTTGTTTCCTGTAGAGTACCACTTACACAGGTAAGCATTTCTTCTGTATCTTTAGAATAGTACTGGCATGACAAAGTCTGGTGAATTTTTAAGTATGTTCACTTAATTTCCTTTCTCTGTAAGTGTAAATGAACAGTTAAACTTATAGAAGTTACAACTAGTGATTGCTGGGTGTGAATGAGCCTTTCCCTCACCACTTTCAACCTCTTGGAGACCTGTTATCAGTCTTACCTTTTAAAGTTGGAAGGCGGGTTCACATGGACCTAGTCCAGTTTCTGCTAACCCTTATAGAGAACGAACTCATTTGCCTTCTCTGCCACACTCCATAATTCTGAAAGAGGCTTTTTATCAGGGCAAGCTGGGATGGCTAGTCGTGCCTTAACATAATTTAGCCCATCAAACACCATCATTTGTAACACATACACTATGTCCAGGTAATTTTCTGCACATTCTCTGTCCTTGGTGGTATATGTGAAATAGCCACAGATGCCAACAATGCCTGATAACCTAACTTGCAATCTCTAATGAAGGCAAGTGAAAAACCAATGAGGAGAAGGTGAGGGAGAAGCACAGTTCACCCAGCTCAAGACAGGTATGTCTGTTTTACACCATCAGTCTCACTTCTGGTTGACACACATTATAACCATGCCAGACATGAATACTGAGATGGGAGCTTCCAATCCTTTCCTGTTAGCTGTGCTGATCACATACAGAGTGTAAAAGACCATTTCCACAGCTGTGTTTCTCATCAACCCATAAGCATTATGGTCAATAAAATTTCCTCCAGACTCTGAAAAACTCTTCAGTCATCTTTAGTTAACAGTTTCAGAGCTTGGTTGTTTATGTGTTCATAAAAATTCATCCAGAATCAGTAAGAACCTGAGAGAGACAGAGTTAAAGGTTCTAACAGGTTGTACCTGTTATAGAACCAGGTTTCTCTCCTAACCATATATAATAATGATGTTTCCTCTGAATTGTGTATCACACAACCCAGAAGAGAAAAGCGTAAAGAAAGGTAATGCAAACACTGCAGGAAATTTATATCCTATGTGTTTAAGAGATAAGTGAATCCAAAACAGTATAGTGCTGAGATCTTAGCCAAGTCTCAACTGCATCAACCAATCATCAGGGCTTCGAGTATGAAGCGCTCTTTTCACATGCAATGGATTATAATGAAAAGAGGGAAGTAAATTGATAGCATTCAGGATGACACCTGCACCAGCTGTCCTAACTCACCTGTAGGGCTTTATATATCAAAGTCTTACTCTGTGCACAAGGCTTGCAGATCTGAAGGATTACATCTCCTTTGTCACAACAGTGAACAATTACAGATGGATTCAACTTGAAAATTATCAACTCATTCATTAGATAATTATACTTACTGACATCCATGCATACCCAACTCAAATTGCCAGGCTGCAGTGACACAAAAATTAGAATTTTCTGTCCTTGTTTTCTCTTGCCTTCAGGAAACATATCTAAGCCATCCAAGAAATTGCACCCTCTGATTCTTTAAAATTTCTACACATTCTATTTAAATACAGCCCCTGATGATTACCAAAGATTATTTGCAAATTGTTAGCACTGATTAAGATTTGTTATCTACTTCCAAAATGATGAGCCCAGATAGACATTCAATATAACTTCCAGGTGTTAAGAAGCTCTGCTTCAAGTCATCTACCAAACTGGCAATGAGCAGCTTACAAAGAGAACAGCAAAGAAAAAAGGGAGGGAGATGGCTTAGAAAGAGCTTTGGTGTTATAAATGATAGGGAAATGAAGGAAGAAAGAGCAAGCTACATTAAAAGGTCAGGGACATATTTCTGAGTGTTGTGTATTTGAGCAGGAAGCAGAACACATGGTAATGAAATGTGGTCCCTAGCCAGATAGCTGACTCAAGACATACACATATGGCTAATGGCACATATTCTGAATAATCAACAGAAAAAGAAATGTTTTGCTACTTAGACAACAAAATTAGGACATGTTATTCCTTACTGATATTGCCTGAGGCTGCCATGTCTCATTATAGCTTTGAACCATACGTTCTTCAATCCTTTTTCAGTTCCTCTTTACTGATTTTTCTGGCATGAACGGTAGTTGTTTCCCTGTATAAATCTTTGCCAAGTTTTATGTGCTGTGTTTTGTTACAACTTAACCACCTATCTTTACTCTGTCATTTTTTATCTCTCCCAAGCCCATAAAGAATTGTTATTGTGCTGTGTTACTCATAGGAAATGCCAAGAACTTTCAGGGCCAAAGAATGCTCTTACTCAGTGAACTATTTAGGTTTAACATGAAAATAGAATTTAAGTGAGAGTTCTGCAGCTGGGAGGAGCAAAAAAAAAAAAAAAGTACAGTTGAGAACTATAAATAAAATCCAGATATTGTGCTGCACAACAATAGCCAGAGAATTGTGATATATGAGGTTTCAATATTTCAACTTGTATTGTTCTTTCTTTCAAATGACAATAGAGTAATTCAAAGGTATTCAAAGCTTCTATTCCAGTCTATTGCATTTGTGTTCAATAATGCCCACCTTTACTGATTTGATTATTATATGCTATTTGGCCATTAGCCGCACCAGCTATACAGAAGTTCACCTGCCACATTAGAGACAAATGGCTTCCACTACAAAGCTAAACAAGTTAATAGACCAAGCCTTGATAAAGATACCTTAGTCACTAGTTTAAATTCATCCTCTTCTGCATCTATTGGTGGCAATGCAATCCTATACCCTGATAATGGGAAGATTGGGGCTTCCAGTTTGCTTTGCTTCTCATGGGCACCTGCTCTTCAACTGACAGGAGATGGTGCTTGATCATTATGTTGAGACAAATTGAGCCACTGGAGAATAAAAAAGCCCTACACAGACATGAAAAGTGCCAGGCGTGAAAAAGGGCTAAATACTTTCAAAGATACT
Source organism: Condylura cristata (assembly GCF_000260355.1). NCBI lineage: Eukaryota > Metazoa > Chordata > Mammalia > Eulipotyphla > Talpidae > Condylura > Condylura cristata. The sequence goes on from NW_004567116.1 coordinate 24,846,669, forward strand.
TATTCTTTAAAGAAGGAAATAGAAATGTTCTCTGGAGTGATTGTCTCATTAAGTCACCTATTGAACAAAAGCACTCAGACCTTTCCATCTTCTCCCCTCTTACACACAAGCTGTGAGTTCAGATGTCTAAGTCCATAAGCCACCTTCATCTGTCTGAAAACACATGCAAAGTGAGATCAGAAGACAAGTCATTCTCAAGGTTTCTCCTGATGAAGTAACATTGGCCAGAGGCATTCCAAAGCCATGAAACGGGTTCTGAATGACAGAAGACTACTTTGGGAATACCACTTGAAAGCTACTCAGTCTTTTTCTAGTAATCAAATATTCATGTAGTTTTTCTGTTTAGTCAGATGAAGTAACTGAATGTTAATATCACTATTATTACTGCTACATTCCTACAATTTATTGAGACACTCATACATGCCAGATAATTGCTAAGAGCTTTATTGACATTATGCATTAATTCCTTAATATTTATTGATTATCTGCTATAAACATTGGGATTATAAGCAATGTTCAAACTGTTCTCAATTACTCTCCAAAGGGAGCACACAATCTGATTAAATAATCTTTTTTTACAAGTTATTTTTTGACATCATTCTTCATTTTGTGCATTTTTTCATCTCAATTGTAATCCCCATGGGCTTCCCACCACCAATTCACCTGTGTGTCATCACCACAGTCCAGTGCACTCTTCCCACCCCAGTTCTGATTCCATTCGCCCTTCTATCCCTATAAAATGCCTCTGGCTTATAGTTGTTCATTGCTAATCTTACAGCAATCTTCTATTAGGATCTATTGTCGATGTTTGCAAGTGTCTTTATCTATAAATCTATTTGAATTGAGATTCAAAACTTGCCCAAGATTACAGAGTGAATGAGTGATAGGACAGGACTTAAAACCAAGTTACTCTGTTTTCAAAACTTTGTTCTAAACCCCTTAGCTGTGCTAATACATTAGTTCTGAGATTCAGAGGCCAATCTGCATGCCATAATACGGGGGGTGGGGAGGAATGAAAGCAAGGTTGGTTCTTAGAGTGCTTGATATCTTTACAACAGAAGTCTTGTTGTTTAGTAGTTTTTAAGCAGTCTGATTATTTTCCACCTGGTAAATAGAACAGATAATTTAGCTAAGACTATCTCCAAATTGGAGATGCTGCTTAAGACATCTTGAAGCTCAGATTTATTTTTATAAAGATTTATTTATTTATGCACACAGAACTGGGTACACCCCTGGCCAGAGGTGCAGGAGCAGTGAGAGGCTTCATCAGAGACACACTGGGGAGCAGAACAGGCAGATCGATGAAACACACTGCTGAGGGGAGCAGCAGACAGGTCAGGAGAGGTCTGCTGTGCCATGTGGGTCACCTCCGGGGATCTAATTCACACTGAGGCAGCTGCAGCCAGCTTGCAGTGCTGCATCCTAACCCGTTGTGCCACCACGGAGGGCCCAAAACTCAGATCTTAAGCAATGATTCTCAGTTTTTCTTCAGATGCAAATCTTGATGTCATGGAACACTGCAGTTCATGAGGAACTAATGAGATGTTATGAGCAAATAACCCTATGCTGAATTCTGGACATCAGTGTGTACCAGCCTTGTTATGAGACAAGAAATAGCAAGTGATAAAGTTAAGAGAAACTGTAGGGGTGCAGCATCTTTCAAATAAGCACATTCAGTGTATTAATGCACATTTATGCAAATTAGGAAAATATAATTGTTCACTTTTAGTTGAATCCTCAGGGATTCCCTGGAAAATTAAAATAGATTTGCTACTTTTCCAACAGCCCCACTGTATGCTCTTCTTATTCTTCTTGGCTCTAACTGCAGCTCCGAGAGCCCAACTTAGCAACACATTTGGAGAGAATAAATAGCTCTGGTTTACTGTTCATCCAGGATCCTCACACACTGAGCGTACCAACTCTAAAACCTTTCTTTGTTTACAAGGGCTTTGAACTCCTCCAATTTTCTATGTCTGTGAAGTCTGAGAGTCTGAAGGAGATAGGATGTGTATGGATAGCTGTGTAGAGCCAGCTCCTTTTGAGTTTTCTTCTCACTGAATTTAGCATGATGCTCCACAATGCACTCACTAGCATTGTACCTTTGGAAACAGGCTACTTCAAAAACACAAGCTTGGGGTGACCAGGGAAGGCAGCTACCTGGAGTATCAGAGTGACACTTCAAGCTAGGGCAGGAAAACGTGTTTCCCCTCCAATTTAATTGACCATTTGGACCTAACAACACCATAATTGTCTTTGAATGTCTATATAGTCCAGAGAAGGGAAAGAATTAATAATGTCAGTATTTAAAAAGGGCTTACTGTGTGTTAGACTTGATGCACACACATGTCATCTTTTGGACACCTATGATGGCTAAAAGCTCAGAGAGTTTAAATGATTTTCCTAAGCTGCATCACAGAGACAGTAAAGTCACCAAGTTAAGAAGAAAGCCTGACTTTCCATCTCTAATGTCACTTTTTTTCCATATATTCCTCTATCCTTTATTAATTTCCAGCCTATAATATCACAATCCTTTCAAGGAAGATTCGAAACCTCTCCAAAATATGCTGCAAATATTTTTTTAATATAACTTTAAAATCTTTAACAATAAATGCATGCCACACAACATTTTGTTGGTAGAAAGGGCCCAATTAAATAACCTCAGATTTCCCAACTCGACAAAAGGTGGAACTGACTGAACTTAATGTCCAGATTTCACTCTCCGCTCCAAAACTTCCCCTCCTGCCCACTCCTTCCCAGAGGAGCATCATTAAATTAGGGGCCAGCAGTAATATCCCCAAAGGCAACACATCCTAGAATCTTAAGTGATGACAGCTTCCCCAAGCTCACCACAAATGGAAGGTAAAATGCGTCATTATTAGCCATGCAACAAACCATTCAATGGACTTGAAAAACAAATACATCTGTTTCTGAATTCTAAGGCCTTCTGTTTTTCCAAGTGGAGAGAGACATTCTCTGATTTCAGTTCTAGACTGTAAGAGCCAAGTGGTAGCTTGGGAAGGAGAGGTATCATCTAGCTCTGTCCTGTCAAACTAAAGACCCCTCATACTCACAGGAATGCACATAGGCCTGCAATAATGGACTGTTTAGAACTAATCCATTGCTCTGCCTCAGTCCTAGTTCAGGGGCTCCCCAAGCCCCCAAAGACTAATTTATTTAATAAACACTAAGTACTATTTTCCTTCAAGCAAACTGAAGGTATTCAAATGGCACTCCAGCACAATCAATCCAGTCCCAAGATTGATTTGAGTCGCCTGCAGCCAAATGGCACAGCAACTGTAAGCACTCAACTCCTGAATGCTTGTCAGTAAGCTTCTTTTTTTGCCAACAGACTTACCTTTTCTCTTAGTCTCCTCTTACATTCCTTGAAGAAGAGATGCAGACAATACCCTCAGCAGCCCCCACCACCATCACCATCACCACCACTGAATTTACCTATTTAGCTCAGCCACTAAGTAATCAAAGCTCTGGAAAACATGTCTGTTGGAAGGTAGGTATGTTCCTTCTCCAAGTGTGTGCACAAGCATATGTGGTGAAATACAAAGAGGAGAAAGATAGCAAGTCCCACAGAGTTACTGTTCAACTACAGTCTTTAATCTAGGCCAGTCGTTGATTCTCATCCTTTAGTTAAGTATCAGTGCTATCATTGCTACAGCATGAGTTCAATCCCTGGCTCCCTGACCAGATAACAAACCCATATATGATGCAGCAGCAGGTCTCTCCTGTCTCACCCGCTGCTCCCCGTAACAGTTTTATATTCAGTAAATCTACTTGGTCTGGTCCCCACTCTGTTTCTAGTAAATATTCCTCTGGTCTACACCCCAATTCTTCTATGCAAAAATAAGAAACATAATGACACATAAAAGGCACAGACCAGGCAGTTCAGGAGTGGAAGCCACTGTTGTCATCACCACACTGCTCTGTAAGCCGGCCCTTCCTACACGAAGGCTTTTAGGGATCCTGATGAAGGGCCTAGGGAACACCCAAAGTATACCCCCAAAACCAGAATAAATATCACCATGCAAGTGCAGAATTTATTTAAAACAAAGAAAGCACTTCATTTGGAGGTAAAGAATAAGTAATATGAGTTTTGGAAATTATCTTTTTCAGGGTGTAACCAAGTCAATAGATTTTGCAGGGATTTTGCATTTGCTGCTTAACTCATCTCCAGATAGCTTGGTGGATGTGGTTTTCCTCACTGAGAAAGAACCTCCTCTCTGCTCAGCTTCTTTGTCATGTTTCCCCTTGGTCAAAGACACTCCTGAAGATGCATCTCTGAGCGCTGTGATCTGTCTGCCTCCCAATATCTGGAGAGCCACAGCTGGGCAGGCCTTCCTCCAATTAGAGACAGAGTGTTTCATCCCAAACTGGGCTGGGGAGACTGAACCTTACTTTAAAATGCAAGAATTTCAGAAAATAACATGTCTGCAAATTTAGAGTGTTTCTACACTCATACGCAGTCAGAATCTAGGACATCTGACTTAATGTGCTGTCCAGAAGACTCCCTTGATCATATGCTTTCCTTTTACTACTTAAGACCCTCAGGCTAGAAAAAATATGACTGCCACAAAATTCTGCTCTGGAATGTGGGAGAACAAAAAGAAAACACAGAGGGGCTCCCTGGTTGCTTAGGTATTAAGTCTCAGCTCTATTACCAAAAAGACCCACCACAACGGCTGGAGTTCAATCCCCAGCCAGGGAGCTGACCCACATGGCCCAGCAGACCTCTCCCGTGTCTGCTCCCCTCAGCAGTGTATTTCAGTGGATCTGCATATCTTGCTTCCCGCTCTGTCTCTAGTAAATTCTCTTCACCGCCCCCTCCCCACACACACACACTACACTTCTGGCCTGTATACCAATTCTTCTATGCAAAAGTAAATAAAATCTTTAAGAAGACAAATGAAGTAATAAAAAGAAATAAAAATACACTTTCATGCTGCTAATCCTTTTCTGTGAATGGCATGAAAGTCAGGGAAGTGGCATTGTAATTAGGAACTAACATATTCGATACTGTCATGTCCTATGTCACTCAAATCTTAATAAAAGTTTAAGGACCACAAAGGCAGGGATTCTTTCATCAGTGTTATATGCCAGGTGCCTAGATACAGCTGACACTGAATGATAGAACTCTCATTTTACAGATCAGTAAGCTGATGCGTATAAAGAGTAAATTAAGTTGCCCAAAGCACCCAGACCAAAAAGACACAAATAGAAAATTCTTAACCGATATCTCATATTTTCCCCACTATTTCTTGCTGTATATTTTTATGGTATATTACCCCCCCCAAAAAAAAAAGTATATCCCATGCCATTATAAAGTCCAATACAGTAAGAGAAGCAGACCAAACAGCGGTCATGGGCAATTGCCCACACAAAGTGAGCTGATCAGAGGATGAGCACAATGGCCCGTTAAGGTTAGGTCTAGCCTAGCAATGGAAGGTGTGTACTAAGAAAACTAGGAAGCCTAATATCTTTATGAAGAGACTGGCAGCTGGAAGTAGGGTAAGGGGGGATGTGTCTGTCGTTAAGATATCCAGCCTGACGAGACTTTGTTTTCATTCCCAGCGTGGACTGTACAGCAAATTAATAGGTGAGATCAGTTTTGAAGACTAAATACATTTAAAAGTAGAACTGGAATCACATTCAGAAAAAAAGGCTACAAATCAGATAGATTGTATTGTTCAAAACTGTAAATGAATTAAGAACACCTAGGGTCGACACGGATAAGTTCCACTAGAAAGGAATAAAATGTTTAGAAATGGTCCTAGCCAGAGCATTCTGTACAGTAAGGGGAACACACTTGATCTTTAAACATTACTGGCTTGATTTTTTTTTAACTGATATTTTCATTCTGTAGCACACAGAATATCAGAACATTTAATCACAAAAGCACTTATTCAGTTGAATGGGGGAAAGGCATTTCTTCCCAGACTCACTGCAGAACCTTTTGCCCTGTTTTATAATAACTGAAAATGAATTCAGAGTTAAAACGAGCAATGTCCCCTTAGAATTATTTATTCCACAGTTAACATCTGACCCTAATAATACAGTCAGGACTAGATTTCTTTGAATATACTATATGCAACCCAATGCCTGATATCCAAGAAACAGGAACCCAGAAAGGATAGGAAAAACAAAATCAGTGCTTTATATATTTCTTAATAATTCTCTAGGCATCTTCACTGAGTCACGGTCGAAAATAATTCCACAGTGACATGAACAGACCATATTATAGCAAAATGAGTAAAGGAGCAAAATCTTCAACTCATCCTAGCAAATCCAAGATCATTGTGTCTAACAGACACAAGGTGACTTCTAAAAATGAAATATAGAAATAATATAACAAGAGTGAGGACACTGTATATATTTGGACTTCCCTAAAGTCCAGCTTCATGAAACCAGTGGGAACCAGATCCTCTTATAAGGAACCTCTGAGATGAAACAGCTTCCTAATGGCTCTGGTATCCAGGGTCATTTAATCCTTTAGGCTTATGAGCCTATAAGCTTTTTAGGAGCCTATAAAACAATCCTTGAGACCTATAAAAAAAATGATGTGCTCAATAATACAGAAAGAAAACTCTGCAATCAATATTACTGTGTGTTGATTTGCCTTCAAAATGCACCATTACATCATTCTACAAATTACTAAAATCTACATTTGCAAAAATACCTTTCTAGCTGAAAACAATTGTAGGTTAGACATTTCTTATTTATCCTGAGTATGTTTGATGATGGCGTAGAAAGCAGCCATCCATTAATTAAGCAAGGTCAAGTAATTTCAAAAGCAAAATAATCAAAAGCCTTTAATTATTTTCAATAAAAATTTTTATCTAATATAGAATATGGTTTTAATTTGCTTATAATATAAAGGTGGTTGGGTCCTGTAATTTACAAGAACACCTACTAGAAATATAAATGACATAACCCTGCTCCCAACATCTTCTGCTTTTTCCCCTTTTCCTATCCTTCCTTCCAGAAGTCCTTTCTTATCCTCTCCAGAGTGGCATTTGTATGACAGCAATGTACTCAGGCTCTTCTCTGCTTACACTCTTGAGTAACTTTCCATAGCACCTAGGGAAAAACTGATGTATCTCATCACCACAGCCAAAACCTACTCCCAAACTCAATCACTCATTCCCTCACTCTCTAACACCCAAGAATATCCTATAGAATGTACCTAGAAACTATATCTAGAATATGACCATGTCTCATTTGTCTCCTCTGCTACCACCAGATTACGAGCTGCCAGCATCTTCCCCTGGCTCAACAATTGCCTCGTAACATGTCTCACTTTCTCCATTCTACTCAAATTGTTGGTTCGTGTTACCACTCTGTTCAAAATTCTCCAATAGAATGGTTCACTCAGAATAAAATTCCAAATCTGCATAATAGCTCATCTGCAAGGCCCTCCATACCACCTGACTTCCTGTGACCTCTAGTTGTCTCCTTTTCTACTACCTTGGCTTGTGTCCAGGCTATGTTTCACAGTTAGTTTTCTGGATGTTTCCTAATTATACCAAGAACATTTTCTACCTTAAGATCTTTGCACCTATCTCCATGATGGGGAATATTCCAGAAGTCAGAGGCCACTTTGTAAAATATAGACCAATCCACTACAAGTAAAAAAAAAATGGAGAATGGCCAGCCTGAGGGGCATGTCTTACCTAACTGACTTCCTTCAAGGAGGAGCCTGAGGCTAGGCAGTAGGGGTGGTGGAGAGTGAGGTATTTGACCAATTTTTGGAGAAGTTATTCCTACAGAACATACCAACCCACTTCTAGTGAAACATGACCCAATAGGTATTTAGGATCTGACCAGTCAGACTGCAGGGTGAGTAGGAAAGGGCCAGAGAGGACATAAAAGGGAACTTTGCTTTTCTTTTTACAACACAACTAGAAGTAGAGAGGACTCTTTATTTCTTTTTGTAAAAACCTTCACAAATGTTGATGGCAGATAATTTGCCTTTAGCAAGTAATTTGAGAAATATGCTTCACTGAATCTTTCCCAAAAAAAAAACAGACAAAAGTCAATATAGTGAGGTTGAGTACTTTGTCCAAGGTCAATAAGAAGAAAATTTGGGAGCCACATATTTGACCCAAAGTCTCATTTCCTAACTAAAATTCTGTAATGTAACGATTTCCTCCAATCCATTCACCTGAACTACTTTTGAGCACCTTTCAAGATTGGACTGAAAGATCATTTCCTCAGTGAAGACTTCCCTTATCTCCTAACCAAAGTGTTTTCTACAACCACTCTACCTGTTATTTCTCTCATTACTCTGCCTTTTATTTTAATGTCTTAGAATTTGAAATTTACACAGACACACACTACATATTTGTTTGCTTTACTGTCTCAATTAAAATATAAGTTGCATGAGAGCAAAGACCTTGACTTCTGTTTACAGTTTTGTCTCCAGGGTTTAATTAAATCAGTGATACCTGCACACAGCTGAAAGAACGAACAGCTCCACCAGCAGAATCAGATTACTTATTAGGTTTTGCAATGCCCACGTCCCTTTAGGCATAAAACTGAAGTAGGGCCAGTAACACAACAGCTTTCAGTGGAGATAATGGAGATGATCCTAGAAAATTTAAATTTTTTCTTTTGTATTTTCTCTTCCCTGGTTCATTATTTGATACATAATTATTTGATACAAAATTCTGAAATCAATGTAAAATTTTACCAGATGTCTACAAGTGTAACAAGAACTAGGATGAAGCATTATGAAAAAACATATACCCACACAAACCTCCCCTCCCCCCCAGTAATGATGGCATGGTTAAGTCTCCTAATCACAGGGAACCAAATAACTTCAGTTATTATTACAATAATGGCTACCACATTTAAGTGTTTATAATTACCAAGGTTTTAACATGTCTGGTTTAATTTAATCCTTATAACATTCCTGAGTGATAAAGAATATCATTTCCATAATTCAGAATGTATGTCAGTCATTATTCTCCAGGAAACAGACCAACAGAGGTATCAAGAGATATCCACAAGAGGAGTTTTTTTTTTTT
>NW_004567116.1:24857261-24874935 GCF_000260355.1 Condylura cristata
CTGCTCCCCTCAGCAGTGTACTTCATCGATCTGCCTGTTGTGCTCCCCTCTCTGTCTCTGGTGAATCCTCTCACCTTCCGCATCTCTGACCTGTACCTCAGTTCTGTACGAATAAATAAATAAATCTTTAAAAAAAAAGAGGGCCTCTGGTGTAGCTTCAAGAGCCTTTAGATGGAATCCAAATGGCAACGTACAAAATATGGGAGAAGATAAACCCAACTCAAGAAGAAACAGAATTCACACTTCCTCCTTCAGAATTTTGCTCTACTCTAACTCTCAGTGAATTGCATGCTGCCCAATCATATCGTGAGGGCATTCTTCTTTGTCTATTAACACAAAAACCCTCATAGACATACCTAGAAATAGTGGTCTACTAAGTGGGCATCCCTTAGTCTAGTCAAGTTGACACACGGGTTAACCATGACAGAAGGGGAAGATGAGACTGAGAAAGGTTAAGTGACTTACTCAAGGTCCCAAAACTAATAATATCAGTCAAGATTCAATTCCAGAGCCACAGATGTGCAAATGAGACTGGGGTTATTGAAACAGCTTGAAGGACTGAATGGTGTAATAATACGGCCTTGATAGCAGAAGCACAGAGTAATACTAAGCTCCTAGTTACCTAGTTAATGTGACCAGCCCATGTGGTTCACTATCATGAAGCATTCTTCAGTGTGGTTCATTTGCTGATCCAATGCAGATGGACTCTTGAAACACATCATAAACAAACTAATTTTCAAATTTAACAAAACATCTGATCCAGCAACAGCCTGTGGCACTCAATTCCAGTGGCAGCAGTATTAGAAACACTAGTGGAGTGACCTACTTATCCACCCTCATGCCCTAGCATTCTCATAGGGCAAAGAACAGTGACAGATGGCCTTGGTAGTATGGGAAGCCAGCCATATTCTCTTCATCACTTTCAGATACTGCTGTGTATTATAATCCAAGTCCTTAATTTGTCTGCATTGGTAAGATAATTTTTTTTCTTTTACTTGGTGAAATAAGACATGATATTAGATTAATTAAGAATTTCTTATTGAGATGCCCTTTATTACCATCAAAACGAACATCCCAGAAGAATAGATAAGATTTCTCTTGGGGAGTCATGGTGAGAGAAGCATTTGAGAATGACTGTATTGGACAGGCTCAGAATGCAGAATCACAGCAGCTCGGAAATTAACAAGGCTGCATTCAACAGATGTAGCTACTACTCACTGAATATGCACTTTGCATTAGGTACTGAAGATAAAAAAGTGATTAAAACTTGGACTGTACCCTTAGGAAGCCTAGAGATGCAGATAGATGTGGAAATGAAGAATTAAAAATAATAATAACCGTCATCCAAGCTGAGAAGAATGTAAAAAGGAATAGGCGCGGAAATTTACCATAACAAAGAAAGGAGAATTTTTACTCTACCATGGAGTATCTTAGCACTGAACCCCAAAGGATAAGCAGGGACTCATGTTCCTCATAAAGCATTAGGTGCTGGAGATGCACAGGTTGACAGAGCTCCACCAGAAGAGGCCACAGAAAATGGTGTGTGGCCACTGCCACACTGTGACTCTGGAGTCACATCTAACAGTGTTTAACTTTCTTCTTACAGAGATATCATGAATCTCTTTCTAGAAATCAACATAAAACCAAAGAGTCAATGTGACAGTAGAAGCGTTGGAGGAAAGGAATTCGATCCTGCAAGGGGCTGCAAACTCAGTAGCTCCTAATGCTTCCATACATGACCAGTCACCTTCAACAAAACTATATGTCATATTTCCATACGTTGTTTGTAACTTTTAAAGCCCTGTTTATACATGTCCACTGCTACATCTGACTTAATTAGCTCCCCAAACCAAGAGAAAATGCACTTGGCACTGTGAATAAAGAAAGATAAAGTTCTTAGCAGATCTGGGAGATCACCTAGCACAGGATAAACACAAATGGCATCACCAGGACTTTAGCCTGTCACAGTGAGAGCAGGGGAAACTGCTAAAAAGTCACCTAACTGGCTACCAAAACAAATCTCAATCCACAGTGCAGTGTAAAAAGAAATGACACAGTGCGTTTACTAGTAAGAGCAAAAGAAAACAGCAATTTAAGTTATTCCAAGCATTTGCTTTGTTCAAAGCTTGGAAAATGTCATTTCATTAAATCATGTTTTCATTTCAGAAGATGACTATCAGATCCATGCTTTTTTTTTTATTATAATAGAAGATAGGAATATAGATGATAAGACATTTTTAGACTAGCTCAAAATATATTTGGATCCTTTGGGAAATTTTAAAAAGAAGTTATGAACCTCTCAGCCTAAACAAATTTGCTTCGGTTGCCATCCAAGGGCCCACACCATAGTCCCCATGCCCACGGTCAGTCAGTTATATATTATGTGAGCTCTGCCCACTGGTGCCTGTTTACGTCTCCTTAGAGAGAGGACATGACTTATACACAATGACATTATTTATACTCTGGAATCATCTGTAGACCAGATCCTGAGTTTATACTCAATCTACACTGGGTAAACGGTGGCAAACAAAGAACATAAATAGTCTTAACCAATGTTTCCTGCATCTAAGAAAAGGCATAAGAAAATAGTAACAGTTTCTTTAACCACTAAAAGTGGTTACAGCTTACAGCTGCTAGTAAACATAACTTAGGGTCATTACAGAAAAAGGATTATACATAGGTAAATTTTTGAAAAATTATAATCTGTAAGCAGTTTAATTCAGACATAATTTTTCAAATAATGATATAATATTTTAGAAGAGGGATTTCATTTAACACCCCATGTGCAGTTTGCTTTTTTAAGATTTATTTATTTATTTATTTATGCATACTGGGGGACAGGCCAGAGGTGCAGGGGCAGTGAGAGGATTCACTAGAAACAGAGAGCAGAATAGGCCAACTGAAAAAGTACACTGCTGAGGGGAGCAGCAGGTGGGTCAGGAGAGGTCTTCCTCGCCATGTGGGTCACCTCCAGTGTGGGGATAGAACTCATGCTGAAGTGACTATAGCTTCTTAGTGCTGTGCTTTAACCCAGTGTGCCACCACGGAGGGCCCCTGTAGTTTGCTTTAAAATTTTATTTTTTTGTAGAAGAACTGGGGTGTAAGTTAGAGGTTAAGAGGGTGAGTGGCTTCACCAGAGACAGAGCAGGGAGCAGAACAGGTAGATCTACTGAAATATACTGCTGAGGAAGCAGCAGATGAGATAGGAGAGGTCTGCTGTGCCATGTGGGTCACTTCTCAGACATGGGCTCAGACGTAAGTGGTAATGGTGATAGCATTGAGACTTAACCCGTAGGCCACCAGGGATATCTCAGTTTGCTTTTTGTGAAAATAACATAGTGGGCCCTCCCTGGTGGTGCAGCAGGTTAAAGCACAGCACTACGAAGCTGAAGCCACTTTAACATGACTTTGATCCCCAACCCTGGAGGTGACCCGCAATAGCGGTCAGACCTCTCCTTATCCACACGCTGCTCCCCTCAGCAGTGTGTTTCGTCAGTCAGCCTGTTCTGCTCCCCACTCTGTCTCTGCTGAATCCGCTCAGAGACCCTGCACACCTCTAGCCTGTACCACAGTTCTGTGTGCATAAATAAATCTTTATTTTAAAAATAAATAACATAGCAACCGTTTATTTCTTTCTTTCACTGCATATTGTCTACAATATTATTTTAAAGACGGTATTTTTGTTTATTATATGGATGTACACAAATGACATCTGACCAGTTTGTTGCTACTAGATGCTGTTTATTTCTATATTCTTCCATTTTTAATAGGTAGATATCTATGCAAAATTATAACCATGTCCTAAAGATATATTCCTAGGAGTGAATTGTTGGCTCAAAGGAGATGCACATTTTTTCTTGGTGAATCCTGCTAAATTGCTATGCTATAAAATAGTTTCCATCTACTTACCAAAAGGAAACTGAAAGGTGTCCATGTTCCTGCTAGTATTATTTCTACCTTAACTTGACTTATTTGATACATGATAAAATGGCCACTAATTGTTTTAATTTGCATGTATTTGAATACCAAAGAAGCTTAACAGATTTTAATGGGCCATTTATATTATTTTTCTTTTAGGAAAGATTTTCTCATGTTTTAATTTATGGCATTTTGAAACATTCTGTTTATTGGTTTGATGAAACTTTAATATATTAAGGATGTGTGTGTGTGTGTGTATGTGTTTCAAATTTTTTATCTGTCCTTTACTTTTTTTTTTAACTTATTTACATATGCATACAGAACTGGAATACAGGCCAGAGGCTCAGGGGCGGTGAGAGGCTTCACCAGAAACAGAGCAGGGAACAGAACAGGCAGATTGATGAAGTACACTGCTGAGGGGAACAGCGGGCGGATCAGGAGAGGTCTGCCGCGCCATGTGGGTCACCTCCAGGGTGGGGATCGAACTCATGCTGAAGTGGCTTTAGCTCCTTAATGCTGTGCTTTACCCTGCTGCACCACCAGGTAGGGCCTATCCTTTACTTTCAAGGTGTTGGAAGTTTGAAATCAGTGAACCCCCTAAAACATTTTCTTAAAAATTTCTTCAATTCTTTAGGCCTTTGCAACACAAATATTTTTAACCATGGAATTCAATGATATAGGTTGTAGCTAGAAGTCCAATGTGGTTTTTCCACCTAATCATTATATAATCTCAGAAAGTCATGAAACATCTCTGAGCTTCAATTTCCTTATCTGTGATAGATGATTCTAATAGCCTTCCTCATTCTAAATTCACTGAATCTATGAATTGGCAAATACTGGTTTCCATTAGGTGTGCAGTTATATTTTAAAAGAGCATTGATTTTAAATTTTAGTGAAAAATAAGAGGGAATTTAATGGAGAAAAAAAAGCTAAAGCAACTTGATTTATTCAAAGATTAAGTCTTCTACCCAGCATCAAAATATTGATGGTCTCAAATGAATACCCATTTGAAAGGCAGGTCTTCAAGAGGCTTGTAATAGAATCACAGTCTGTTAGAGTTACTGATAAGTTGTCTTAAGTTTACAGAACGCATTCCAAGTTTTCAAATAATTCTACAACAAGGAAGTAACTAATAAGTCATACAGTACTGCCCTCTAGTCTTTCTTTCTCTATTAGCAGAAGTCAGAAAGGATCAGTTCAACAACCAACATGTGCCTTTTACACAAGGTCTACTGTGTTGCTATGCTGTACTTAGAATGATGCTAAGCTGTATAGTGAAAAGATGGAACAAACACTCCACATCCATGTGGGTCCCCTTGTGTTGGCATATTTGCCAAACTACTTGAGGAAAATTAAAGCTTGCCTTCCTTACCAAGGCAAGGTAAAGCAAAAATAATTGTTCAAAATTAAACTCTAATATAATGAAGAAATTAAATACTCAACCACCTTTCTAATCACAAAAGCAAAGAAACAATGATGGTGAATATTTTAAAAATGTAAGTAAATCAAAAACTTCTGTAAATACAGTAACACTATAAACAAAATTAAAAGTAAATGTATACTGGGCCCTCCCTGGTGGCGCAGCAGGTTAAAGCACAACACTGAGAAGCTAAAGCCACTTCCGCATGAGTTCGATTCCTGCCTGCCCAGGAGGTGACCACATGGCGTGGCAGACCTCTCCTGACCCGCCCGCTGCTCCCCTCAGCAGTGTACTTCTTCGATCTGCCTGTTCTGCTCCCCATTCTGTCTCTGGTGAAGCCTCTCGCCACCCCTGAGCCTCTGGCCTGTACCCCAGTTCTGTATGCACAAATAAATAAATCTTTAAAAAAAAAAAGTAAATGTATACTTAAAAAATTATATATGAAGAATATATCCTTCATAAATATAAAAGACAAAGGAATACACCAATGGAAAAATAGGCAAAGGGCATGAATTTGGATGTCATGAGAAAAAGAAATAGGAAAGCATAATAGGCATATAGAAATATGTAGCATATTAATAATGTAAACGAAAACAAAAGTGAGCTAATAATTACTTACCTAACAAATTACAAAGGCTCAAAAACTAAAGTATTAGTTGTAACAACAATTAGTTACAAAAGAACAGAAGTTTCTGTTCAGAACAGGGACCATATGCTTAAAAACACATTAACAGATAAACCAGTTGGGGTAAAAGGGCTTACACACATTCAGGGTGTAACAGTCAGATGCTTTCCTGAGAACAATTTAGGATTATTTAAGAAGAATCTTAAAATGTCAGAATCTGTGCACTATGTTCTGAGTAAAGAAATGGCGATATTACCAAATCATAATACTTGTTTGAAAAGTATTCAACACTAGAGAACTACAGCAGACAGATAACCAGTAAGCACATAATGCAAGAAGCCATTTAAGTTATGGTCTTGAAGATTTATGCTTGAGGAAATTATTAATAAATGGACTAGCATCTTGTCACACATTAAGTATAATATGATACCAACTTTATACAGAGGAGTGTTTGCTTTGCAGAGGGAAAAAAAAAAGAGAAAGTGTAAGAGTTCGTATCAAAATGTTAACTTCAGCTCATCATTGGGTGACAGTATTATAGAGGGTTTTACCTTATCTTTTGATATTTTTTCTACAGCCCAACTTTTCTACCATGAAAATGAAGAATGATTTTGTAATCAGGAAAAGCTGTCCCATTTTGAAAGGTATATAGGAAGATCCTGAAGTAACAAAATCCCTTCAGGTCTTTGCTGCTGTTGTGATTCTCACTGTGTAGATTTCTTATAAACAGGAATTGATTTACCACACATCTGGCTTATCAGAGAGAGACAATCTTTCAAGTAAGGACAGCCTGAAAGAGACCTATTATACACAAGGACACACATACAGAAAGAATGTTTTACCCAACAATTCTATTTGAGGGAAAGTTTTCCAGACCTGACAATTTCTCCAACACTGTTTTGACTAATGGATACTATGGCAGGAGGTCCTTGAAAGTAACAAACTGAGGGGAAGGTTGATGTATTTTTTCCCCTTAGCAATGTGGGTAGTTTCTCCTGATCTTTCTTTGACTCAGACTCCTTTGGGGTCCCAATATCATGCAAAGTTTAAAACAAAAGTTCTTACAGTTATGCCTAAGGCCTTGGAGAAATCAGTCACCATTATCAGTCTACATGGCCTCTCATTCTCCCCTTCTCAGCGCACCCCATCTTCTCCAGGATGCTCCTTGTCCAGGTCAAGGACATCCCCGCCTTAGGGAATTTGCACTGACGATTCCTAGATTGCACCTTTCTGCTCCAGATACCCACAGGTCTCCTTCTCTCTCTTCAAGTGTGTTTAAATGCCATCTTGTCAGTGAGGGCCACGCCAACCACCCAACTGACAACGTCAACTACACCCTACCACCACCATCATTGCTCAGCCACCTGAATGCTGTGCTTCTCTTCCTAACTTTGACCACCTTCTGATATACTGGGTTTATTTTCTATCCCCTCTTACTAGAATATAAATCCTACAGAAGCAGATGTCTTCATTCATTTTGATCACTGCCACCAACCCCCTAGGCAATGGCTGGTATATTACAGGCTCTCAAGATCTAGACTGAATGCAAGAATAAGTCCAAGTAGAGGGACTAGAACAGTTATTCACTTACTACTGTTTGTGTCAAACAAATAATGAACGTCACTTCCTTATGCCCCTTTCACTTCTTCCCTGGAATCCATAAATACAAAATACCATGTCCCATAGGATACCCATAGTCAAACTTAAGCCAGAAAAATGCAGTCATTAGGTTTGAATGGAAATGGGCTGAGAAAGTAAGAGGGCTTCCTCTGGGAGGCTCCTGTCATTGCGGTCTCCTTCCTGTAACATGATGCAGACATAAGCAGCTGTGACAACCCTGCCAACCAGCCAGATACTGAGCAACTCTTAAGCACAGCATTTCCCCCCCACCCCCCGGGCCTCCCCCAAACTCCAAGTCTACAGATGCACAGAACTTGGTTATCTAGAAAAGATCTTAAATCACAGAATGCCAAAATTCAGATGCACTCTTTGTGTTCCTAGAGTCGAAAGCCCTCACTTTACAGATGAGAAGACAAAGGCCCAGAGCAGGGAGGTGACTCTGAGGTCAGCCTGGCGTCTCCACATCCCACTTGGAGAAGAAACAAACATGAAAGCAGAGAACTTTTTCTAAATGATTATCCCAGAGTCTCTTACTGACCCGACATGGACATGTCGGCTGAGCTAGGATGTAGGTCTGCATATTTATGTGTCGCCACAGCTTTAGAAATAATTCTGCTTGTCTGAGTCAGATAACACTGCATATTTTAATTCTGCCAGTCGTTTCAAGTCCGTGCTATCTCAGATGCACGTGACATCTTATTAAATCGATTTCCTGTTTTTAAAAAAGCCAATTTAAAATAGACCGTTGCAAAAATTACATTGATATAATTTACGAGTTTTAAGTAATTTCTATTCAGATTGTCACTTTGAAGAATCTGATTAAAATTATTAGTTTACAGAAGACTGAAGCAAGCTTTAGAAGAATAAAAAAAAAATGCTTGTAGTTTTTCTTCCACTTTCCCATCTACTGCAGATACCGCGGTGCTAAATAAGACTATACATTTCATTTTATATGATGGGAGGAGGGGAGAGGGGCAAGCCAGGTCAGAACACCGCTGACAAAGGCAGACAATTATAACTTATTTTTATTCATCATCTCATGCAATCTAACCATTGTCACAGTGACTGACATCTCCATCTGTGTTTGCTTGTGGCATCACTAGTCAAACTAACATTTCACCAGTAAATATATATGTATTTTTTTCAATGTTAACTTTTGAAGTTAATGCCAATGTTAACTTTTCAAATGTTGACTCCCAGCCTGCAATGCAGTTAAAATACTGAGCTGAGTGGGTCTTCAGAAGTGTTACTTTGCAGGTAGCCATGTAGAGCTGAGATCATTGTTGGGGTTGAAGTTGTAGGCTCTAAGACCCACCAAGGAGCAGGAAGACCTTGAAGTGGTGGTGTATTAAAACCAGTCTTAAATGATTTTCCCTCTCCCTCTATGGCTTAGTGAGAAAATACTTAGGAAGTGTGTGTGTGTGTGTGTGTGTGTGTGTATAAAACACACACATATAAGCAATATACACATATATACATATATACATGTCCTCTATATGTGTACACATGTGTATGTATATACATGTCCTATATCCATGTATACAATATACATATACATATACATATATATATATATATATATATATATATATATATATATAAATGTCCTGAAAATGAAGCTCAGAAAGATTCAACAGTTCACTTTAATGGGGAAGGAAGAAATAGGAAGGCTCAGGAGGACTTCTGTGGATCTGCAGTGCAATCCTTAGGCCCTCATTGTACCACTATATTCGCTGCCAATCTGCTCCCTGGGGTTATGGAGTTATCTCCTCTCTCCCAGCTCATGCCCCATCCTTCCTTCTCTATTTTCATCTATTCCCATTATCAAGACACTGCCAATTTATATCAATAGGATAACTCCTAAGGGGTAAGACTAAGCACTCTGAACTTTATTATACCAGAATAGTTGTACCTTCTCTGTCACTCCCCCAGGCACTCACATCTTCATGCACTCACCTGCTCCACAGCTAAGATTTTCCTGGGCACTAAAGAATCAGAGACGATATTGGATAGTTGGGAAAAAATCAAGGCATGTTTTTCAAAGAAAAAATACATCATGACTTTTAAACAACCCAACAGTGTAGCTGAGGTTGCTATAAGGATAAGGAAAACATATATTCTATAAAGGACATCCTCAAACACTGAGGGGCATGAGGGTACACCATAGAGTTTACCTAAGTAAGGTGAGCCAATACTGAAAGGAATTCAGGGCCATAAAGTTGTCTGCAGGGCAATGCAATTTGAGGTTCTTCAACAAAGTCAAAGGATTCTGTCTGTCCCATTATCTGAGGGTGTTACCTGCTGTATATCATTGCAATAGTGCTGTACGCACCCCTCTCCTCATGAATTTGTGTAGCCCTCCACGGCACTAACCCTGTTAGCCTTGTCACGTGCTGTGGCAAATAGGCCAACAGCGACCATTACAAAAACAGATTAAAGAATGCACACATGTCGGTGGTCGCCCTCTCTTGCTGCTCTTGGGAACTCTGAAATCAGCAGACCTAGGCAGTAAACCACAGGAAGGCAGGTCTACAGGACATTCACTGCACGGCTGTACCTGTCATTAGTCAACTTCCAGTCATGTGAGCAGAGCCTTCCGCGATCATCCAGGCCATTCTTAGGACCTCAAGAAACAGAAGGCATCACACCCACTTTTGTTTCACAACACTCTATTTTAGGTGGTTTGTTACTCAGCAAAAGTTATTGAATCAATATCTCAGTTTACCACATTAGAGATTTGAAAAATATGTATTGAGACAGTGGACCTCATTAGTAAAGACAGCATTTATGTGCATCCCTAGAAATTTCTATCTAATGCTACCTAGCTCCTATCATGGGATGAATACTTTATGTTCCTTGATCCCTAGGCATTTCCAGTTGCCACAGTTTCCACTATCATCTAGGAAGAAAATCAACTAAAGTCAGTTGAACATGATATAAATTGGGGGGTGGAGGAGATTAAATTCAAAAACACTTAAGGCAAGGGTGGCTAGCTGGTCAGAAGTTCCAACAATAAAGCAAATATTCAAAAGGACAACAGGGAGACTTCTTAAAGTGGCCACAGGGGCTAAGGTGCCAGCTCCCTATCCAGGACTCAAGCAGTTATTATTCTACAGCATTCTAGGAGTGTTGGCAGCCAGTGGCTCCCAGCTGAGTCTTTTTTCTAGAAATTTCTTTGAGCTGAGGAGGATTGCCTCTCCAAGGTCACGTCCCCTTCTTAGGGTCATAGCCAATGACTGGTCCCTGCAGGGTTGATGAAATCCTTTAATGTCAAAGCAGAACAACTCTGCCAAGTCATCTTCACTCCAGAGCTTCCCCTGGGACAGGCTGAGGCTTTTATTTTGACTACATGACAGTTCAACTTCTTGCTTTCCCCCAACCTGGCTGCCTTCATTTCTTCGCAGGTATTGATCTTGAGAGTACTTGCTGATAAAATCCCTGTATACTAATCTCCAAGTCAAAGGATGTTTTCTGGGGGCTGGAGCTTCCCTCCCAAAAGCACTGTCTGGCCACAGCAATAATAAAGGGCAGCAGTCACAGGAGGAAGCCATACAAAAGCATAATGCTAACAGAGAAAAACGAAAAGCTATCAGAAACATGAAGATGATGCATGTATAAAAAAGTAAGAGAGGAAAGCATCACAAGGGAATAAAAAGTGGTCAGCAAATAGTGCTGGACATTCTTGTAACCATCAATCCATGGTCTGGATAGCCCTTAAAAAGCAAGAATCTTACTTACTCAAAACATCAAAAAAAAAGCCAATCCCTAGTCAAAAGAGCTAAAAACTTAAAGCAATTATGTAGGTGAAAGACTCCTCTTATGAAACAGAGAAGCAACAGGTACATCACATGATGCAAGGGAACAGGAAGAGGTTAGATTGAATGAGAAAAGACAGATCTTCAAAGTTAGAAAAACAAGTCAGAATTGACGATCTGAAGGTATGAAAATTATAGGAATATTTTCATTTTTTAATTAGTGATTATGAAACTTTTGAAAAAATAGATCACTTTCTAGGAAACACATGACCATAGATTGATTCAGAAAAAGTATAACATTTGGCTATTTCAAAAAGCATGAGAACTGAAAAGACATAAAAACATATTTTTTTAGAGTTTCCAGACCTACTTTCATCAGTGTTCCAATAAAATTACCAATAATCCCAATAGTGCTACACATTACCCTACATTATCATCAAAACTGGTTGTTACCTGATGACCCATAGCCAGGCCCACTCAGGGACTGATGAAATGGTAAGAACCTGAACACAGAAGTGCCTTAGTGTGATTCAGGTCTGATATGGTAAGAGACAGACTTCAATGCAGCTGTCAGCTCTCCCTCATCGCTGCCCTGCTCTCAGCTTCAGGACCCACCTAAATATTGGTGTGTGGATCACACCTATATATGGCATCCTTACCCAGACAACTAAGGAGACACTAGAGAGCTATCGTCATTTGCCTGCATCCCTACATGCATCCTTTAGATTACATGTTAGCTGGCTCCGTAGCTAAATGAGAAAAATAAGCTTTAATCATTCTTGACCCTAAGCCAACCAATGAAAATTCAGCTAAACTTTCTTCATCCATTTGACTATATTAGTAAGCCTGGATGCCAAAACCAAACAACAATCCAAAGCAATCAGAAAAATAGTTTCAAGAAAAAGCCAAATTCATCAAAATAAAGAATTGTGAAATACTAGGAAATAATACATTGGAAATTACAGAAAATTTAGATTTATTGAATTACTGCAAAATAGAAGGTTCATCCAAGTAATGCAAGAATGGCTTAATATTAAACAGTATATTCATATGCCACATGAAATCATGACTTTTATCAATAACCAATAGACACAGCATAGAAATACCTAAAATGATGCAATTTTACAATTATCATGAAACACTATGCAATTCCCATGAAAAATCATAAACAAATAAAGCAAATCAACGTCTTCTATATTAAAAAATCATTAATTGCCATCGGAAAGTTCTACCAGTAAATTAATATAGAGAGCAATTAATAAGGAAAGAAAATTGGTAAAATTTGGTAGATCCGCATATAAAATACATGAGTTGTTTTATCATGACTTTCCAACAGTACTATTTCTGGTATTTGAATTCATGGAACCTTAAAGCTTCATGGGCACATTCTCAGGAAGCCTCTGAGTCAACAGTGACTTAATAGTCCAGTTTTACTTCTCTGAACACCTGAAAAGTAAATGAAGTTTAAAAAAAAAAATCTAAAGTAGATAAAAAAAAATCTAAGTAGATAAATGTAGCCATGTACATTTGACCTGCAGGTAACAGGTGATGTAAACGTACGTGGTTGTAGAACTGGCCACAGTTGTGACCAGCTATTACTGTTTTCATTAGCAAGAACTGATAAGAAGAGAACAATGTGAGTCATGAAATAATTTTGTATTTTCATCAAGATGAAATGAATGAAGGCTTTGCAGAGGTGGAGGGGTAGGAGATAACCTACAGCCTGTGCCCTCCCAGAGTACAAAATATTTGAAGCAGTAATCCCAAGGGCTCTGCTGAAGCCGTCAGCACACTGTCCCATCACAAGCAGCGCTCTGAATTTGACAAAATAATGTAATTAACTGCATATAATGGATGTTGTTAATTCGGCATCTATTAGTTTTGTGGCTCATAATTAAGGGCTATCAGAATAAGAAGTGCATTTCTAATTATAGATTTTTATATTTTAGGAATGTTATTCTACATATTGTTAAAAATAACTTAACTCTTCACAAGTTGTTCAAATTATTTTCCTTTAACAGTCCATCTATTCCTTACCGAGACTTTACACTGCCTTACAGAATCAATTAAAATGCCATTAACATTAATAAGAGTTCAGTAATAAAGGCAAATACAAAGTAAACACACAAAATCAATAGCATCCCTAAACATCAGCAATAAGAAGGTATAAAATATAATGAGAAAAGATAATCACCAGATTAACAACACAACAAAAGATAACCAGATAAGGCAGTAACAGGAAATATTCAGAAAGGATATGTGTGGGAATAAAACTATAAAACTTTACCTAGAAAATCAAGAGTACTTGAATAAATGAAAACACATTTATGATGAAAGTAATGTTTAAAAGGCAACTATTCTAAAACTTAATTATACATTTAATTCAATTTCAATTAAAGTCCACAAAGGATTATTACTATAATGTGACCAAGTTGGACTGGAAGAATAAAATGGAGAGAATAGTCAAAGTCTAACAAAATGTAAAAAATGAAGAGGTGGTAAGAAAAAAGTTCTAAAATAAAATTTTAATTAACAGGTATCTTTCTAGCAAAACTTCTTGGTGCCTACTATGTACAAATATAAGCCGTGTGTGAGGAAGAGGAATGATGGGAAGTTTTGCAGTCTGCACTGAGTATATCTGAACAGGAAATGCCTTATAAAACATGCTCTACACTCTTCTCCTCCCCCAACCCCCCTTCTCTACTCTCCGCCTCTTATTAGGGAAACACTGTGGTCCCCACACCTGAGGAAAGAAATCCCATACTGTGAAAAAATGGAGTAAACAAAATGAATGATAGAAATTTAAACAACAACAAAAAATTGTCTCTTGCACAATGATAATATCCAGTTTGAGAAATTCTTAAAATGATAAAAATGAAAGAGTCTCTCTGGGCTCTGTTTCTTTCTCTCTCTCTTTTTTTTTTTAATAGATTTATTTATTATGCATACAGAACTGGGGTATAGGCCAGAAGTGCAGGGCGGTGAAAGGATTCACCAGAGACAGAGTGGGAAGCAGAGCAGGCAGATCGACAAATACACTGCTGAGTGGAGCAGCTGGTGAGACAGGAGAGGTCTGCTGTGCCATGTGGGTCACCTCCTGGGCGGGAGATCAAACTCACACTGAAGTGGCTGCAACTAGCTTCCAGTGCTGTGTCCTAACCTCTGCACCACCAGGCAGGGCACTGGGCTCTGTTTTTTAACCTCCTCACCTTCACTCTTTTCCTTCAAGCTATGTCAGCCATTCACATCATCACCCAGACTCTGGACCTCTCGCAACAGAAATGGCACTAGCACCACCAATCTCACTTCGAGCCTCTTACAAACTACTACCTCCTATGCTTTCTCTCACTTGCAGTGCCTCACTTCCATGGCAGTTCTTTCACATCAAAAGCTGCCATTTACTTTTCCACAGTTCATCACTGTTCTCCCCTGTCACTTACCCCTTAGAATTTAGACGCCATGTCTTTCTTTTTAATTTTTCCCTTAATTCAATCCCCTTGACCATCTGTTCATCTATATTGATGGAGTATCAAATGAACACGCCTAACACATTCCTTTTAATGTCTGTTCTCCACCTCTGAGAACATAAGTCAAACATTCTCCTCTTATCTACAACTTCCCATCTATGAACACTCCCTAGCCCTCACCTGCTGACCCCAACTCAAATTCCTTTGAAAAAAATAAACACCCTAACATAGAAACATACATCTTTCGATCACCCCTCAACAATGCTACCCACATTCACATTTCTTAAGAAAACTGTCCATCCCTTCATCAGTGGACAATTTCTACACTTGTCATCTGGATGCCACTCTACTTGCCCCTAAATGAGCCCCTGTCTCTCATATCTGAAGTTTCTCTTCCATTGGATCTTTTCCATGTGCATTTACATATGTTCTACTATTTCCATCTTTTTAAAAAATGAGCATATCAAAATGTACACAAAACCCAACCGCAACAAAAACGCTAGCTTGTCCCTTGACCTGTCCTCTGCTCCTGACATGTTTTTCTGCTACCTCAGAACACTTATCTCATCAAAACTGATTTAATGAGTTGCCCATATCTGCTTTCTCTACTACTTTGTTTTTAATTCTCTTCTCAGCCTATCTGATCTGGCAGAGCCCTCTGCTCCCTCTCCTCCTCTGGGATATGCTCTTTGTCAAAATCACCAGCAACTAACTTCTCATTTAATTGAAAAGTTACCTTTTTGATCTCCTGTTTCCCAGCAGCATCTAATGGAATTAACTTCCCATCTTAAATTAACTTCTCCTTGGCATCTGCCTTCTCACCAAAGGTACCTTCTACCTCCTTAAGCACCAATTATCACGTTCCGTTTTGGCTTCTCCATTTTCATTCATACTCAAAGCTCAAGATTCCTGAGGATTTGGCCTGAGTCTGTATTGTGGTCTCCTAGTAATTTCAGCCATTTTTATAGTTTGAAAATCATTCAATCCTGCTAATTTCCAAATCTATCTTGGAGGATGAGATCTTTAAACTCTGTATTGAGATGCCCAATCTCCTACTACTCATTTGAATGTGAATATTTCAAATATCTAAAATAGAACATGTCTCAAGAGAATCCACAATTGTTCTTCTGTTAAAGTGATACCACACTCCACAGTTTCCACAACTAGAAACTTTGTAGCATCTTTGACTCCTGTTTTACTTTTAGTCCACTATATGCAATCAATTTGCAAGTACCATCTATTTAAAAATATCTCAAAAAAGAAAAATCACCTCCAAACCATCCCCGTTCCTCTACTAATCACCATCCAGTCATTACTAAAACTCCTAGGGAAACTCTTCTCTGGAGTCTTTCCACTGTGACCTCCAACAATTCTTCATAAAAGAATATTGGATCACATGTTCCCCATCTGTTTAGCCTCTTTTAGTAGTCAATATTTTTAGGAAAAAGCAAAATTCCCCAACCTAGCTCCAAATACTTTATGATCTGCCTCTTTCTCCTTTATACTCAGCAAAAAAACTATTCTCCTAGAACATACCATGTTCTTTGCAAACTTAAGACCTTGACTTCTATAATTCATTAAAATCTATACTCACTTTATTTATTCATTTAGTATTTACTTTCCACACCAGAATATCAGTTTCACTAAGTTTTACAGAAATCGTTCAGTGTTGCAGCTCCTGCGATGAATATACTTATCAGCCTTGCAGCTTTGCATTTTAAGTTAGTGAATACACAGAAGTATTATCCTTGCCCCTGGAGAAGTCTATCAAATGTTCTTGAATCCATCTTCAATCATTTTGAAAAATAGTTTTCACAGCCATGCTCCCTTTCCACCATTGTGAGTTATTAACATCACTACAAGCAACTCTCAGTGTGTTTATGACAATTTCGAAAGTTGCTTCAATGCACACATCATTCCACAATTACTGTTTATTCTGGGTTTCTGAGTTACTGAAAGACAAGATGATTCATTAAAAATGAAAAAAAAAAAGGTATTTCAATCAACTGAAATCTCAAAAAGCTGATTCTTTATCATGCAGCAGCTATCACAGTGATAAGCCAAATACTCTACCACAAATTTCCAATTCTGATTCCCTTTCCAGATTCTGTGACTTGGAATCTGGTCAGGAACAGTTCCTTGGATACCCACTCACCTCTCCTCAGAGGTATCATCACCTCAAGTCCCTAGGCCACTGTGGCCAAGGGTGGCTTCACCACAAGAGGTGGAAAAAGGCAGCTGCAACGAAGAAGCTGCTGTTCCCCAAGCAGGTTTCCATCTCGGACACATGGAGCAGAGACTTCTGACTGCACCCAGCCACAGCTGTTAGCTCAGGGTCTCAGTCGCTGAATTATGGCCCCTATTGACTTTATGAATATTGCTCCAAAGAGTTATAAATTCTTAAGACCGTGAATATTTATTTTCCTAACAGTTATCCCATTGTCTCCGAGGCCCTGTCTTCCCTTCGGGTTTATGAGCAGTGCAGTATGGATCAGTGTCTTGTAAATAGGTCCGAGGGCTATTAGGAAAAAAAAAAAAACGGGTTTTTTTTTTCAGGGGGTTGTGAGCCCTGTGCAATATTTTGCAAATAATCTTCAAATAATTATGTAAGTATATTTAGTAGTATTTGGGCGAACTCTTTATAACTGAGTACATCCATGCCATTTTTGTTTCCATGTTTTCTATTTATATGGTGTTAAGCAGTTACATTTTAAGTACTATTAGTAAATGAGAAAAGAGGTAAACTTGATTGGTAACAGACACATTTAAGCCAAATGAAGGCCAGATGGTATTTACAGCATGCATTTCTGTGATCCTAAACCTCAAAAGCCTCTAAAGCATATAGTGTGCTTCAATTAAAAAAAAAAAA
>NW_004567116.1:24875860-24892235 GCF_000260355.1 Condylura cristata
AAACAGAAATTTGCAAAGGAAAAACTAAATCTATGGGAACACTGGCTTTACTGATTACTGAGCTTAACAACTCTGTTTTTCCATCTCTCCTTTAAACATCCTGCTCACAATTGCATCCTTTTAGATTTCAAAGTCTATTACTAATTCATGCTGCAAAGAGGTTGTGTAATGGCTTTAGAAATTATATTAAGCCAGAGAACAGTTATTTTTTTCCTAATGACCCAAGATAATATGAGTGATAAGTGGCTTAAGCTTTTACTACAAAAATGTAGGCGCAGTTGAATTTTTGTTCAATTTGAGGGAACTGCTCACTCTTGTCTTTTATTCCAAGACAGGCTACAGGGGTAAAAGAAGTCAAGGACCAGCTAGTACTATTAACATAATAGTCCCTAGTAGAATACACCTGATCCTTCTCTGTGCCCATCTTGGAAAGGAGCCAAGAACTACCGAATAAATCCATTGTTTTGGGAATCCAAATGTAATCAGAACCGGGACAAAAGAGATGGATAAAGATGAGAGGGCTACGAGACTTTGATACAAGATGCCACATTTGCACAAACCCAGTTAAATAGTTTATAATAATATAATGTAAATATAATTCATCATTAGAAATCATACTGTTAAATGATTATATCATTATAGTGAATAAGTATCATAATGATTTCCAGTTTAATTTGCTCAAAATGGACACACACAAAAGAATCAAAAGATGTTTACCAACTCACATATAAAGGAAAAAAGGAAAGCAATCTAAATGTACAAAAATATGGAATATTATATCACTTACCAAGAAGTGCTTTTGACATGAGCTTACATTTTTTAAAAAATTTTAAGTGATCTCAACTATGTTTAAAAAAATAAAAATAAAAAAAAAAACAGTACATTGTTGCACAGAAAAAAATACCCAAAAAAAAAACCTGACAATTTATGTTGGTAACATTAGGGGCAAATCTTTTCATATCTTACCTGTATTTTTCATCATGTTTGAAGTCCACATGTTGCATGTATATCAGTAAAAACATTGTGACACCACTTCTACAAAATTAATGACTTTCTTACATGCATTGCTACAGGACTGAGCTCTCCCCAAAGAGGATTAAGCACCAGAAGCCCAAGACAGGCGTGCTGAGGAATGAAGGCACCCAGATCTCTTCACAGAGAGGCCCTGCCCTGCCTGCTGGTCCCATGCATCTGCAAAGCATTTTCCTCTCTTTTAAAACTCAACATGAGAACTGAGTAAGGTCAGTCTCACTTTATTATTGAAACTTTTTGTTTTACACATTAAAAACTGAACCAGTTGGCAATGGTGATAACAATGGAGATTTTTAACCACAATTTTGGTACAGAATTTCCCAAGACTACAGAAGTTGGCCTCTTTCAAAAAATCATCCAGCAATGGCGATTTTATTTTTAGGATCTTAAGAAAAACTTCTCTAACACAAGGTAAAAAAAAGAAAAAATTCCCAAAACTCTCTTCCTTTCTCTTAAACAAGATACTATCCACTCTCCTCTGATCTGACATCTATCTCCCACCAAGTCTTGCTCTAGTATCTCCTTGCCTCTGTGACCTTTAATCTTTCTTCAGCCTTTAACCCAGTGTCCAACACAGTGGCAATTCTTATAGGAGAGCTCACAAGTCAAGGGGTGTATACTGGAATGGAAATCAGCACACTATTTCCTTCACAAAATCTTACTATCAAGAATGCTATACAAACAGGGAGAGAAAAAACTAAGCAGTGTATACATAGTCACATCACTGAATGACATTCTGGAGTCAGTTCCTTCTCTTCTCATAGACATGACACCAATCTGAGGAAACGTGGAAGCAGATGTTATGAGATAATATATGTTATGAGATTATATATATATATGTTGTTTTTTTAAGCTGTCTAGTGATTTTTTAATATATTCACTATATCATCCTCTGTTGATGTGCAATGCATGTTTTCCCTGTGATGGTTTACCACCAATTCACCCTGCAATATCACC
Organism: Condylura cristata; assembly: GCF_000260355.1. Taxonomy (NCBI): domain Eukaryota; kingdom Metazoa; phylum Chordata; class Mammalia; order Eulipotyphla; family Talpidae; genus Condylura; species Condylura cristata. Next base: position 24,877,850 of record NW_004567116.1, read on the forward strand.
ATAGTCCCTTGAGGTTTTCCCACTACCTCCCTGCTCCTTCTCCCTCCTCCTCCCCTACACAAAGTTAGGAAGAAATGCTCAGGAGTATATGTATGTTGTTTTAAGTCAACATGTGCCATAGTAATGAACCCTGTAGCAATCCAGTTTATCTCTGTATACAACACACACATCCACAGCGCACATGTACATGTATTTATGAGTTTTGCCACCCAAAAGAACATGCAGTAGTACAAATAATAAATTATGTGCTAAGTCATTACTTTAAATTCTATATTGCCAATAAATTCTGCATGTACAACTTATATTTTAAATTCTAAAGGCATAAAATGATTTTGTTGATTTTTGCTGAATTCTTGTATCTATAGTCCACCTATGATTTAAATGATGAACAAGCAACATTTCAACAAGCATGTTGGTAGATTTTTTTTATTATTATTTATACCTATGAGTAAGATGAAAGTCAAAAAGAGATATTTCAAAATGTTATTCATTTGTCACTGCTGAGGCTTCTTTGCTGAAATGCAAAATAGTTTTTGAATCTTGGACTGGCTACTGTTCAGTTTTCTCTGCTCTTAACAAATGAATTACAGACATAATAAGTTTTTTAAGTTTACTCTGTATTATTAGCACCGCTTTAGTCACTTTGTATAGCGTAAGCCAGAAGTCAGTAAACTTTTTCTGTAAAAGCCAGATATTAAATATTTTACTGTTTGCAAGCCATGTGTCTGTACCACAAATCCATTTGTGCAATTTTGTTGCTTGTTGTTATAAGTTTTACAAATTTAAAAAGTATACTGGGTTTGTTATTTGGACTATAATTAGTCAACACCTACTCTAAGCAAAACAAGAAGTCAAATAAACTCTGACTTGAAGCACTGGTCAATTTCTGTAATGCAAATACTTCCAACATGGTCAATTTAATTCGCTGACATAATGTCACTAAATTAAAAGTTAGGAAGAAATGCTCAGGAATATACAATTTGTCTTAGTCTGCTCAGGCCTCCAAAACAAAGTATCATGGGCTAGGGGTTTAAATAATGAAAATTTCTCACAGTTTTGAAGGTCAAGACATCAAAGCTCAAGGTAATAGCCCATTTAGCTTTTGGTGAGAGCTTTCTCCTTGCCATTCAGAGAAGCTACCTTCTCACTAGGATATCAGAGAACAGAGGCAGTGAGCTCTCTGGTGTCTCTTAGTCTCAGGAGTCTAAACCTTCCACTCAGGGGCACACCTTACCTATCTCCAGACACCGGTGATTAGAGTTTCAGTATAAATTTGAGGAGGATACACTTTGGTTCACTGAGCTATTTTATAGCATTTCTACTGGCTACAAAAATATAGACAGTAATAATAAAATGTGGGAAAATATTGATGAAGTGATGCTTTAGTATTTATTACTTATTTAAGTTGTACATTTATATAATATGCTAGCATTCTGGCTCTTAAGATCCCTGAAGATTTCATAATTGGCCTTCACAAATCAGTATAAACTAATACTAGTACATCACTATTATAGCCAATTAGTCAGGTTACTACTAGACCCCACTTAATTTAAATCTGCTGCTCTTTCTTTTTCCTTCAGCACAACAGGAAGATAACATTGTTAAATATGTATTGACGATATCAAATGGAAACACAAGCAAACTCTAGTTTTGTGGTGACTACATTTTTCTTTTTTTTTACTTAGGTAGAAAACTAGATTTATTCCACAGCCTATAAGTGGCTTACTCAACAAACACATGATACATATACTAGTTTACTATTTGCTTTTATAGAAAGATAGATCCTCAAAGATATTTTATAAACCAGCATGTTCCCATCAAGCATTGGCATCAACAAAAGAAGCTTTATAGAATAACTATGCATCCAAAAAATAAACTTAGTGGTACATCAGAAATTGGAAAGGATGAGCCACAGGAATCTATTTTTAGCAAGTATTGATAGTAATTCCAGTGTAACATGGCCAGGTAAAGATTTGAAAACTAGCAGCAAAAAAATGTTAAAATGACTCTAAAGAAAAAGTCCAATATTTATTATTCTGCCATCTACCCTTTTCAATCTTATCTGTATGATCATTGTATTGATACGTTCAGTCCTGCAGACATTATGGAGAAAATACAATTTCACTATTTTGTCATAAAAGTTATTCTGACAAAATTATAAGCAAGGAACAACTGATCATATGCCTTGCTATTTCTTTCCATCCCTCTCCCCAATTCCGTATCCACCTTTATCAAATTTGCTCTCAGGAAGAAAGCAGAATAAAAAGTTGTTAGATCATCAAGGAATTCTCAGACCATGTTAAACTTGACTCTAGTTTAAGAAGCCTAGGACCCAAGCTGTCCATCTCAGTCCAGATCTGAAAAGGTGTGAACAAAAGACAGCTTCTGTTCTAAAAATGGACACAGCTTTAACAGCTTGATAACAGGAATGTAGAGGAGGAAGGACAGGGTGTACAAGTCCGAAGAGGAACCTGAGACTTGATTAAAAGTTGCAGAGTAACTGTGTCTCATTCTAATTGTGACCCTGCTTAGTATAAAAATTGTTAGCTATTATTAGAATTTGTTAGATGTGTTTTGTTTTGTTTTTCTTTTTCTTTATTCTTTTTTTAGTTTCCTATCATAACTGAAACCAGTTACCCAAAATGTAGTGGCAACTGATGGGGTGCAGGGTGGGTTGCCCCATGATGTGCTGTTATGACTTATGATTTATTTCAAGCTGAGCTCAATCAAGGCTCAAGAGAATCAGGAAGAGCTCATAACCCTCCAGCCTAAAGAACTTTAATAGAAGACTTGTTCTAGGAAGGAAGCTATGACCTTAGATAACTACAATGCTAATCAAGATAGGGCAGGTAGACAGGAAGCCTAACTGATGCTGCTAGTTAAAATCCTTCTCTGTCACACTGATTTCTTGCACACCCAGAAAACATTTGTGCCCTAAATATAATAATTTTCATATTCTAGTAAATTTACTTTCTTTCCCCTTTGAGCTCCTAAACCCCTAACCCCTCCTCCTTTGTCCAGAATTACATATATGACCCCATTTTGTATAGCCCCTAACTCTTGCATCTAGGTATATGATTCCCCTCTGTCAGTAATTTTTTTTTCTCTTGCCTCAATAAGTAAGTAGTATTCCAACACAATTGTGTCTTTCAGCTTGGAGAATTAAGTTAAGACATAGGTGGAAGCTGGGACAGCCAATCAAGCAGCAGGACCTTCTTGGCTGTGAAAGTATCACGATTCAATGAGCATCATCAAGGGATGGGAGTGTGTAAAACTAACCTCAGCTCAGCATGCTGGGGTGCCAAGGAGAGACTACAAAAGGGTCATGAATTCAAGGCTGAACACAAACCATGGGACTCAGAGAAGCCCTTCAAAGAGCCTCACACTCAGCAAGTAGGCATTCCAGAAAGCTGGTATTAGGGAAACAAAATTAACGTCAGCCCCTAGCTGTCTGCTGGTATACATGGACTTGGTTCTGGGGTTGAATGTCCCAGAAGAAACTGCTCTGAGAAATTCTGCAAAGAGGGTGGGGGAGGGAAATAGAATCAAAACCGAGGTGGCAAGAGCACAAGGGACTATAGTGATGGTGCATGGATGAACTAGTAGTAAGAATTACACAGAGACTATAATTGAGATGAGAAAGCATACAGCGTACAAAAGTGAAGAATGATATAAAATACATGTAAGAAAAAAAGAAAACAACTTCTCTGACCTTGCAGCAATATGAGCATAAAGAAGGCAGAAGTGACATGGAAATTTCAAACTGTGTTGTACTTTCTTTTCCAAGTAATTTCCAATAAATCATCTACCCAAATACATTCTATCTAATCTAAGTTCCCATTACCCACTGTAGCAGGCACTAATTTAGTAATCTCAACACCCATTCCCAATTCTTTCCTTGCCTTCCTTCTACCAGAATCTGGAAAAATAATGAGGCAGGTAACTTCCCTACCACCTCTGTAACCAGGGGTGGCCATGTGACTCAGTATCATCCAATGATACAGATGTCATCAAATCTGTAGAAGCTTCAGGGAAAGAGCTTTGTCTCTTGATCACACACACACACACACACACACACACACACACACGTGCGCTAAATATTTCTTTCTCTTCCTACATTGAGTGAGAATGTGACATCTGGAATTCAGAAGCAATTTTGCAATAAGGCATGAGGCAAGACTGAGGATAAAAACCAGACATGATAAGGACTGAACGAAGAAAAATAAAACAACCTGGATTCTTGAGGGGATCACTGAGCCAGCATTCATACATTTTTTCTATTTTAAGAAAAAACACAACTTACTGTCCCAGAAAGCACACCTTACCACCAATTCTAAAATTACAAAAACCAGTATGTGTGATGACAGAGTATTTCTGAAATGATGTATAGTGGTTATGAGTTAGTTACTAAAGTCTGGGTTAAAATCTCAGTCACAGTGAGTACTGGTTGTATTATTTTGACCAAGTTTCTTAACCTCTCTGTGATTATGTCATCGACTGAACCTAGGATTATAACTGAACCCACATTATTCAATAGTTGAAAATTTAAAAAAGCAAAAGATTGATAAACTTTTAGAATAATATGTAGACTATGGAAAGTAGTTATTATTAGCGGTGATGGTTTTAGTTAAAAAAAAATTAAAATTCAGAAAAGAAGCAGTCACTGCTAGTCCTCCTAGATTTTTTTTAGCCAAATTATACTCCTATGCTTCTGTCTCTAGTATAAACTACCCTTGGCCTTCTCTCTTAATATTATATAGCTTCTCCTATGTTAGCACTTAATTCACAAGTGCATTTTAAAATAGAGGGGAACAGAAATTATCCTGACTACCTAGCAGTAATAGACTCAAACCACGATCCTCCTCCAAAAAAAATTAAAACAATAAAACAGAAAAAAGCATTCCCAAACTTTTCCATCATTGATTGAGCACACAATCAGCTTCATAAGGTAACTTGACCTTCAAGCATGGACTTGTGGCTTACCTATCAATAATTCCATGTACCTTGATACAGCTGGAAAAATAAGATGCTTGCAGACTGTTGATAACCCAGGTGTGCTAAACCCTAACTATAAATAAATAAACAATATTCAGTTGCCAAAACAAGGTACCATGTTTCATCTATTTATTCATGAACTTAATGATCCAAGAAAAAGACCTATTTACATTCCTATTCTGTTACTTAAGTATTAACAAACAGTTCTCTCTATGCCCAGCAAGAAAGTCTTCTACTATCTGTCCAGGACAAAAAAATTAGTCAAAAAGGTTGGAGATAGTCTCATTTCCAGCAATAAGTAAGAATATATATGCTTATAACTGTTTATTTCATAATAGTAATGCTGGATGAATATAACAACCCCTTTTCCAATGAATATTTGGACTTGGTTGACAACATGGACGTCATTACAGAGGATAATGCCAAGCAAAACAAGTCAAGAGGAGAAAGACAAATACAGGAGGGTCTAACTTTATATAGAAAAACAAAACCAACAGCCAGTCAGAACCAAACCAACAATAAATTCTTAACATTTGATCATAAAATTGAGGCAAAGAAAGAGTAAAGATTATGGAGTGGGCATGGAGAAAGTAAGAGGCCCAGTAGAACATGCTGGAGAATTATTTGCGCACTGGAGGTGGGCAGCTAGTTTGTAGAGGTTTGAACCTAAAACCCTTAGAGCAGATACAAATAAATAAACCAAAATAGGTAAGATAACCTCAATAAAAATAATCTAAAAAGAAAAAAAAAGTAATTAGCCTTGTCATTAAAAGAAAAAAAATTGCAGATCTGGTCCTCCCTGGTGGCACAACGGGCTAAAGCACAACACTGAGAAGCTAAAGCCACTTCCGCATGAGTTCGATTCCTGCCTGCCCCGGAGGTGACCACATGGCGCGGCAGACCTCCCCTGACCCGCCCGCTGCTCCCCTCAGTAGTGGACTTCGTCGACTGCCTGTTCTGCTCCCCACTCTGTCTCTGGTGAAGCCTCTCACCGTCCCTGAGCCTCTGTAGCCCAGTTCTGTATGAACAAATAAATAAATCTTTAAAAAAAAAAAAAAGCAGATCAAAGAAATAATCCATAGATTAAAGAACTCATATTGTTAAAATGGCCAACTTACCCAAAGAAATATTTAGATTCAGAGCAATAACCATCATTATTTCAGTGGCATTCTTCAAAGATAGAACAAGCACCACTGAAATTTATATAAGACCATAAAATACACAAATAGCCAAAGCTATTCTAATAAAATGGAGATAAAACTCTACCAGACCTCAAACTATACTACAGAGTTATAGTAATCAAAGCAATAGGGGATAGAGTCAATAGAATAGAGACCAGAAATATACTTATATTTACATGGACAACTAATTTACAAGAGTATGCCATGGAGAAAGATAATCTCTTCAAAAAATCATGCTGGGGAAAATGGACATATGTAAAAGAATGAATTTAGACCACTGTTTTACACTATTCACCAAAATTAACTCCAACTGGACTAAACACTTGGATGTAAGACCTGAAACCATAAAAATACATAGAGGAAAATGTAAGCAAAACACTTTGCAACATTTATTTCAAAGATGCCTTTGAGGACTCGCTTTCAAAAAACAAGAGAAACAAAAGGAGAAATAAAGGATGGGGTACTACATCAGACTAAAACCTCCAGCACAGTGACAGAAACTATCATTTATATGAAAAGACACCATCCTGCAATGGAAGAAAATATTTGTATCTCATGCATCTGACGAAGGACTGATATCCAAGATTTTAAAGAACACATACAACTGAGTAACAGGAAAAAAAGTTCTATCTAAAACTGGGCAGAAAAACTAAACAGGTATTTCTCCAGAGAGACACACAAATGGCAAACAGGCATATGACAAATTTATCATCACTCATCAGGGAAATGCAACTGAAAATCAAAATGAGAAGTCACGTCACAGCTGTGAGAATGATCCATGTCAACAATAACGGGAAAAAAAATGTTGACAAGGATGTGAAAAAAAATCTTCTGATACTATTGATGAGAATGTAGAATGGAAATACCTATGCAAAACAGTATGGAGATTTATCAAAAATTAAAAACCTGCTGTATGATCCAGCAATTCTGCTCCTCAGTATCTATCCAAAACAATCCTATGTTTATTGCAGCACAACTTACAATAAGTCATATTATTGCAACAATCAAAGTCCAAAGTGTCCAATGTTAGATGAGGGAAATAGGAATATGTGGAATATATATGCACAATGCACTATTATTCAGCTACAAAAAAAAAAAAAAGATAAAATCTTGTACTTATGGCACCATGGAGTTTGAGGTGATTATGCTAAGTAATAAATTGGAAGAGGAGAAATACCACATGATTTCACTCAGGTTTTAGAATGCAAAGAAAAGAAAAAGAAATAGAGAAAAGGTAAACCAAAATAAACTCTAAATATCTGACTACAGAATAGAGCCAAACAGGGGAGAAGGGGACGGAAAGGAATAAAGCAGATATTGGTTCTAAAGGATTCTGGTGGAGGATGAATGCTGTGGTGGTGAGCATGGCATGGCAACATACATCTGAAGACATGACCCTGTACCTCCAAATAATTTACAATACTGAAAACAAATGTTACTTCAGTAAAAAAGGATACAATTTTTAAAAATGGGGCTGAGCCCTCCGTTTTGGCACAGCAAGTTAAAGCACAGCACTTAGAAACTAAAACCACTTCAGCATAAGTTCCATTACCACCCTGGAGGTGATCCACATAGTGCGGGAGACCTCTCCTGACCGGCCTGCTGCTCCCCTCAGCAGTGTACTTCGTCAATCAACCTTTTCTGCTCTGTACTCTGTCTCTGGTGAATCCTCTCACTGCCCCTGCACCTCTGGCCTGTACCACAGTTCTGTATGCATAAATAAATAAATCTTTAAAAAATATAAATAATAGGGCTAACAGAACTTCTAGAAATATGTATATGTTTGAACATACGTGTGATATGTGTGTGTAATGATTGAAATTACAAATTCAGTACTAAAGGAATCCATGAACTAGCAGAAGCATCAAAGAAAATTATCACACATGCGACACAAAGATGAAATGTATGGACATATGAGTAAAGAGCCATGGAAAGCAGAGTGGGGATGGAGCAAATCCTTTGGATCCAATGTAAATGGAGTATATGCACACATGAATTAGTAAGTATAACAATAAAAATGATCTTCCCTACTTTAAAACTACCAGATCTACAAAGAAATATTAGCAAAAAATCACCCCAAAAAATGTGCTATAAATTTTATAAAGTGCCTTACTTGAATCTCACAACTGGGGAACAAAAGATTAGATTTCATATTCCTCATTTTGCAAACCAGAGGGAAAAAACCAGAGCAGTTAATGGTCTTGCAAAAGTCACACAACTATGAAGTAGCAGAACTTGCCCTCAATCTAAATCTTCTCAATCCAATTCAGTTTCTTCCCAGAACACAATTTATCTTACACCTATCAACAAGTTTAATTACAGAATTAGTAAGCCCCATCGAAAGGGCATTTTATCTGAAAATAATTCTGAATATAGACAAAAGAATATGCTTAAAGGGAATAGACAGAGATATAAACAAGATTTATATGCAAGAATGTTCACTGACGCATTATTTATAAAATTGACAATAACCTAAATTGAGAAGTGCAGAGAATGGTCTATGGCAGTGTTACACTATCATTATGAATCATTTTCTGAAAAAAAATGTTTAATACCTTAGGAAAAATGCTAATGATATTAAGGGAAAATATATTAAAAATAAGATACCTGTCTTATTCATATATCGATGTTGACATAAAAACTGCCAATGATGAGAGATACATGCAACTGAGAGCCTAGAAGCCAATATGTCAAAACATGAATTATATCTGAGGCAGGGTAAAGAAAATCACATGCTGGGAGAAAATAAAATCCAAAGAAAATAAATCAAAGATAGAGAAACCCCTGAAATGAAATCATAGACAGTCATGAGCTGTTTCTTGCCACTGTGTCCTAGTCAAATACATTAACTGGTTACAGATACACCATTAAAGACTAAACTCAAATGTCTCTGATTCCCCAAGTTTAACATTAGCTCAGTATTAAAATAAGCTACCTATAGAAGGCACTCCAGCCAAGACATTCCATCTCCAACAGTTATCTAGATAACTAAAAGGTCACATGGTGCCTGAGAAAGACAAACCACCCACCCTGAAAAGGCTTAACCTGATCCAGGACAAGTTAGGGGCCTTTCTAGTCATCCACAGTTCCTAAACCCTAACATACAAGGGTAATAATAGTCATCATATAGAAGAGTCTCTTCTGCCGACCCCTAAAGAAATTGTGAAGTCATGACCATCTGTCACATTCCCAAACCTGCGCTTCCCTATCATCTACTCTATAACAAGGGGCCTCCAATCACTTCCTTTGCTCTATCCCAGCAATGTCTCTCTCAAGTAATCTACTTGACAGGTCACCAGAAATCTTGCTGACAATGAAGAAAGTTTAAGCTCTTCAATCTTGTTTTCAAGTATAATGCTCCTGCCATCAAATAAAAGCAGTAAATGGTTTTCCATTTCTTTCTCTTTAGAGAAATGGAAGAATGGAAAAGGAAATGAAAATGAGTGGCTAATAGACTAAGTGATTCTTCCTTTATTTAATCAACTTCCTTTTTTAAAAAGTGTTCTTTTGTGTCCTTTGTTCAACCCCTCTTAGGCTTCCTTCTTTTGCTCAAGCTTCCACTTTGGACTATGAATCTGAATCCAACACTCTTTGTAGCAAGCAGTCCAGGAAAAAAATAACTTCAGAACTCAGAAATTAGATGAATCTAGTTGAATCCACTGACATGGAATTATCAGAGGTGTGACCCACATAGGTGAATCTCAAGCCCAAGTTTTGTCTTCAATAAATGGCTAACTTAAGCTTAATTTAAACTTCACACTATAATTAGGTCTGCACTGTCTTCCTTTGACTTATGTTTTTGTAGATTTCAGCTAGGTTTCCCAGTACCTTGGTGTGGTCACAGTGATGTGACAATGGGACAGTGAAGATGGTGAAGAAGCAGAAAGAATGAAAGAAGTGGTAAGAGGTGGGAAACTCAGCCAATATGAGACTATGAAACAAGACAAGCTTGTTATACAAACACCAAATTGACAAAACATAAGTCAAAGGAAGACAGTGCAGAACTAATTATAGTGTGAAGTTTAAATTAAGCTTAAGTTGGCCATTTATTGAAGACAAAACTCCTGTCTCTTCTGCCTTCAAAGGATGTCAGTGAGGTATAGCAGAACCAGCATGTCTTTGACACCCAAACAAGATGTTTAACAGGGAAGTAAATAGTGTTGTAATTCACTTAATCCGTTTATTTCCATGACAAGTGGAAAATGTGTGTACTTCTGTGCTTGAGGTCCATCATACAGAGACTCAGAAAGGAGTGTTCATTGATTTGGGTGATTCTAGTTTTATTTATGTTGCACCATCCTAGGAGGGCATCTATTTCTATTAGGTTCCAGCAACTCCCAAGAGAGGAAGAACAAGGATTGGCAATGCAAAATTTCAGGGCAACATATAAATTTTAAAAATAATAACTTGAGAGCTTTTTTAAATTAAGAGAAATTTAGACCATCTAACTAATTTGCTTTGAAAATTAATCACTGGCAGCAAGCAATTCTTCAATAAGTGTTGCAGACAACATAAAATACACCTTATCTCATACTCTGGCCAACTACAGAGTAAGACAGACAAGTAAGGGGAAATACAGAGCATTATAAATCAAAGAAGAAAGATAAAGGGAGAGAGAAACAAGTGGAATGGTGTGGATGCAAATGAGAGAGGAGCAGTAGAAAGAGGTACAGAAAGGAAATAAACAGGGCTAGAATAAAATCAGAATGGCAGACAATCTCGAGTTCTTAGGGTAAAGGTATTGATTCATTAAACTGGCTCCTTTACCAATCCCAGTTTCTCATTTCATCAAAGGGCATGACCTGTTATCACTGTCCTCTGAAATGCTGACTAGCTCTTCAGCACAGAGACATTAATTTAAAGCTCTTGCATTTCCTAATTTTCTTAAAAGCTTTGAACAGGTCATATTTTTCTCTAGCCAAACAGTATTCTAAGTCTACAGAAGGAAATGATTCTCTTAGCACCAAGACTAGAGATCACATATAGTGGCAGTTCTCAATCCTGACTGCATGTTAGCACCACGGGGAAAATATTAAAATACGGATACACAACTATCCTGGACTATTTAAATCAGAATCTGCCAGGAATAGCCCAAACATGGAACTCAGATGCACTGGGTGAAAAACATTCTTACATCCCCTCAAACATGTAGATTAGCTTTGAGAGCACAAGAACATAGGATTTTTAGATAATTTTGATCATCCTTCCCCCTTTTTCAGCCGGTTTCTGCAGGGAACAACTGAGTCCTAAGACCCAAGTTTGGAGACATATCCTCCCTGTGGACCTGTGTCAGCCGACTATTTTTTTGATTTGCATGCTGGAGCTGATAGTGGCAAAGGTTAAGCTGCAGCAGAAATGGTACATTTGAAGCACCAGAGGCAGCCACACCCTCTTTTCCAGTGCCAGATCTGGCCCATGCACAGTAAACCCATGGTAACGCTCTTTCAATGCTTTTTTGTCCAACATGAGTGGTGATAAGGTTTCAGCCAAACTAAGCTGCATCTTGCTCAAAATCAAAACAAAGAAGAAAAACTATGTTAGGAATTGTAAGCCAAAGAAATTTCTCTTTAAAACTAACCCTCTGCCCTCTCGCCCCATTAGAAGAATCCCAATACCTCAGACACTGCTGAGACAACACAACCCAGAAAGAACCAAAGCATTATTTGCACATAATCCCCTTGATAGCTTTGAAAGTTATCAGTGCAGTGAGAAATAAACAGGCTTGAAGATCAGCATCAACACTAGGCCTGGTGTGAAGAGTCTCTGGAAGAGAATGCTCAGGAGCAGACGCCACGCAGCTGTGGATTCCTTTATTCTACCAGTTTGGAATGTAGTTTTGTCTACTGTTGTTAACAGTCACTAGCACTTCACTCACCAGTAATATAAGACACGGCCCCTGCCCTCAGGAGCTTGAAAACTGGGTAGAAACACTAAAAATACAAATAGAACTGCTAAGCCAGACTTTTCTCTGAAGTAACCAAGGGAGCTGCCTTTTAAGCTGCATAGCTGCTGTCATGTGAGACCAGCTGGTGCTCTCAGATATGGCGGATTATTGCTTGGTGAGAACTGAAAGAATGTGGTTAGCATTTCTCTACAAATAAATGTTGATCCTAAGCCTTTCTCCCACCCACTCACTTATGCTCAGCGAAGGAAAAATAATGATGAGTGTTGATTCTCCTCCCTTTGTCCAGAGTATACTGGTGAGCCATAAGCAGGGCAAAGACACGCCCTGCTCCAGGTCACCGAAAGCACCCCTAGCAGGCCACAGATGCACGAGTCTCAGATATGGACGGAGGGTGATCAAGAATAGCAGATGGCAGAAGTCACTGCTTGGAGCAGGCATTTTGAGATTAGCAGACCCAAGTCTACACTCAGCTGTGTAGACAGGCCAAGATATTCAGTCTCTCCAAATGCAGTTTTTCATAGGTAAAGAATGAGTAATAAGATTACTTATTTCAAAGAATCGTGATTATTTTGCATTTAATCATGAAGGCAAAACACTCAGCTCAGTGCTTCACATCAAGTCAACATGCAATCCCTTCAGTCAGGAAATGCTTGGTAAATGGACACAAGGTGACAGACAGTGTTCCAGGGCAGGGACAAGAAGCACAACAGATACAAATCCCTGACTCAGTAGCGCTTCGCATCAGTGACGATCTATACAGTGTCTTATTTGGTGATGGCATGTGAGGAAGGGGAATGAGGAGTGGTAAGCAATTTGGAAGCAATTTGGAAGCAAAGGCCTTCGTGAGCTGGTCACCTGTGTGTAACACTGAAGAGGGAGGGGGTGCGCCATGCAGAGGACAGAGTAATACACAACACAGCAGGAGAGGTGAGTCTGCTGTGCTTGCAGATCAGCAAGGACATTGGTGAGGCAGGAAGAGGCTGACCCTCGGGACAATGAGGAGATGAGATCAGGGAGGTGAGGGCATAGCACACTTGTCCTGACTTTGAAGTTCAGCTCTTACACGAAGTGATTCAGAAGCTGAAGAGATGTGAGGAGAATAATGGAATGATCTGATTTATACCTTAACAGGAGCAAATTAGCGCTAATATGAGGAAGGGACTGGGCAGGGTGGGTGGCTCAAGCAAGATCAGAACAGAAAGAAGAGTAAGAGACAACTGCAATTGTACTAACAGAGGTGAGAGGTGATGATGGCTTACGGCAGATAATGTCAGTGGAAATACAATACAGGCATATATTTTCAGGATATGTTTTGAAAGTTGGGACCACAGGAACTTATGATGAATTAAATGTGTCATGTGTGAAACAGGAATTATTCTGGAGGTTATTCTGGAGGTCTCAGCCTGCACAACAGCAGTGACTGCCTTTGGTTGAAGGGAAAGACTCAGGAGAAACATCCCAGGGAGGTCAGGTACTGGGGTTTAAGAGGAGCTCCGGTCCAGGTACACTGTCTCACACGCCTGTGGCACAGCCAGTGACTATATAAAGTAAAGAGCAAAATGTTGGGTACAGGGGTCAGGTTTGGAGTCAGATGGAAACGTGGGCACCACTACTACCTAGTTGCTGCTGGACGAGATAACCAGTGGATTTTGGCTAGAAAGAGAAGTGAATGAAGAGAAGCACTCGAGATGTTGATACTCCAGGAAGGGAAAGCAGTCAGCCAAGGAGATTAAGAACTATTAACCGCTGAGGAAAACAGGGGATCCATATGTAGCCTGAAGCTTCTTTGGATTATTCTCACTCATCTCCTTCTAAACCCAGGACCTATCCATCTAGAAAACAAACCATTTCCGAACAGGGACTTTAGAATGAGACAGACCTGGAATCCTGGAAGTTCCACTAACTAGGTCTGTGGTCTTGGAAAATTGTTTGACCTTGCTAAGCCCCTGATACCATGACTGTAAAATAACCAACATCAAAATATTATAAGGACTAAATGAGACTTTTTATAGAAAACACAGACTTGGTAGTCAAAATGGTCAATAAAGAATAGCTACATTTTTTATAACTATTATTAATCAAGTACTTTTTAGAAACCACAATGGATCCCTCCACTGGGTCCCACTGGTGGCACAACGGGTTAGGACACAGCACTGTAAGCTAGTAGCAGCCACTTCAGTGCGAGTTCGATCCCCGGCCTGGAGGTGACCCACATTGCCCAGCGGACCTCTCCTGTTTCACCCACTGCTCCCCTCAGCAGTTTACTTTGTCAATCTGCCTGTTCTGCTTTTTGCTCTGTCTCTGG
>NW_004567116.1:24892335-25002683 GCF_000260355.1 Condylura cristata
ATATTTTTTATTTGAAAAGTGATACATGTGCATGATTAAACATTTGGGAAATATAATAAATAAGTGAAATTCCCCCATCTTGCCATTACCCAGAGTAACCTGAGATTCACAGAATCTTCAAATCAAAGCACAAGTGAAACTAGCACAAGTGATTTAGAGAAATAACAGAGTTTACAATTCTTTTAATATTGCTATAAAATCATTTTCGGAGTCTCTTTTTTCTATAGGAAGGAAGGCATTAGAGTTTAGTTCTGATTCTTTTAGAGTGAGAAAACAAAGACTCAATTTAGGGGGAATAACTCGCCCAGATCACACAGCCTCTTTGAACACAACTATGCTGCTGGTTTCTAACACCAGGGTTAGCACTGTCAGGACTAAACTGTAGTGAATTCCCACCATTATCCATATTCTTTATGGTATTGTGCTTTCCAACAGTATCCTATAAATTTGAAATATCTGAAGAAGGAAAGAAGAACTTCAGCTTCAGGTGACAAAATCTCAATTTGTGCTCTTCTCAGATAAGACACTTCTAGGGGGGACCCCAGAGCCCTGACAGCAGACGACAGCTCAGAGTGCTTTTACCCCTCAGCCCCTAGGGTTCTGACTGCTTTCCTTTATATTGTGATCCCTTTGTTCTCTCAGGTTAATACTAATCACCCCAACAATTTATTCTATGCTTAATTTATGCCAGGTGCCACTAAACACCTACCAATAAATGAACTCTTAATGGCAGCTATTTGACAGAGCAGAAGAAAAATCTGAAAAAAAAAAACAAACTCACAGTGAATGCACCAATTACCATTCAGGCACTGGAAGTGAAGAATAAAATCTATCACATAATAAGAGATTCTATGTGGAAATTTAAAAAATATGGTATCAACCATGACTCCCAAGGCAAGATCTTTGTGGCGGGTCTGACTTGCACAGTATTCACTGCACATGAGGCAAGAATGTAACAGCTGGCACTCATGTGTTTCATGGATAGATAATGAGAGACTCAAGTAAAGAATGATGGCAGAGAGGTGACAGATTACTGGGAGTTGAAATATGCAGAGTACACTTAATTGATAAGAACGAAAGAAAAGTTTTTGGTGAATTTTACTCACCAAGTGAACAGAAATTTACATAAACAGACAAGCTGAAAGGGAAAATGTGTCTATTTTTAAAAACCTATAGTGAGATTATGCGTACCAACTTGTCTGGGGAGACAAATGACAATAGCTGATGATATATTAATAGGATTACACTAAAGGTAGGGTTACTGAAATGTTTGTGTGGGAGAAGTCACAAGCAAGATTAGAAAAAGAAAAGAGAACACTCCAGTAATAGAGGTGAATGTTAATAGCAAAGAAAACCTCAATAGAAACAGTTGCCTTGATAAGCCTGGATGAGTCTTGTTGAGGGAAGGCTGTTTTGGTTCATGTTTACGCTATAGAATCCAAATTTCTTCATAAGAGGTCATCACAATAAAAGCAAACAAAGGATCAGAGAGCAAGACTGTCCCGTGAAAGCAGACCACAGATCTGAGACACTCGGGAGAGGAGAGAAAGGGAAGGAGAGAAGGGAAGAGTAAAGAAAGAATAGGGAGGAACATTAGGTGGGGATAGTGGAGGACATGGGCACTTTGGTGGTGGGAAAACTATGTTGACCACACCTGAGGGGAGAAATCCTATGCTGGAAAAAAAAATAAACAAGGATGCTTAAAAATAAAAGCACACAGTCGTCAAGGTCTAATTTATGCCAGGTACTCTAATAAGGAATATGTAAGCAGTTATTCCAGTCTTTTGATACAAACATTATTATTTCCACTTGATCGAGGAGGAAGTTGGGATGACACAATTTTAACTAAACATTACTAGTGGGAGGAGAAGGATGGGTTTCCCTGGCTATAGAATTAAGCCCCTGAGTATTCTATAGCACCATGTGGAAAGCGTGGGAGTCAGAGGATCCAGACACTGACAATTTCCGAAGACTGTGTAAGATAAATAGAGTCACAAACAATTCAGTTTAGTTCAATGAGAATGACCGTTAAAACCATTCCCGGGCCCTCCCTGGTGGCGCAGCGGGTTAAAGCACAGCACTAAGAAGCTAAAGCCACTTCAGCATGAGTTCAATCCCTTCCTGCCCCGAAGGCGACCCACATGGTGTGGCAGACCTCTCCTGACCCGCCCGCTGCTCCCCTCAGCAGGGTACTTCATCAGTCTGCCTGTTCTGCTCCCTACTCTCTGTGTGGTGAATCCTCTCACTGCCCCAGCACTTCTGGCCTGTACCCCAGTTCTGTATGCATAAATAAATCTTAAAAAAAAAAATTCCCTGATTTCCTTGATTTTAAGTAAGTCCTTTTTGAAGGACTTTTCTAAGTTAATTTTATTAAGGTAAAGGAGAAAGAAGGGAGGAAAGAAAAAAAGGGGAAAAAAGAGAGAGAAGGTAATAACAGCAAGCGCATTCCTGAAGTTTCCAAATCCTTAGTGAAGCTGAATGGGTCTGATCCCACACTCTAGAATAGCAGAGTGTGGGATCAGACCCATTTTTCTTCTTTTCCTCTTCTCTGTAAAGGATGACAATTGATATTTCTTTAGAGAACCAAACAACCATCTGTACTTGTAAGCAGGAAGTCAACAAACATTTGTACCTGTATTGGTAGAACAGCTTCTATGCAATGCCTCATTGCCTCAGAGCAATACTTTCTCGTTATTAATGTACGTATAAAATGAACCAAAGGCAAAATGGGGTGCACTGAAACCCAGCAAAGAAAATGGGCAAAAGCCATCCGTGTCTCTTTTCTCCAGAGTGATGGGCCAGAACAAAGATATCACACCAGCTCCCAGTGTGCGCACTGCTGAGAATTGGGGGTCAGAGTTGGCAGTGGCTGGCATGGTCTTTCTTAGGATGTACCACGGCACAGCATCGTTTGGTAATGGCCCGCAGGCTCAGCAGGGTTGCACTGCCTAGACACTAAATCTTATGACTCATGAAGTCTTTTTCTCTGTGGGGAGTATTTCCCCCCCAACTGTCCCATTAAATTTCAGATTAATAGACTTAAAAAGAATATAGAAGCATTACATATTTTTTATTTGAAAAGTGATACATGTGCATGATTAAACATTTGGGAAATATAATAAATAAGTGAAATTCCCCCATCTTGCCATTACCCAGAGTAACCTGAGATTCACAGAATCTTCAAATCAAAGCACAAGTGAAACTAGCACAAGTGATTTAGAGAAATAACAGAGTTTACAATTCTTTTAATATTGCTATAAAATCATTTTCGGAGTCTCTTTTTTCTATAGGAAGGAAGGCATTAGAGTTTAGTTCTGATTCTTTTAGAGTGAGAAAACAAAGACTCAATTTAGGGGGAATAACTCGCCCAGATCACACAGCCTCTTTGAACACAACTATGCTGCTGGTTTCTAACACCAGGGTTAGCACTGTCAGGACTAAACTGTAGTGAATTCCCACCATTATCCATATTCTTTATGGTATTGTGCTTTCCAACAGTATCCTATAAATTTGAAATATCTGAAGAAGGAAAGAAGAACTTCAGCTTCAGGTGACAAAATCTCAATTTGTGCTCTTCTCAGATAAGACACTTCTAGGGGGGACCCCAGAGCCCTGACAGCAGACGACAGCTCAGAGTGCTTTTACCCCTCAGCCCCTAGGGTTCTGACTGCTTTCCTTTATATTGTGATCCCTTTGTTCTCTCAGGTTAATACTAATCACCCCAACAATTTATTCTATGCTTAATTTATGCCAGGTGCCACTAAACACCTACCAATAAATGAACTCTTAATGGCAGCTATTTGACAGAGCAGAAGTACAGAAGGCAGTCCCAAAGTCACAGAAAAGTAAAGGCTGATGCTCAGAGTGAATCCAGGACAGTCTAAACTCTAAACTTCCTTCTCTCTCTAGACACCAAAGAGGGTCTACTCTTTCATGGTCTTGCCTCGCTAGCTGTTTCTCAACCCTCCTGATGTTGAATTACTCCAGATGGTTACAAGGAAGTCAGAAAAATTAAAACCTTCAGTATAAGACTCTGGACTCAGTGGTCCTGATTTCAAGGTTAGGGTTAGTGACACAATGTAGTAGCTGCAGAGCCTGATAAAGAGTCATTTGAATTTTAAAGCCTAGTTTCCTTGGGTCAGTCCAAACCAGGTACTAATGAAGTCAGTCCCCTTGGCATTTAAGCGAACGGGTACATTCTTTTGATAGTCTAATTATGAACAACAAATCTGCTAATGGACCTATCATTGCTCTGAAAGTACCATCTCACATCTCAGAAGCAGCTTGCTATGCAAGAAAACCAACCAAGCGCCCTGTACATAATGCAATCTGCATACATTCAAGGAAGAACAGCAGTTCCCATGCAATCAACACAGGTGCTTCCCCAAAGGTATGAAATCATAATTAGCAAAAATAAAGCCCTCATCTGACTTGTCTTCTCTAGGACATGTACTGATGGGGAAAAAAATAATAAGTTTTTTTTTTTAAGCTTCATGCCTAAAATGAAGGAACTATTTAGGGAAACAACATTCTTTGACAGAGGATAAGCAATTATCCATCGCTCTATGAGCCATATTAATTGATCATTCACTCACATTTTCACACTCACTCTGATAAACTTGAAAGATATTGAAGTTTCAAAAAGGCACCAGAATCACACCCTTCCCCCAGGAGCAGTTCCATCAACACAAACTTGAGTAATCAAAGTTGCATTCTGCATGTGCTGTTTAACTCAAGAGACTGGCCATAAGATTGGATAGGTAAACACATTTACCTGAACTCAAAAGGCAAATGTAGCTCATTAAAATATACTCACAAACAAAACATAATCCCTGCTTCTCGGTGGAAAGAGTACTTTGTAGTCTGAGTATTCTTCTGAAGGTCTAAAAACTCCAGGAAAGAGATTTTAATGTTTGTTTGAAGTCCTAAGTTTTTCTCTATACTATCAGCCAATGATCCCTCCCAGGAAGGACTTTTTCCTGATCATCACAAGGCCCAGTTCAAACATCTCCACAAATCACTGCTGCCTGGTACAACATCCAGCTGGTCTACCACGCGGGCTCCCAAAATTAGCAGTCATTTCTGAGCTTCCTACAGCGACATCTCCTCCAAGCAGGAAAGGGGATGAAAGGAGTATGTTCAGAAGTGCTCCACACGAAGATGTCTCCTCTGACACAGGTTTATTTATCACACAGAAAAAGTGCAGAGAGACAGAAAGGAGTAATGTCTGCTTGCTACTGTAGATCAGGGAGATGATACCTAGCAGAGGCACTGAGCAGCTTATGTGTAGAGAAGCTT
Organism: Condylura cristata; assembly: GCF_000260355.1. NCBI lineage: Eukaryota > Metazoa > Chordata > Mammalia > Eulipotyphla > Talpidae > Condylura > Condylura cristata. The sequence continues at coordinate 24,897,634 of NW_004567116.1, forward strand.
CATAAGAAAAACCATCTTGAATTCATCCCATGGGAGAGTTTCTGCCTTGTACCTAGAAACCCTTTCTCCCTGCCTGCTTTGTTATCTTGCAAAATCTAACCTTCCAAATAGAATGAACTTTCTTCCCAGATGGCCTCTGAAATGCCTAATCTCAAGCTACCAGCACAGAATACACATTTCTAGGATACTCACATGTGGTAGTAAATTTACTTAACGTGTTTGTGAGTTTGTGGGGTTTTTTTTTTTAATTCCCCACAGCTCGACACCATGTCCAGCACAAGGTATGGCATGCAATAAAGCTTTGACCAGCTGGACTGAACTGATACAGGGACCACATAGAGATGGTATATTAGCCTGCACTGGCTCTGCAGTATATATCAGACATCTGTTGAATACTTTCTACTAAGTGTCAAGCACAATTCTATGTGCTTATTAACTGAAATATTAGTCCTTCCAAATATTCACTGGACCCCGATGTATGAGAGGGGTGGGGTACTGATAGCTCCATTGTATAGCTAAGAGGAGACACAGTTTTCTGTGACAAACCAGAATTCATGGAAGGAGACCTGTAAAGTTCAAATTCGTCACCATTAGTCATATTGATGCAAGAGACTATTCCCCTGTGGACAATGTAGGCACATGCATTCTAATGCATGTTTAAGTCACAAGTACTGAGCCCTTCAGGTTGAAATTCTGGAAGAGAATTCAGGAGGGGGGGTGTCCACAATTTGGTCAAGAAATAATCCTCAAAAGCAGGCCATTTAAAGCATTTATCGCTTTCTCTGGGTTCTCTGCATCTGAATGTCCTCATCTTGATTAGTGTTGGGACTGGGGACAGAGGAAAGAAGACACACATCAGCAGTTTCTAATCATTGTGCTACTTGCATGGAGGAAAAGCGGTAAGTCTTTGTTCTGGGGGCTTGCCCTGTACATTCTAAGATTATATCAACTTCCCTTTCTGCCCACTAGACTGAAGAAGCACTCCCTGACTTCTCCTATGTCTGTGACAACCAAAAATGTCTTCAGACATTACCTGATGCCTCCGAGGCAAAACTGCCCTCCAGTTGACAACCAAGAAAATACAGGTAGCCCCTAATCAGACAAGAGCTCCCAGCATGTATTATCAATCTTCTTTCCCTGTCATCAGCTTAAAGTACACCGTGCCTAACTAACTAACTCCCCTTTTGGGTCAGATCCACTCTCCTTTCTCCCCACACTGGATGGACAGGATAAGAAATGATGCTCAGCATCTCACACAGTGTCTGGGTGTCTATGTTTCCTGTGCAACAACTCACTTGTTGAGAAGTGCCAGTTCTACCTTTGCCTACAACCAGAATGTTGTCATCAGACTAATAAACCCTATGAGGGAAGCAGCCCAATTCTAATCTTTTCCACTTAAAAGAGCATGAACTCGAGACTCAGAAAGGTTAAATGATTTGCCCAAAGTCACAGAGCTAGTTTGTGTTTAAGTCAGGACACAAGTCCAGGACTCCGGTCTTTTTTTTTTTTTTTTTCCCTTAGCTCTTTGCTACCCCTAGGGGAGTAAAGCTTTCAAAAGAACAATTAAAGCAGAAAGAGTGCAAATCTCCCACCTGCATTCTGATGACTAAAGCATCCTGAAAAGAGAATAGGAGATGCCCAGGCATTAGGAAACTTAAAATGAAGCTGAACACAAGAGCTGAATGGGAAGCAGTCTGTGCAGATGAGAAGTGCTTAAGAATTCTGCCACAAGGCATCCATCTCTCCGTTCGCACCACTTAGTAAATAATAGGCCTAAGCAAGCCTGCAGTAAACCCACTGGGTAAAAATTTCTAAATAGAACTAAAGAATCACTGAAAGTACGTTTCTTCTCTTGCACCAGCTTCTGGGGAAACCACAGCAAACTACACTGGCCTCATCTTGACATCAGCATCCCAGGACTGCCAACCACCAGGCAGTCAGGATTTAATGTGCCTGCCCCCACTAACATGGGGCAGTGATGCAGCAGGCACCCAGAGGTGCCAGAGGAAAACAGCACCACCTGAAGAATTCCATGTTGTCTAGATCAGGAACACCAATACCCAAAACTATGAGAGCACCCAGCAAAAAAACAAAAACAGGACCCTCTCTGGTGGTGCAGTGGGTTGAAGCACAGCACTAAGAAGCTAAAGCCATGTCAGCATGAGTTCGATCCCCACCCCAGAGGTGACCCACACTGCATGGCAGACTTCTCTGGCCCACCCGCTGCTCCCCTCAGCAGTGTACTTTGTGAGGCGGCCTGTTCTATTCCCCACTCTGTCTCTGGTGTATCTTCTCACTGCCCCTGTACCTCTGGCCTGTACCCCAGTTCTATATGTGTAAAATAAATAAATCTTAAAAAAAAAAGTTTATCTCTAATCCTCTCAGTTTAACACATCAGTCTTTGCACTCAATGGCCAAAGTATTTCCTGTTATTCCATGTATTTGGACACTGACTTTACACAGTGACATTGAAACTTACTCTACCCTACTCCCTACATTGGAGATACCAAGAAGAAAAGGTTCTTGATTCTAGTATCTTAGAGAATTCAGGAGAAGACAAACTTGCAAATATTTGAGTACTTTGAGTTAAGCCTGGTGAATAAGTTCAAAGGGATAGAAACAGGGAGAAAGGAACACTTATGTTCCCGATGCTCTTAGAAGGGAAAGTCCATCTTCTACAGCTAGTATAATTTGTATAGGTACTGTAATCAACTGATGAGGTTACTGTATCCATCCGTTTGACAGGAAAACAAACTACCATATGGATCCTGGTATGATAAAACGAGGTGTTCAGAGTGTTTGAAGGCCTAGAGTAGCAGCAGCTGGGGATCAACCACCATGGATCTCCATTCCTTCAAGAGCTCACCAAGAAGCTGTTCAAAATGTAGAGAATCTTTAGAAAGCTTCTACTATGGTTTACGGCAGCAGTAGCAAACAGGTCATCTGTAAGGGCTCTGTGGAAATCACTGGAACTCTCATTGTCCAAATGTCTTTGCTACAACAACTTCTAGTGATTTCTCTGTCTCTTGCCTCCTGACACCTGCACAAGTACCTGTCATCAGCTGCCTCTAACAGGAAATCAAAGAAGGAATAAGAATCTGGAGAAAGTTTTCCTGCTTCTCTATAATGTAGAAGACAGAATCTATAGCACCGCAGACATGGGGCCTTTAGAAAGGGATGATGAGGACAGAATCTAGCTTAGAAACTGAGGCACAGAAAGTTTAGGTGATTTTACCAGGGACACCTAAGAGTTGAGAACAGAGAAATTAAGTAATTTTCCCAAGGTGACCACTTATAACAAGTAGAATTATTATGTTGGAGCAAGGCAACCACATGACAAGGTTTACCCACATCTGACCACAATGCTGATCTGAGAAATTAGCAAAAAGGGACCATGAATAACATGCAGGTTTCAGACTGGATAACAACTTTCGATGCTGCTAAAATAAGACTACACCAACTTGTTCTTTTGCTCATATAAATCATGTGAATCAGGAAAGAGAATATGTTTAAGGGCAACCATCTTCACTTAAATGGGACTGCAAAAAGCTCTTCGTTACTGGCCTCTGGACCTTGAAATTGCTCAGAACACCTGTGATTTCAGTGGCCTGGAGGGAGTGCCATGACAAATCAATGGAAAAGCTCCCCTAATTTTTGCCCTAGAAGAAGGATGCAGTACAGGTTTTTGGGTCAAATCCTCAAAGTTGTCCTTCCCAATCTGAAGAGAAGGTCATCCTACTCATTCCAGGATAAAATGGCTTACAGTAAGATTCCTGAAATATATTACTAATGCTATAGTAATATGTAAAATAGGGAATATTTTTACCTATTACAATTATGTGGTTTTTCCAAGTCATAGTCCTTTACTCAGAATTTTCCTCTTGATCAAATTGCTAAGTGACATGAATTTTAAATACCACAGGCTCAAGTAAAAATGACCCAAATGGATTGTTTCAAAGTATGTGAAAAACCTACAACAAGCTCTCATAAATAAATCCAACATTTATTCTCAACTGTGATCCTATATAATGCTTAATTCATTAATTCATTCATTTATTCATTCATTCTGGCACTGTAACAGGGTGGTCCCTATGAAAAAGGGAAGTTCCAGGTTCCCTGCCCCACTCAGAAGGAGGGTGGAGCTGAGCAGAGAAAAAGGAGAGAAGAGGAGAGAAGGAAGCTGGATGGAGAACAAGACAGAGAACAAAACGGAGACCTGAGGAAGCCACATGGAGCAGCAAGCATGTGATGAAGAAACCGGGCTTGTTTCCTGACCCGGGACTGGTTAAGGCAGATGTGGGTGAGATACCTGTAGGGAGGTGACTATGGCAGTGTTTATACTGATTTTGATTTTGCTCTTTTGCTCTCAAATTTTTCTGGCCATTTCTGATCCTTTTCCACAGGTCCCGGCCAGAAGGTGCTTTAGTCTAGCGGCAGGCTTTCAGGCCTTGCTTTGGGCCAATCCCTTTTGGGTTGACTTTTGCCCATGAGGGGATGAGTAACTTCAGGCGTTTGATTTAGAAGTTATATTCTTTGTGTTCCATATTGTATATTTACTGTATTAAAATCCCTTTTCATTGAAGTTTTATATGTTTTGTCTTGGCAGATGGCAGAGCCCACTTACAGCAGGCAGGTTTTGGGGTTTCAGGGGTGTCCCTCTCTCCCTGTCATATAACAGATTTTGTCCTATAACTGCACTATTCCAGGACCCAAAGCTTTAGACAGCAGTCATATAGAGCCCTTTCTCAGAATTCACAGAAACTCTTTCTATTAAAAAAAGTATTTTTTAAATGATCTCGATTACAACTACTCAACCTGCACCATTCAACATGAACAAGCAGGCTGTTTCCAATAAAATATTTTCTAAAACATGTGACTGGTTACATTTGCCTGAAGGTTGAATTATCCCAACACTGGTCTATACTGCATGTTTTCAAAATATAAACTCTAACAGAAATATCACCTGGAAGCTCGTGGGAAACGCATATTCTCAAGACGTTTCCTTGTCCACCTGAACTAGAAACTTGGGGTGAGGGGAGGGTGAGTCCTAGAGTTCAACTTCATTAGTCCTTCCAGGTGATTCTGATACACAATAAAGGTTGAAAACCAATGTTCTAGGCTTTCCCTAGTCAAGATGGCATCAACAACCAACTGTACAAATTCATTTCACCTACAGTTCCTCACGCTCACCAACTACATTTCAAGTGTTCAATAGACACATGTTGCTATTCCTTCACTGCAGAAAGTTCCATGGGGCCACAATGAGCACACTAGATGGACACATATAACAAATATTGCTGAGTATTATGATAGGTATAACAATGCTTTAAGTATGGACATGGCACAAAGGTAAGACTGGTCAATTTTCCAGGTGAGAAAGGAGGGCTCATTGATGGCTGAACATGGAAGGAATATAAGTCAGGGGCTGGAAGGCAGCATAAGAGTTTGAAGCTGCTGATGGAGCGGGAGACTTTTGTAGGAAAAGACAAGGTAAAGTAAAAGCACAATGTGTAGGAAGACCCCCCAAAAAGGCATAATGCTGCTACAGGAACTGATTTGTTCCCTAGGTGAGAACAAAGAGTACATGTAGACTGAGTATGGAGGAGAATGTTGGAAAGATGGTGCAACTAAATCATGACATGTCTATGATCCTTTTCCTTTTATAGAGGTTCGGGGAACTACTAGCTATTCACAGTGTAACTGGTTTATATTTACAAAGATCATCCAATGAAATGCTTCCTCGTCCTAAAACAGAAAGCATTAAGTTCATTTACCTGATTTATTTCAAGGCTTCTCTAATTAATTTATTTTTAGCTATTGGTAGGGAGAAAGTGGATGAATTAAGCCAAACTGATTTTTCATTAAAAAGAAAGCATGTAATTACAATCACCTTGCACCGATTGGCCCTATCTGTCCCAGCACACAAAGGGAGTGGAAAGGTTAGACTTCTGATCTAGTCCTTACCAGGTGTCCGTCTATTAGTGTCAAGAATGCCAATAAGCACTACAATGGAAGCGCCTCTTTCCACCATGGGATCTAGGGGCACAGTGACTTTCTGCCAATATCTGAAGCACAAAAGGCAAATGCTACAGGAGCCTGCAGCTGTGCTCAGACACAAAAGCACCACACATCATATCCATATAAACCAGGCCAAAACGAACATTTATCTAACAGAACAGCCACCCAGAAGCAGTAACAATGCAAGGAAGTTACCAGGACGGTTGTGGGAAGGGACAACATATTGTGTTTACCACAGGATATGCCTCCTCCCAAGAAGGAGATATCATGCTCTACCTGAAGGCAATGTTAACACCTGTGAGGAAGAGCCATTTGGAGGAAAAGCTCAGATGGGGGCTCTGGAATCGATTCTCGGTGGGAGGGGAAGGAGAAAGGGTGGAAGTGGGAATCTTGAAAATGGATCTTGCATTCCATTACAAACCAAAGGCCTTTCAAAAGCTGCTGACCTTTTCACAACCACATTGATTCTGCAATAGACCAAAAAGAAAAAAAAAAAGCACAAAGCAAATAAAGTCACTTCAGGGGATCAGTTAAATCAAATAGCGAAAAGGAGAAAGAAAAGAAGTTTGATCTTCAAAGACTAATACATTGTAAACCAACACAAATGTGGACAGACATTAATCACCAAGGTCACTCCCAAAGTAGACAATACTACTGTAAGGAGAAGTGTTGCTCATTTGAGAAGCAAGTCTTGAGCCCACAATTAGCTCATGTTGACTAACAAGAATGAAACTCTTCTCTTCCTCCCCTTCTGGATTCTTCATTGACAGATTTGCTTCCTTCATAGTTGGGTCTCACTCTTGAGACGTGTTCATTCTTTATACAGGTATCAGCCAAAAGTAGAACTAATATATTCATCAAATTCCTTGATGTTAAAGCTGGAAGAAAATTGAGCAGCACAATCCCAAAGTGAGGTGGCAAGGGAAAAGTAAAAGAAAGGAAACTGGTGAAAAGGAAAATCATCTGTCAAAAGATGGCTACCTCCAGAAAAAGAGTTGACTTAACAAGAAAAAAGTAGAGATCCAAAATAACAACAAAGTTCAGTTCAGTGAATAAGTATGTCCCATGATAAGTAAAACTCAAGAAACTACGTATCTGAAAAAAGCAAAGGGAAAGTTCAGCTAACAAAACTGGAGTCAAACACAAGGCTTTTTTTTTTCTCCCCTGATGCACTTAAGAAGTTGTTAATAGAGGCCCTTCCTGGTGGTGCAATGAGTTAGGATGCAGCACTGCAAGCTGGCCACAGCAGCTGCTTCAGTGCAAGTTCTATCCCCAGCCCCAGAGGTGACCCATACAGTACAGCAGACCTCCCCTGTCTCACCCACTGCTCCCCTCAGCAGTGCACTTTGTCAATCGGTCAGTTCTGCTCCCCACTCTGTCTATGGCAAAGCCTCTCACCACCCCCTCTGGCCTGTACCCCAGTTCTGTACCCCTCTGGCCTGTACCCCATAAATAAGTAAATTTTTTTAAAAAGAACTTGTTAATAGAACAGTTACAACATGGAAGGACACAAAAGAAAATGTTATGAATTTTCTTGTCTATTAACTTTATTATATAAATTGATTATAAGCTCACAAGCTAAGGAAACCAATTCAGACTTTTCTAATTCTTTATTTATTTAATCAACACTGTTGAACCTCCGAGATGGCACTGTGTTTGCCATGGGATTCATAAGTAAGTATAAAATACAGTCTCTGGCTTCACTCATTTCACTGTGCCCTGAGAAGAAAGCAGTTTGCAAGCCAATAGTGACAGAAGAAATAAATCTTCACACCACAAGTTATATATACATGGAATAATGGACTCATCAGCCCCCTAAATGTAAAACTTAGGTGGAAAATCAGCCTGTCTCGTGCTTGGCTAGAAAAAGTTCAGACTAGGAGAAATGTCAGCAATGTGGGGCCTAAGAAATAGTATATTAAGCTACGTTTCATCATTAACCTGTCCTAGGGAGGATCTGGGTTGTTCACACAGGATTTACAGTGTGAACAGGGAGAGCAGATAAGGAAACAAAGTGAACACACTTTATCCCATTCCCAGATTGCCCATTGTAGAGGCTGGGGAGGCCCGCAGGGGATAGACGTGACACTTACTGGCAACAGGAAGAAGCTAATCAAAGCAGTCAAAGGCAGTGAGAGCTCAGGCAGGCCCTGTGGAGGGCCCCAGGTGACTATTGTGCTGAATCCAAAGAAAGCTTTAAGTTAATGAACTTAGCTGAGTCAAACTTAAAATTCTTGTCCCAGGAGCCAACTGAAAGAGCTTCGGTTTTGTGTCAAAACTGAACAATTTAGAGCAACAAAATAAAGTATCACTGGATTATAAACCAAAGTACAACTGTATTCATAAGTCTTCCTCCCCAAACACATTCTAAAATATCTGACTTTCTTCCAAACACCTGACCTCAAAACTGTGAGGACCATCAAAAACAGGAAAACTGGCAGCTAAGGGGAGCCCTAACAGTCACGATGACTAAATGTAAGTGACGTCTAGGGTGAGAGTTGGTTACAAAGAATATTAGCCAAACGCTAAGGAATCTCAACAAAGGAATGGACTTGATTGCACTGTCCATATTGGTTCACTGGTCTAATAAATTCCCCATGCTAAAGCAAAATATAACAAACAAAGAAATTGAGAGGTCCGGACTACAATCTTATTTTTGCTGTACATATGCAACTGTTCTAGAATTAAAAGCTCATTTGAAGAAAAAGAAAGAGTGGGAGAATCATCCTTGACAGATAAATGTAGGGTCCATTTCATCACCACAGCAACTGAATGCAGTAGTGGTCAGAATCATCCCCGTTTTAGAGAGGAGATAAAAGGACAGAATAGTGAAGTAACAATCTCAAGGTCACATACCTGATGGAGTCAGGATTCTGAACCAAATGGTCTGCCTTCAAAGACTGTACTTTTGGTTCTGGACATTGGACTTAACTGTGAATACTATACACAGTTGTAAGAGGGAAAAGATGTCCTGAATGAACTCTACAAATAAAGGTTTTCTGGACTCCACCCCCACCCCCAGACACTGGAACTACAAATCCCATCAACACCAAAGAGAAGCATGCTGGGATCTGAGAATGGAGTTAAGCAGCCAGGTTTGGAAATAAAACAGGAAATGTGAGTTCCAGGGGTCTTTTGGCCTCGTGGCTGGCAGCTTGTCTCTTGTTTCTTCACCAGTTTTCAGCATGTTATTGGGGTTGCAGGTCAATAGAACTGGTAGGACACATTAATCTCTCTCTCTCTCTCTCTCTCTCTCTCTCTCTCTCTCTCTCTCTTTCCCTGAGTTATTCATTCCCCTCTTCTCTTGTAAATAAACCTTTTATTAACCGTTTTTTGTGTGCCTGCAATTAAGGATGTGCAGTCAGGCAGTCTAATCCATACTGAGCTGCCCAGTAACACAGTGAGCCTTCTTATCTGCACACACTTTGTTCATACCCACCCCTTCCAGGCATGGTCTCCTCCGACCCGACCACACCACCAGGCTGTCTTGGCACAGGCTCTGATAATCACACCCAGAAGTTTGATCCCCTTCTTTGATGCCTCTTTCACAGCACAATCACTCAGTCATCATTTCTACCCTGTGCCTCAAGATTAGAAACTGATCTGGCCCCTTCCGAGATTCTCCCTTACACAGTCCAGTTTCTTTAATCTTCCCAAGGTTAGGATTCTCAGCACTGGGGTCAGAGTAAAGCCCAGGGTCAGTGAGTCCCAGCTTCAACAGGGGCACATGCCAGCACTTCCCCGGGGATGGTTAGGGCTCTGCTGGTATGAAGACACAAAGGGCTCATGGGGAAGACCTAAAATACTACGTTTCTCCTAAATGGATGCCAGCCAAGACTTCCATGCGCAATGGAGGGTTTCTTGGCTTCAAAGCTCCCGAGTCCAAGACAATGCCTGGAACAGGGTAAAGGCAAGGGCATCAAGGGAATTGCTTTGTAACCTTGAATAAAGGTTTGCATGGAGAAGAACTCTAAATACACCACACAGACAACATCTGGGGTAAGCACTCAGGGTGGCAGAAAGAGCAATGCATTTGAAGCTTTGCAAACCCAGGTGCTTCTTGTTAGAGACAGCACATTCGACATGATCCAAGCGTTCTCACCTAGTGTGGCAGAAACTGAAGAGCAGTGAGGCTACAGGGGTGCCCAGCTTGGCAGTGGCCTGTGCCCTTTGATACTGGATTGGGATTGCAACACTGAAGCTAGAGAAGACAGTTCCCAAACCAAGGTGCAGTCAGCAGGGTGCCTCATGCCCAGCAGCAGTGAGGCGGCGCACTGGTAACTTCAACACCGGGCAAGACACAGAGTCACAAACTTCTGAGCTGCATCCCTGCAACTGTGACATGGGAGCAATAACCTTTACCTTGAGAAAGATGAAAGGACAGTGATGAAATTAGGTTTATTTTATTTATTTACAGCAAATACAAGGCTGTTAGCACCACGGTTGACCTCAAACAGGGATTCAGGAAATAGATGCTTGCCCTTTAAATTACACTGATGTAGAAGAAAGACTCTATAAGTTGAACTGGAAGATAAACACTGGTTTCGTGACTATTATATGCCCAGGAAGGTTCTAGGTGCTGGAAATGATGAGTAAAAACAGTGGAGGTAGCACATCATCTTTGGAGAAGATGAACAACGATCAATAAGTTATCCACATGGAGAGGATCACTGAGAAAATAACATTAGCATTCTGCATGTGGGATACATAAGATGGGCCCTTAAGATACCCTGAAGCGAAGACTCGCTACCTGATGCAGAGTGTAGCCAGCAGACAGCCTCCAGTGGTCTGCTCTTACAGGACCCGTCCACTATGGCTGCAGAGAGATTCCAGGCCTGCGGACCCACTCTATGAAGAGTAGCCTGCACTGGGGAAGAGGCAGCCAGAGGTTTAACAGTGGCCAGTTTGTCCAACACAGCGCAACACTGACTCCTAGTATGTGTTCCAGATTGTACCTAGCCAACATTACAACTTCTATCCAGCCTTGTTCCCATCCCTTTCCTCTGTTTTGATCTAAAGCATTCTGAACCCCAGGCCCCACCTCCGCAGCACCCAACCTGAAACAGGACAAAAGGGAAGGTTTCCTCAGCAATGGGTAGAGCAAGCATACCTTGACTGCCTGGAGAGCCAAAAAGGTTCCATTTAAAAGGAGCTTCTTAATTTGATTTTGGCAGGCTGATTAGATGTTAAGGAAGCTGAGAGAAGGGAAATAAGGACGCCATTGAGAATTAAACTCATAAAGTTCACATACAATGGGGGAAGATTAGCCGTCTGGGGAAATAAGCCTAGAAGACGTCTGTAAATGTGTGGCTGAGGAATTCAGGAGCGTGGAAAACCCCAATCAGGGAGATTTGGAAGTAATTTCAAGGAATGAGAACTGCAGTGTGATTGTAATTTAGTGAGCAGAAGGAAGCCTAATCAATGGCATTGTGCCTTGTCTAGAGAAAGATGAAACAGAAAGGGGGCTGGGCAGCCAAAGGTGGAAACTATTCCAGAAGGTGCTATGATATAAAGGTGGGCAAGCTAAGGACAACTTACTGATTTTCATTTTTTTTGTTAATGATATGGAACATGAGAGGAGGGGGTGTGTTAACCTGCTTCAAAATTTTTCCAGTTAAGAAACTTTCTACTCTTACTTCATGGCAGCTCACTATTGCAAAGATCCTCTCCGGTCCACAACTAGGTGAGCCAGTCTTAAGGTATATAGCCTGTTTCTAGGCTACAAATTAAAGAATTATATTATTCAGCCTCACTTTCAAGATGAGAAAAGTGATCACTTCATTGTTAAGGAGAACAAAGCTCAGCATCCTGAGTTTTAAATAGCATGTCTACCTTCTTAATTGTTAGGTCAGAGTGGGGTTTGAGTCTGGCTCGTTGTACTCTGGGCTCCGGGGGTGACAACAGCAGGTTGAGCTCAGCCCATTCACATAGCTCCTGAGGTCACTGCTACTCCCAGCTCTATAGGAAGGATGGGAAGCAGAGAAGGGGCAGGCAAGGTGGGGTAGTGCATAGTCAGCAGGCCAAATCCTCACTTGCTATAAAGGTACTTGACAACGAATGATGCTGTAGAAAAGGTAATATAGAAACACAGCATGAAGAGAAAACAGCAGGAAATAGTGTAAGAAACTTCCTTAGAGTAGGCGTGGAAAGGGGTGAGTGGTAGACTGCTGTGTTTCATCCTAAGGATTTGTCACTTGAAAATGTGAATACTATAGGCCTTCCCTAATGGAGCAACAGGTTAGGATACAGCACTGCAAGCTAGCCACAGATGCTTCAGCACGAGTTCGATCCCCGGCCCCAGAGATGACCCACATGGCACTGCACACCTCTTCTGACCTGCCCGCTGCTCCCCTCAGGAGTGTACTTCATCAGTCTGCCTATTCTGCTCCCCACTCTGTCTCTGGTGAATCCTCTCACTGCCCCTGCACCTTTGGCTATACCCCAGTTCTGTATGCATAAATAATAAATAAATCTTTTTAAAAAGTAATTATTTTTTTTTAATGTGAATGTTGTTTTCTGATGACTGTATGTGAAACAATGTTCTATCAAGAGAAAAAATATTTTGGTAGCATGGTATAAAAGACAAGCAGGAAGTTAATTCCTCTAAATACTTTATAACCTCCCTACCCCCCATGAAGCAGGACAGAGCACAAGAAAAGTGGACTGGGAAGATAGCAGAACCCATTCTTGGGGAAGGGGACTCTAAAGGCCACTCAAGAGCCACCTCCAGATGAGGTAGGTGTACTATGCAGGATGGCCTGACCAGCAGACCAGAGCTACAACTGTTAAACCTTCCTCTGAGCTCAGTCTCATTAAGAAATCCTCTGATCACTTTTGCTTCCCTTCAAGGTGAGCATATCCTGCTCTGTCTGAGATAAATGTCTGACCTATCTGACAGTGACTGTAAATTATTGAATTGACAACCTGAGTTATCATATATAATCAAGTTCCACAATCACGTCAAATAAGTCTGTCCCTGAGAGACGGACTTCCTCTCAGCACACTTGGTGCAAAATCAGACTTCTAAGGCAGTATAATGCACCCCTTGGGCAGTGGTGATTTGCACCAGGAGGGCCACTTTGTACGATCCATGGGTAACCAATCATCCATCTGTTTCCCTATGAGCTCCAGGAACTAATATGAGGTCAAATTAAAGTTGGGTCTTATTTTACTCTCCTCCTCACACAGTGAAGCCCACAAGCACAGGGAATACATCTTTCATCTCTATACAGCCATCACTTTGCACACCACCTACCACCTAGGTGTGTGTGGAATAACAGACTGAATCAGCAAGCTGAATGTTGTGAGGTCACTTAAAGACGATATCAGAGAACTGCAGGGATTGGTGCCATGGAGAATGCTGAATCAGGTGATTGGGATTCCAGTGAGTTTGCTAGTGAGAATTCTGGGCCAGAATGTCCATGACTGAGACGCATTGTAAGTGGTCACAGTCAACTGAAGTCCAGTGACTTGGGACATAGCAAAGAAACACAGCCCAAGAACATCAAAGTATTTATGATCATTCAGCACCCAGCAACCAAAGTGCCATACTCTGATGAACCCATGTGGAGCCACTGATGCTCTACCTTCCTCGGGATTTTGAATTGCCTCAGTTGACAGGACTTTGAAACTTCCTCTTCCCCTGCAGGTTCAATTCTACTTTCCCTCTCAGGTGTGTAAGGTCAAGCTGGCTCTACAGTACAACAGAAACTTCTGGCCAAGTCCCATAAGGGAGACCTTTTGCGTCTGCCTGTCTCACATGCTGGCCTATGATACATGTGAGGAGCAGCGTGGATGAACAGACAAGCTGTCTTGTGGTTTATACCTGTTGCTGTCCCCAAACTTCTGTCCAGAGCTTTTTATTTCCTTAATAATGATTTATCCACATTCTTCGTTCATTTACTTAACATCTTTCAATGCATGCAGGTGCTGCAACTCTAACCATTACCATGATGCAGTTTTCCCCCCTAAATCAGACTCGTAATATAGATCCCCTGCATAAGAAGTCTATGATATTCAGATATATTTAAATTTTCTAGTATCCTTTTAGTTAGAATCATGAAGAAAAAGTAAATAATTTCCTAACAAATATTAAACCTTGTCACTAAATGATCAGCATCAATTAGACGTTATTATAAAGAGTTTTAGAATGAAACTCTTCTCTCAATAGGTTTCCAGTGTAATAGGTGAGAAAAATCTATATGTATGAAACAATGTAGGAAGTTCCAAAATGGGAAGTCCAATTTCTAAATATTTGGAGATTCAAAATATAATTATTATAGCAGGTGAAATTAGGTGTGTTGAGACAGTTTACGGCGACCTCGTGAGTTCAAGCCCTTCTCAGGAGCCTGAGGTAACTTCACTTACTTCACTTCTCTGGGCACCTCGTTCCCCGACCAGAAAATGGGAAGCCTGATGTACATGATTTAAAGTTACTGCCAGCTCTGCACTCCTTGATGTGCTTCCAGTAGAAGTCACAGAAGACTTCGTTTGGGACAAGAACTTTCTCTGACTCTTGGTAAATAAACAGAGGTACCTATTTCTTGTCCTACTTTTACATCTTTAGGGGTATCTGCTAATTTTTACAGAAATCACCTCAGTAGGTCACACCTTAGTTTTATACTCCTTTTTTTTTCTTTTTTTAATTTTGTGTAGATTGAGGGTGCAGGGCAGAGATGTGGTTGGTGAGAAGATTCAGGAGAGACAGAGTGGGGAGCAGAACAGGCAGATGTACTGGAATACACTGCTGAGGGGAGCAGAAGGAGAGACAGGAGAGGTCTGCTGTGCCACATGGGTCAGCTCCCTAGCCAGGGATCAAACTCAGATCACAGAGATGGTAGCACTGAGACTTAACTCCTAGGTCACCAGGGAGTCTACCATACCTTAATTTTTAAAACTGCTTGCTCTGAAGTGGGCATCTCGATCCTATTACCATTGTTCTTTAATTTGAGAATTAAGAGTATGTGATCCAATTACTCACCACTATGTCACCATTGCACAGAAGCTGAATGTGTGTGACTCTCCCCCATAAAACCAGCACTGAGACACCAAAGGGCTGGAATCTGGATGCCTTTCTAATTTCTAAGAGGAAACTGAGTGTTAGTGAAGAAGGCTGGCAGGTGTGTAAAATATGCATACAGAAAGCTCCAAACCAGAGTGGTAGCGGTAACAACAGAGAGCAGCCCCCGGCTAGCAATAACCTTCATCCCAATCATTTCTGCAGTTCCTCATCCCAAGCTTGATATACACACTGGTTGTGAATGCCCCAATCCTATCAATATGTCGCATGCTATTATGTCTTCTGGGGAGAATATGTCACAAAGAGCTGACATTTGTGAAAAGTTTAAAGGTTTCAGTAATTTCAAAACTGCCTGCCCCATTCCAACTTTGGAAAACAAAATGGAACTAGACAATAAGTTAGTCAGCAAAAGATGTTAAGTGGGTTGACTGCTTTCTATTAGCTCCCAGGTTATGAGGCAGGATGTAGGGTTAAGTCTGGAAGAGAATGCAGCCTTGTTCAAGAGAAAAGGTCTGTGAAAGTCCATTCTAGTCCCAAGACTATAGCAGAGTCAGTCTTCCCTCATCTAGCTCTGTTACATGTAAATGTATCACCTGCTGTCCCACCAGCCAGCAGATATCCATAAAACGGAAACTCCAAGGCTCTCCCTGGCGGCGCAGAGGTTAAAGCACAGCACTAAGAAGTTAAAGATACGTCCACATGAGTTTGATCCCCGCCTGCCCTGAAGGTGACCACATGGCTCACAGACATCTCCTGGCCCACCCATTGCTCCCCTCAGAGTGTACTTCATCAGTCAGCCTGTTCTGCTCCCCACTCTGTCTCTGGTGAATCCTCTCATCACCTGCACCTCTGGCCTGTACTCAATTTCTGTATGAATAAATAAATCTTAAAAAAAAAAAAAAGGAAACTCCAATCTTAATTTTATCCCTTGTTTTCCCAATGATCCATAAGTACTAGATGTTGCCAGAGGCTGTTAGAGGTATTTACCTCACTCAAAGACCAAAAAATTTACTTGGCATACTCTGCCCACCTTTCTAGGAAGATATCAGAGAGAAATAGTGAATTAAGGGGCAATGACAAGAAGTGTTATCAGAATAACCACACCACCTCTGGCAAAGCTCTCAGATAAATGGGATACAGTGGATGGCTTCAACACTGCACAAATTCTTGGAACCCTGTGCCTGTGTGGCTGGCTGTGTAAGAGATCCAGTCACGAGGAATGGATGAATATTAGTGAGAGGTGATGCGAGACAGGGCCTAAGACCAGAGATGGCTAGATCTATTCAGAGAGCAAAGTCTGACTCAGTCACCACATGAGATGATCTATAGCAATGATCATGCAACTTGACCCAGCAGTAAGATGAGGCTGTGTCACTAAGACAGAAGGTGGTTCAGTCATATCAACTGTCCCATTTATTAAGAAAGAACAAGAAAGTACTTGGAGTGGGGTTCAAGGCTTTCATGTTCAGCATCCTCCATATAGTACAGAGATTCTGCCTTGATCAACCACACATAGGGAGGGGAAAGACTTCTAAGGGGAGACACTTGCTGCTGTTCTATCTTAAAGACACCAGGCAAAGCTTTTGATAAAAACAAGTTCTTCCAGTGTCATCACAAAGATAAAAGAACAGGACACATTCATTCTAGCACTTCGCTGTGTAATAAATTTACATTGTTTTCTTTCCCTGAAATCTATTACTAGTAATTATACCTATTTTTAGAGATGAACTCAAAGTAGCTCAAGAGTAAGGAAATTACCCAACATCATTGGCAACAGATACAAGTGAGATCCAAACCCTGGGCAGTCTAAGTCCAAAGTCTACTACATTGCCACTGGGTGATACCAGCCTAGTGTCCTTAGCATCATGGAAAAATTGTTACGCAAAATAAGCCCACGCTCGGCTTGGGTTTGCCTCTCCAAAGCATCCATCACCGTAAAGTTTGTCTCTGCAAATTAAAGTCATTTGAACTGTGATGATTCAAGCAAGGGTGCATAGACAGTATTAAAAATGAAATGCCATTGTGAGTTAATGAGACATTGGAAAGCTTTTAACCTCAGGGCTGCAAAACTGTGCCGTTAATGCCGACGCTCATAAACACCGTCTTTATTGAGAAAAGAGATTGGAAATACATGCTACTCATTCCTAAAGACAAGGGCCACGGGGCAGGAAAATGCCAGCGATCAGGCAATAGCACCCCTGTGCTGTGAGGTGGGCACCAAATGCAGCCCAACAGTATTCCTGCTCCAGCAAAACTCTGCCAGCATCACAGTCTCAGGGCAGGAAGGCAGGTGGGACAGGACCATGCTCGCCTTCCCCTCCCTCTAGGGCAAAAAAGGGAATATCTGTGTTGTGGCCAGATTTGCAAGTACACATAAGAAACCATTTGCCCGGAATACTCTGGGGGGGAAAAAAAGGACTATTAAATTAAGATAAGGCTTAAATGAGAAGAAGCAATAAACTTTATTTTAAATCTTATTGTGGAAAATCATCACAGAGATGTTTTTAACCACCCTGAGCATCAGTAAATACCATAATAATAAAATACAAGCTCATAAGAATAACATGAGTACAGTTATTATTCAGAATATGAGCCCTTGCTTTCCAGGGTTATAGCTAAAGCAAATATGAGAAATTAGATTTGGTACATTCTGATTCCGGGACATGCCTTTGATGGGTTTTGGATGGATGTTGTGTTAATTAAATTTCTGATATGAGCTTGTTTTCTCATCATTTACTTCACAAAGAAGGTGTAGAAAAAAATAAGTACTTGAGGTGTTCCACCAAGGTAGACGTGTTTCTAGGCTTTGGGGTTTAAAAGACCACTAAGTTAGTCTACCAAAAAAAGATTAATAAAATATGTCTTACAAATCAGACCTAATGCCATTTTAGGAAAAACTGTTTTTCACATGCTATATGCTACCATTATCATTTTGTTTTAAAACAGACAATTTAAAACAAAAGCAAAGAATGGCCCTTTCGTTTAACTTCAGCATTAAAAAGAAAGAAACCTCATTACTGCTCTTCTTTGCTCATTTAATCATGGAAACATGAAAACTACGTAACTGGTACCAGTCCCTGCCTGCTATTTAAAACTCTCCGTACAAATGTCAGGACACTACACTTGGAGCCAGGAGTTCTTCTGTGGAATTCCAGCCTTCCCATACGTTACATTAAATAAGAAAGATTCCTCTAATTCTGTCCTTTTAAAATACTGATGGGAATAATAATACCACCTTCACGAGATTAAAATTAGTCAAGCAAGGCCAAAATACGACGTAGTCAAAGGTCTGCATTAGTATTTATAATACTAGTACTTATAGTAGTAGGTACACTACAAATCAATCTACAGTTGATTATATTATTCATTCTTTAAGTGAATGAATATATAGTGAATAGCTATTATGTACCAGCATCTGTGATATACTTTAGACATGTAGAGATCAATATGGTTATTTCCTGCTATTGGAACTCACAGCAGAGACAAGGAGAAAGAGAAACAGACAGGAGCCTTCAGTGGCATGTGCTATGATGGGCATCAGAGAATAGTGGGACACGAATGGGAAGCCAACTAGTTCACCACTAGGATACAGAGCACTAGTGATAGCGGAGTAATGGTTCTCTCAGTAGAGAAGATGGAATCTATGGCAAAAGAAATACAAGAGGAGGCCCTTCCTGGTGGCGCAGTGGTTAAAGCACTGCACTAAGAAGCTAAAGCCACTTCCACATGAGTTTGATTCCCGCCTGCCCCGGAGGTGACCACATGGTGTGGCAGACCTCTCCTGACCCGCCCGCTGCTCCCCTCAGCAGTGTACTACGTCGATCTGCCTGTTCTGCTCCCCACTCTCTCTGGTGAAGCCTCTCGCCGCCCCTGAGCCTCTGGCCTGTACCCCAGTTCTGTATGCACAAAAATAAATCTTTAAAAAAAGAAAAGAAAAGAAATACAAGAGGATATATCTGGGTCCTTTTATCTTTCTCCCATCCCTCACTCCACATTTTAAGAACTATTCATCCATTTTTTTTATTTAATCAGCCTACAGAGCTCAGAAAAATCTAATAATTACATAAAACACAAAACAGAATTTCTCATGAGTACTCTGCTTTTTTCCTGGAGTTAGAGGCCCTCAAACATGGAGGCTCCTAGAGCCAATGCATCCTGCAGCTGACTCAGTAGCAAACTCCCTTCTAGCTTTCCTGGTGGAAGTTCATGGTCAGGGCATAAGAAGGAGTTCCATTCTTCACAGTTGGGGGCAGAGGGATTTTGGAAGGAGTTGGAGAAATTCCTAGCATTCATTTTACCCATAGCACAGCCAAAGATTACAGAGGGATGCCGCTGCACGTGCAAATGGCAGGAGACCGCATGTGATTGCTGCAAAGGAAACAGGATTGCAGAAGACCTTGTTGAAGGTCAGTGTGCTTCACCAAGATGCTTTCACAGAGGGAAAACATTATCATGGATAGAGCCACAGAAAGGACAATTATCTCTTAAAGCAGTCCCTGTGCCTGCAACATGTCCCACTTTGTCAAAGAGAGGTATGGAAGGCTGTAGGGTGGGAACGTGGGATTCGGGTTCAATATAGGTCTTCAGAGGTGTTTTTGGCTCAGAAAGTTGCAGAACAAGTGTAGATTCCCCCTGCTTTAGTTATTATGATGAAGTTTTCTCATAAAACACAATGAAATGAACTGTGCAGACCAGCAAGATTTTCCACCTATACCCCACCTTCGGCATTTCCCACACACTGCTATGAACATAGCATTTATCAAAAACAGAACAATCAGAAAGTCCAAATATCTGCATAGACTGGTTTTGTTGACAAATTAGCATAGGTAATTGTTAATGGATATTCTTGCTCATTTTTCATATTTTTCTAATGTCTTTCATGGCTCTAGGTCAGTGCCTACTTCTCAAAAATGAGAACTATGGAGAGGACAGAATGGCTAGGAAATGTATGAAGAAGCAGAAAACCATTTCTGGTAGCCAAACATGAGCCACTCTCTGATTGCTCTTCAAGAAAGACCTTGCTGTTCAGTCCTCAAAATAAGTTAGCTTCAGGCCTCTGCCAGCATCATTCTGGTATGGCAGTGTGAGAGGTGCAGTCACATTCTCCTCAGAAGCCGTCCTTCCTGTCTGGGTAAGGCCAAGATAGGAAAGCCAGGCTGTGTGTGCCAATATGGGGCCCCTCTTGGCACTTACATTCCATTTGTTGGATTCCCCACTGCTGGCCCAAGACTTTCTCTCTCAGGGCTACATAGGGTCTCGGGCTTTCCCTATCCAACAAAGCTTCTCTTCACACTTAATCTTTCATAGACATTCCCCTCCTCCCCGATAAAGCATTTGCCCTTGTAATTCTACTGTAGCATCTGCTTCCCAAAGAGCCCAAATGACCCCAATGGTATATGAAATGGTATTCCAATGGGAGCTAAGATTCTTTTGACCTGAGCCCCTCATCCAACCACTGAGGGTTTCTCTGAGTCAATCTGTACATTTCACATTTGCAAGGTCTTCCCAAAGCTCAAGTTCTTCTCACTAGTCTGAAGGGAAGAAGGAGCTCCTTCTCTCCCCTTCCCAGTGGTGGGAAGAAAGTTGCAGCTCTGTTCAAAGTAATGCTTTCTCCAATCTTCAATATCTCTCTCCCTACCCAACCTGAGATGAAGAATGGGATGAAGTAGGCAGTCTTGTGTTCTCACGTATCTCGAAGTCCTACTTCAGTAGGGCAGACACTTGCTTTGGAAAAAGGAAGTCAGTGCTACCTGTCACTCTCATATGCCTGTAAGTTTCCCTCCGCAGGACAGGAAGAGACATATTTTATCATCTTGCCACAGTTAAAACATTTAAGTTCAGAACAATGGCTATCGAATCCTCATTTTCTGCTATACCTTATAAAAAAGCAACTTATCTCACGTACAGGAAGACTGATCAAATGCCCTCCACTGGGATGAGTTGAAGGTATTGCTCTTGATTTCTCCTACGGAGTCATCTGACTTTAATTGTGTCAGGAATTAATATGTATAAACAGGGTGAAATGTAATTACTTTAAGAAGAGTCAGTTATACATTGTTTTTACATATAAACAAAGTTACTTTTTACTGTCCAAGATACCACCTTCATCAAAGAGCCTGGGGACCTTTAGCACTCTAGCAAATTTCAGAAATTTATTTTGATTTGCTTTTAACATGGGTTTTTGAGAACCTTTCAATTCCATACAATCTTGCTTGGCTTCTGTTACATGTTCTGCTAATATAAGTGTAATATTTTTATGAAACTACTAAACAGTATTTTTATGAAACTAAAAAAAAAAAGTAACTAGATTTTGGAAGTTACTAAGAAGTGATGTTGCCTTCCCTATGTTTTCTTTAGCCTTTTTTTTTCTTTTTATGTATGTATGTGCATACCTGCTAGAAGGAAGGATATTAAAATTCTAACACCTTCAGGAGTTTCTGGGTGAAGATCAATAGCCAACAACTGTGAGATTCTAACTCAGGGTTTCAAAACACATGATTTAGATGACAAGACTGTCCAAAAAGGTGCTCTGAAGTAGGTTACTCTCAAACATTCCATAGTGATCTTGAATCTCACCATCCCTCAGAGACAAGGTCAAACAACTATGAATGTCAACCGATTACAAAGTGTCCCAAGGCCAGCTCCACATCTTTCACTGTGATTTAGTCAGTCACTGTCAACACCTTTTGTTCAACCTCATTTATCTGCCTTTTGGAGCTCTGAGGGACATCATCCATCAGCACTCTAATTTAAACACCCCCATCCAAACACATACACTCAAAGTCTTCATATGACCTTTCAAGTAATCAAATATAATTAGCAAACACACTCTGGAGTATCAATGTCCTTTACAAAGCAGGTGGCAGATTAGAAGCTAAAACACTGATACCATAATGAACAAAAGAACAGAAGTCACCTACTTTAAAGCTGAAGCACATTTCTAGTTAAAAACAGCTTAAAACTTAAAACTCAAGAGAGGGAAACTGGCTTGTTGGGCAGGCATTACAAAGTTCTTAATAAATAAATTTCTTTTAGAATAACAGGTCCAATAGACTATTAGGGAAGCATGTGGTGCTTTTAAAAACTACCTGTTTTAATTTCCACCATTACTGTTGGAATTGTGGTATTAGTACCCAATTATCCGTAGAGGGGGGACTTACTAATTTTTGAAGGTGAATTCAACAGATGTTCCTCAAGGCTTCAAATTCTTAAGAATAAAAATAGCATGGAATCAAAGCCAATTCAAATTGGGGCACAAATTTTAGGGAAGAAAAGTCAAGGAATCAGGTGACTATTTTGAGAGTAATGTACTGGCAAAATTAATAATGTCCTATACCAGACAGAGAGCTGCCTAGCACCAAGAACTAGCATGCAAAACAGAAGCAAAGCTGTGAATAGGTTTAGATGGCTGCATTATGCTAAAGCCTGGTGGGACATTCCTAGAGAAGAGCTGACAGGGATAGTCAAAGAAACACAGAAACTATGAACTAGGCAGCAGGTTTCAATACATTGCTATGTATAATGTCCAGTCATGATAGAGTTTCTGGATGCCAGGAGTTTTTGTTTTGTTTGTTTATGCAAACCTGATTCTAGCTTACTGTATAAAAGGATTCTCATTTAATTTGATCTATTACGTCACATTTGTTGATTATCAAGTGATAGCAGGAACTATCCTTTGGCTAGGTCATACTGAGAAATGTGTATTTCATGTTGATAAAGACTGAGCTTACAGGAAAAAAGAAGCATTTCACAAAATAGCCTTTACAGGAAGGTAAGAAGACATGCAAATTGTAACATCTTTGCCATTATCTCCATTGAATTGAATTCAGTCTCCTCTTACACAGAAGCCCCCAGGTCTAGCAATTTTCAAGCACTCATTAGATGGTCCTGTTAATAATGCTGACCAGTGGGAGGATGGGACATTCAGACTTTTCCTACTGGTCAACATTATTTACCAAGCAAAAGCTGTTAAATTAGCTGCTGTTTCGGCTCAATAGCTCACAAGATGCATTTTGTGTCAAGGGGCTTACACACCTAGGAAAGAAAATTAATTTTGGTAATAACAGGACTGGAGGCATATAGGATGGTGGAAAGCAATGTGTGAAGTACTTAATAAAAACCGCGACCATCCTCCTAGAGAGAAAAAAAATAAATGATTGTAAACTGAAAGCCCAAAATTACAGTCTCACAGAAGAAACTTCAGAAAGAGTAAAAAAAAAAATTAAAATAAAATAAAAAATCAGCTGTGACTAAAAGAAAATGGAGGGAAAAGCTTAGGTTACCTAAATGAAAGCCCTGAACTGTGGGGTGGCGTCCATTTTCACAGAGTGCCAATCAATCAGTGATGTTACAAGATCGTTTTTATCTTTATCATTTTCTTTATATCTGCATGACTATTAAAAACAGTGTATGTGATGCTTAGTGAAATAAGCCAGGAAGAAAAAGAAAAATACTGGATGGTTTCACTCATAGCAGGAGCATAAAGGACCGGGGTGGGGGGAATAATAATAATGAATGACTATATACCAGAGACATTTTACAGGGGTGAAGTGAGGAATGGGATCAAAAATGGGGTGGGGGGGTTCACTGTATTACGGTGACAGCACATGGGTAATTTGGTGATGAGAAGCCCATGGAGATTACAACTGAGATGGAAAAAGGCACAAAATGATGTAAAAATAAATTATGATATTAAAATTTTAAAATGTTATAATATAAGTGCCTGTGAACAAAACAACAGGATACATTATGTCCAAAGACAGAAATATGAGGGTTTTAATTAAAGTAATATAATTTGGAAGTAATTCTAAAATCATGAAAGAACAATGCTAAGAAAAAAACAAATTGTAACAATGACCCCAACAGATCATAAGTATAGGAAATGTATTTTAAATAAGCGTACTACTTTGGAATCATTTTAAATTCTCCAATAGAGTTGCAGGGATAGTACCAAGAGTTCCTGGACTCCTAACCCACTTTTCATAAAAGTTGCAATCTTCTATTACCGATGACAAAGTAAGGAAGCCAGCATCGGTACATTACCATTAACTCCAGTCCTGACTTCATTCAAATTTCATCAGTTTTTCAACTAATGTCTTTTATCTGTATCAGGATTCCTTACATCAAGAGCAAATGCCACAGTTAGCAGTAAGTCTTTCTCAGGATGGTTTGAGAGATGAGCTCTGAATCTGATGCCAGTTCTCTGAGTTAGAAAGTACAAAGGAAACGTAAAGTCCATTATGTCTCATCCTCTAGCTGTTTGATGACATCAGATTAACTAGTCTTCTCATGGTGCACTCCTGTATCTGATGTGGTAAGTAGTTCTACCTACCTGGTTTTTGCCAAAGTGATATAAAAGATAGGATCACAGGGTAGAAAAGAATATGATAGATAGGAAGATCTTACCAGATACATGAGGAGTTGGAGGATTTGGGATAAGACAGCCAGGGCTGGAAGTGGGAGAATCCAGAGAAAACATAGAATGAAGGTGTTAAAAAACAACACTCGGGCCCTGTCTGGTGGTACAATGGATTAAAGAGCAGCACTATGAAGCTATCCACAGCCACTGCAGCATGAGTTCGATCCTCAACTAGGGAGCTGGTCCACAAGGCGCAGCAGATCGTTCCAGCCTCACCTACTGCTTACCTCAGCAGTGCACTTCAGTAGATCTGCCTGTTCTTTTCCCCAGTCTGTCTCTAGTGAATCCTCTCACCCACAAGCCTCTGGCCTGTACCCCAATTTTTGCATGCATAAATAATCTTTTTAAAAAGACAACCAACACTTTCAATGTTTTAGCTTTGGGGTTATGGTGACATCAAGAAAATCAAAGCCCTACAGGGGCAGAGAAAGATGAAAGATGCAGGAACACGCTGCACAGGTATTTTGAAGCAGAGGAGGATATCCTCAGAATGTCCCATGATGACAGGGGAAGTTACAGCTGGACACAAGTTGTGGCTCTGGCATATTTATTGCAGAGACAGAAACAGTGCTTCTCAGATCTGAGTACAAAAAGCACAGGTCCAATCCCCTACCATGAGTTTACTGAGCAGGACAACTTCTGAGATCAACAGAGAGAGGTCACGGGAGTCACATGCAGAATGGTCTCAAGATGAACTGTTCAGGTAAGTGGAAAAATTTGGGGAGCAGCTGGGTCTTAAAGAACCAACAGAGCCAGCAACAGCAGAGATGGGAGCAAGAGTTGTCAAGATGAAAGACTTCTTCGGAGCAGGCATCATGCATGGAAACCCCCACGATATGCAAGAACAGAGACCACCATCCACAGACTGGGGAAATGAACCACATCTCAGACAAGGGTGGATGGAGCAAAGCAGCTGGGAGGAATCAGAGACACAGCCACGCTGCAGAAGGACATATCAGTGTCATCTTCAAAGGACGAGGGGAATTCAGGGAGCTGGAGACTGAACAGAATGACACTTTGGCTATAATAATGAAACTGGGTTAATCAAATTAATTGTTTTAAATTAAGAGGATTATTAATTGGACATCTCTCTCCCCTTATCTTATCAAGAACAGGCCAGATTGAAGAAAATAAATTCTTATACACTGAATTGCAGAATGCTGATTTCAATTTGAAGATTAATCTGTTGTTAAAATAAATCTTGGTAAAATGAGAACAAAATGTCTTTCTTTTTCTGTCCTTAAATCCAAATCCTGGTCATTCTTCAACCCTCACTTTCCCATAAAAGCGCCATCTAGTCAGTCCCCTGAGACCTAACATTTCTGAATTCTCCTTCCATTTGAATTCTACAGCATTCCAGGGGGACTGGTAAGCTCTAAGGAAGTGACTTACAGAAAATTAAGACCATGTCTTATTCATCTTTTGATATCCCTATTTTAATGCCCCAGCATCAAACAGGACAGCACATAAATACGTGTTAATTGTCTTACTGATTGACACAATATGGTGAAGAAAGCAGGTCAAGGAATAACGAAGGGAAGACCTGAACTAAGAAGTGGAGCTACTCTTCTCTTCTGGGATGTGAAAAGTGTAACTATTTATGGAAGCTGGCTTTTTCTTTGTCCAGCTCCTCCTGACTCTCAGTTATTCACAGCTACTGAAATTAATAACTATTAATCACAGGAAAAGGATGAGCCAAGTTAATTCCTCTGGACAATTCACACACACTGTACCTAATGCAATCAATTTTCTGTGCAGCAATTAGGAGTAAAAAAAAATAACATTAAGTCTGTAGAATACTTGCCTGCTTCCTTTGTGGAACTTTGTGGAACTGAAATAAAATAACATTATGTAAGAGAGGACAAAGAAGAAAGAAAAGTTTCCACCATCTATCTCTCCTGCTGTGTGGAGCAGCTCAAGGAAGCATGGTAGGAACACAGGAAAGGGCTAACATCCAAGCTTAACCAGGGTTGTTAAAAGAAGATATGATTGTTGCAAGGTTGAATTTGTTGGAAACAATAATTAGTTATGACACTTTGTTCTAACACCCTCCAAAGCATATGCTTACCTTATTGGAAATTAAAATTCATTTTCATATAAATCTCAGCAGGATATTGCACCAAAATAAGTAGAGTAACTCCAGGGGACAACAAGTAATTCTAGTTTAGCTCTTCTAAGGTCTAGCACTTGTAATATAAAATTTAAACTAATTCACTTCTAAGTAACATGGCAGATTTGGTAAACACGGACAATCTACTGCAAGCATAAGCACAAACATGTGTAATTTATTATATATCCCCACGAATTTCCACTGCTTGATTTTTACACTTTTCTACATAAAGAACTTTCTATTCATTAGCAATGCATTTTCTGTCCTTTCTTACTTTTAATTGTTGGTGTTTAGAAAGCATAGCTTCTAGCTGACTGGCATTCTACTATTAACCACAGTGAATAATACATCAGATCATAAAAACAGGCATGCTATTGTAAGCCTGTAGAAGCATTGATGCGCCATAGATATTTCTAACTGTTAGATCTCACATAGGTTTCATCAAGTTTCTTTTATTGTAGCATTTGGCTGCTCCAGGAATCATGTTTTATCATGACAATGCTCAGTGCTTATTTTCAAAATTGGCCTGCTGAGTTTGTATCATGATTGTTTCTGAAAGCGTGCTGTAGGTGGGAAAAATGGTGTATGTTTCTCCAAACCCAGCATCCAAATCCTAAACAATACTAAACCTGGTCCCAAACCTGGATATAAAACAAACATAATCAAAAGTAAATGAGGCACCCGAAAAGTTATTTCAGTTAGTCAGGGCATTTTTGTAAGATAGCTAGATTAGATGATCACCAGAGTTAATTTGTCTTTACCTGTCTTTGAAGGGGGAGGAGGGGAATAGGAATCACATTAATTATGTTGTCAAAGTTTATCAAGGTTGCACAAAGTGTTAACTCCTGGCTAAAGAAAAACTACATTAAAAAATTCTTATTTCTTCTATTCACAAAAACAAAACAAAACAAACAAACAAAAACACCAAATGTGTACTGTTTTCCCCAAATTGATCAAGTCTCTAGACACCAGGTGGGTGTCTTAAAATTCAATTCCATCTGATGCTACCTGCCTGGGGTTAGTGTTAGGTCCCTCAAGTTAAGGTGTCCCACAAGATACCCTCTACTTAAATCCTAATCCATGTCCAGGTTGAATGATGGACTATTAATCCCCACAGCTCCCTCCTTGAATTTAACAATGTGCTAGAATGGTTCACAGGACTCAGGAAAATGTTCTACTTACTGCTACTGTTCTATTACATAGGATACTTTTAAAGGACACCAATGAACAGACAGATAAAGAGATACATAGGGTGAGGGCTGGAAGGATCCAGAGAAGAGGACAAACTCCATGTGGAATTTGGGGTGTACCACCTTCCCAACACATGGATGCATTATTGTTCACCAATGGGAAAGCTGTTGACATCTATTCAGTGTATCATGGAAGTTTTAATCATTAGCCCCTGGAGAAGTAGTTGTGGGCCTGAAAAATTCCAGCCTTCTAATCATCCTTTTGGTTTTTCTAGCAACCAGAGACTATCCAGGAGTTCCTGTTCACTGGTCACCTTGATAACATACAAAGAAACACTTCAGAGGATTCCGAGACTTTAAGACACTGTGTCCCAAGAGTACTAAGAAAAGTAAGGGGGGAAAGACCAAAGGTACAGTACTAAAAATTTACACTGACTCATACTGATTCTTATTTGCCACACAAAAATACAATTAAATACATTTATTGAAACTGCTAACCAAACTAATAGATGCTAGTCAAAAGCCATCCCGTGTCTAAATCAGAAATGATGGCAAGCTACCTTGTTTTCTGAAATGAAAGTCTCACCAACACACCAACCACAGCTCAGTGCTGATGTATATTCATTCATTTAGTTACCCAGCAAGCTGGCATAGAGCACCAGTCCTCTGCTATGTGTCTGCTTTTAGGAAACCCACACTCTACATGGGATGGGGGATTAACTTGTTACTCATGAGTCAAGGCATCATGAAGACTGCTAAGTGAATTATAATTAGTAGAAAACATAAAAGGGAAAGTCAATAGAAAGAATATCCAAGTCTGCCTGGAGGAATTAAGAGAGGCTTCATGGAAGCAGCATCTAAATTCAGGAATATCATGAGAGTTTATGAGGCTTATAAGCAAGTAGAGACCATTCTAGGGAGTCCAAAAGCATAGAATGATGTAGGGATCTAAGCACCATGTCCGAACTAAACCTTTCAGTCAAGTACCTTTCTAGAAAGTAGCTTTGAAATACTTCAGACCAGAAGAATAGCAGTTCATTCTGATCCAGTGACAAGATCCTTAAAAGGGGTCACAAGACAGAGGCTTCTACTGCACGCTATACCAGTCAGTATTCATCTGGTCTCAGTCCTCACCAGGCAGAGATGCCACCAACTGGTGAATAACAAAAATTGTAACTAGAGCCCAGGTACTTAACTTCTTTGGATCCTCTTTCGTAATCTACAACATGTATGAGATGAATCAATTTCCAAAGTTCCCCGTAGTCTAAATTTCCCGATGCTAAAGTTAAACTTCCAACTGGCAACACTCAAAGCTACCCCAAAGCACTCAACCTTCTGGTTGACTGTAAACTTTAGCCACCAGCACCCTGGACAGCAACAAATATGTAAAGAATTCAATAAAGGCCAGAAATTACAATTACTGACTTAGCAAGAAATCCAGAAGTCCAGTCTTTTTTGCCAGGTATGTGAGCCATAACTGATGTCACATTTAAATAGAAACTGTCTTTTGTCCAGCCTCCTTGTCTGCAAAGCCCTATTTACAGAGCAGCCCCAGGAACTCTTCTTACACATTCAGCAGCTTAGAACTCTGAATTAATGACCTTGCATGCAAATACCTTAGTCTTCATAGAAATGTCATTGGTTAAATAAAAATGTTTTCAGCATTTTTTTCCTCTGTACCCTACACAGGCTTTGAAGGAAAAAAGGAAAAGGGGATGGGATGCTGTGCCCTTTCTGCACAATACCTGTCACCTTGGGAATGTGATTCTCCTCAAGTACAACACTTCTGGGGGAATGGAGAATAAGAGAGGAGTTTAATTTCCTTCTGCCAAATTAACTTCCTCTGCTGCTGGGAGTAATGTGCATAATGAGAAGCCCAGAGAATAGGGAGCCGGTGTGGGCTAGCAAGCAGAATTCCCAGAGCACCTTCCAGTTCAAGGGCAGCCATTCACTAGGCTCAGAACTGGCCATGCATGCCCTCCCAGGAGGTCAGTGTCATTGCCAGTTTACACATACAAACAGCCACCCCGACGCAGATGCCAGCATGCTGGTGGGACCCCAAATGCCTCCTTTGCTATAATTTTATTGTTACGAAGTGGAAAGAGCTAAGGATTTGGGAATCAGGCCAGTCAGGATTTCATTCTACTCCAAGCCCTAGACAGATTGTGTCTTACAGGGAAATATTTCTCAGGGGCTCGATTTACACCTCCTTAAAATGGGAGATAATGTCCACCTGCTGCACAAAGGAAAAACAAAGGAAAGCATGTGTAAGTGTGAAGTTTAAGAGGCACTTAATAAAGCTTAACTTAGTCTACCATTTCCTTGTTGAAATATACCTTAGAAATCTCAGTAGCTGTTAAACATTGGATGCCATCAACCAGCCCACTGACCTGTAGGGACAAAGATGATATTTTACAGCAACAGGACTTGCTCAGCAATGCTGGCATCAGAGACAGAAATAATGAAACAAGAAAAGATATTCTAGGATATGATTTCCCTCAGTAGGCAAGATGCCTCCCATGGTGAAGGCAAATAACTCCAGGCTCTCTCACCAGGCTATGGGGCCACTCTTGTCCTGTCTGGATAGTTCCTTAGGCTAATCCCTTCTCCAAGGATTTAGAATATGTCTTCCACTTCACTTGTTGGGCAAGCACCAGAGTTAGTTTTCAGGCATCGGGACTGAGTCAGAGGAATGCGCAGAGAAATCCAGCAATGGAAGGTACCTTGAGACAATCTCAGGACACAGCCAAGGAACAGTGGGTGCTTCCTGTAGGGCATGGACAGGGCTCCTCCTACATATTGGGGAGGGGAGAAGGATCAAAAGAGCCCAAAAGATGACAGTGGAGGATGATGGGAGCTTTGGTAGAGGGTGTAGCATGTGTAGGTGTGTGGAAGCTAAGGTGATACATGTTGTAAATCAATGCTTCCTCAAACACTTTTTCTTTTGGATGTGGTTACCATAATTTTCCTATCAGTAAGACACCCCTAGTCCTCCAATGTAGTCTAAGGTGTTCTCCTAAGCCTCTGATGAGCAGTGAGTCTATTACCCTAAATCATAGCATTGTAAACTAATGTTACCTCTAAAAAAGGGCATAGTAAAATAAGTGAAGTAACTACAATAAATAATCCAAAGTTGTATAACTAAAATATAGCTTTAACAACTTGGAAAGAAATAAATGAAATATAAAACAATGAAAATATAACAATCATTATCATATTCTTCATCACTCAATGTTTTTCTCCATTTTTTATTTTTGTTTATAAAAGATACAGAACTCTTTACAAAGTCCTTTTCTCATCTTAAATTAATATGCTAGGCAAAAGTAGTATGTGCTCCTTGCCTGACTTGTGACCCAAATATGTTGTAATAGTTCATATTCTAGCAAATAAAAAGGGTATAAATTGAGAGAAACAAAAAAGAAAACTGGAGCTCACAGAGGCTGAACATTTCACCCAAAGGGACCTAGTTAGCTGGTCAGGAGTCAAGTGAAGAGTGGAGGTCTGTGGACTCCGACTCTTTCTGTGAGACCAACTGAGAAAATAGCAACCTTTCTCAGGTGTCCTGACAACCCAATGAAAACAGCAGCTTTGGAAAAATTGTCTGAGTATTATAACCTAAGAACTTGCCTTTATTATCTACAAGAAGATGATAATAGGGCTTGTGGGATTAAACCCACAGTGATTATTTACCCTCATAGGTCATTCACTTCTGAGTAAGATGACTAATATCTGTGTGGAGCAGGGTTGTTAAGTCTAAAATGGAGACCATCTCTCTGTGATAAAATAGCAGAAAAAGGAAGAGAAATTTATGAAATTAAAGAAACATTATTTCTTTAAACAACAGGAGATTCTGAGTACCAAACAATATAAAGTCACCACATCATATTTATGTTTCCTAAGGGATGTAGGAACAGAACAGAGGGAGGCTGAGCTGGGGGTGGTTGCTGATCTCTGTAAGCACAGGCAAACACCAGACACTGTTGTATCTTAGTTTTCCTGTTTATTACATGAGAAACAATATGCTGTGGTTTTTAGACTCAAGAAATCGACTTCACAAAATCCCCTGTGCCCTGAAGTACACAAGAATTACATTATAGTATTACAATATATGTTAAGCATTAGGCCAAATCTCTTGCATATATTAACTCACTGTTTTATCCGTAGAGCAGAGGTTTGCATTCCGTACTGGTATCACCCCCCATTATTCAGAGAAGGAAAAATGAAGCAAAGAGAAGCAAAGGAATCCCCCAATATCCATAGCTAGTAACTGGCAGGTGAATGCAAATCGGGCTGTCTGCCTCCAGAGCCCATGTGACACAGATTTTAATTAGATAAGAAGTAGTATAACCAAGGTTGAATTAAGGAAGACTGGAAAGAGAAAAATTAAGTAGGTTGTGTCTAGAGAAAAATCTACCATAGTTGAAATGTCTTTGGTCTTCTTCATTAGAATCAGGCAATGGTTCAGTGCTATAAGGTTTCTTATCTGCTAAAAAAGCCATTTTGAGTTTTGCAAGAGATTATACTAGGCAAATATTGTATTATACATCCTGCAATTTTTTCCTAGATGAATTCTTTAAAATATTTAACTTTTCAATCCAGTTAATAAACATTTTTTGTAATTTTTGAAATTTACATAGAAGAAGATGTCCTTTTCTAAAATGCTACATGAGTAAAGGTTATAAAGTTGATATGGAAGCAGAGGAAGAAAAGTCAACTGGCCATCGCTGAATCCTCTGGTTCTCTTAGAGAGCACCATCTTCTCCCCATCACTGTAGAGTAAAACCTATGTCTGTAGACAATCACTCTGTTGACTGAGATTAAGGAAGATAAATATCCAAGTGCTCAGTGTTCATATCATCAGAAATGAGCAAGGATGCCACCTTATCTGGGAATTTCTTAGAACTGACAGATCAAGTCCCATCTCAGACCTAATGAATCACAAACTCTGGGGATGAGGCCCAGCCATGACACTCCAGGAGATTCTGACACAGGTTCAAGTTTAACCATTCAGGTTAAACTAAAACTACTACTAAAACCAGAGTCATCAGGATCCTTGAGCAGGTGCCACCAGTTATAGAGAGAAGAAAGATCAAGAGATTAAGAAACTCAAAAATGGGGGACAGGTGACAAGTGCCACATTTTCTGACACTTTTTCCACTACCCCATCTGGAACGCAGGCATCAGTGTCCTCGATTGACTCCTTTGAGTCCCTTGTCTGCTTTCTTGGGGGTTCTCTGGTTCCAGAGAAAAGAACTGGAATATCACAAGAGGGAGCTAAAGGAAAATACAGTCAACTGCCAGCCTGTAAATTGTGCCCAGGGCAGAAAACTAGTTTCTTCTAGGTGCCCCACAAGCTAGAGAGAAATGTATCATACATGGGACCAAATGTGATCTTTGGGTACCAATGTTTGACTTTTCATTCTGACTATAAGCTCATAATGATAAGGAAATGGGGGTCAAAGAAGTTAAAATCCCTTAGTAAAACTTTACAAGACAGTGACCCCAAATCCCTGGTTTCCTCTTCCCAAAAAAAGTCCTACTTTTTGAGCATGGATAATGTGGATTTTGCAGCTAATCCAGAATCCTACTTTTATTTAGTAATATATGTACAGCCCAATTTTACTGATTATGTAGTTTTGCCCAACACATTCAGTTATAAAATTTCCTCCTTATTTTTCAAGGCCAGCTATGATTTCACTTCCTAGTGGGATTTCTACTAACTTAATGAACTTTCATATTCGTGTAAACCACCTCATATAGAAGTAGCATTATTTGACCTCACGATCCTTGTAATGGTGCATCCATTCTTCTCGTTTACCCAAAGTCCCCAAGGTACCGGAGGTTCCTAATGTAGTATTCTGGTGAGTTGACCAAGTAAGTCAGATTCATTTACTAATATTTTTGGTAAAAACTGCTGACCTGATCAACCTAGAACCTTGTAGGATCATCAGCATAACTGGGAAGAAATCACCAACTTGGTCAATACAGCATGATTTTTTTTTTAATTCATTGAAACCTTGTTTGCAATCAAAGTGGGTCCAAGTAGAGATGCTATTTGGGGACTCTAAGAAGAAATTTAATCATCAAGTCTTAGTGACCAAAGCAAGTTAATGGACCTTCAAAACTGAGCAAATGATTCCCATCTCCATGCAAATGGCCCATCATCATAAAAGTTGGCCATTAAGGTGCCTTGTGATTCTGCACGGACCACCGAGAGGACACTGGATGGTGATGACTCATCACTAATGAACTGAACAGAGTCCAGGAGGAGTCATACAGATGCCCAGCCCTGCCTGGAAAAGAGAGATGACTGAAAAGACTGGAAAAGTGCAAGAAGAGCCTCTCAGTATTTCTAATACATAATGTCATTTTCTAAGGGGATCAAGATAGGGGAAGAAAGGGAAATGAATATTATTTTATTCCACCATGCATTAAGTCTCATAGTAGGTGATTTATCTCATTATATCATTGGTTTTGAATCTGTGCTGTAGAAATACTAGCATATTTTGCAGATGAGGGAACTGAGAATCCACAGATTTCAAGTAATGGATTGGAGTCAGGTAACAAGAAAGTGAGGCCATAAATCTGGATCTGTCTGACTTTAGAGTCAAGCGTTTTCACTGAAATAAGTGATTTAACAATTTGTCACTTACCTAATATGTCAAACACTGTTAGGTGCTAGCATACAATGTTTTGATAACTGGAATAATAAAGAATGGTGTAAACAAATATAAAATTGGTATTGTAAGGCTACAGCCAAAAAATATATGGCCCTAGGAGACTGGGTATTGCAAATCTAACTCAGGTGGTAAAGTCTGTTGTGAAGTAGGCAAATGATCTGAGATCTGAAGAAAGGGTAAGAAATATTGCCAATTGAAAGCAGTAAGAAAGGGGGAAAGATGCAGCAGAAAAAGGAGCTAGCAGATCGACAGTGGGAGACAGCTAGTCTCTCACTGAGACTAAAAAGAGACGAGAGGGAGCCCAGCTTAAGGTGGCCTATAACAAAGGACACACCTGTTTCCGCAGAGCAGTGAAAACTCATGCACTAAGGGTAAGGGGGTGGTGTGATCAGTTTTGCATTTTGAAAAGATTATTGTATCTGCAAAGAATTGAAGAAAACCAGAATGATGGAAGACGCCACTGCCACAGTCAAGATGAGACACAAAGAAAGTTGGGATTAAAGGGAATTAGGAAATGGGGATGGAAGATCAACTGAAAAGATACTCAGTCAAAAATAAAAACAAACGCGGTGATGGACTGGACAGTAGGGTCAAACAGGAAAGCATTAAGGATGTCTCATAAATTTTTGAACTGAGAAACAGGAGAGTTGGTGCTATCACTCACAGATGGAGAAAATACAGGAAAAAGAGAGGTGTCCCAGAGAAAGAAAATATATTTGTTTTGACCACATAGCATTTGATAGCCTGGGAAACATCCAAGAGCTAGTATGTACGCCATGAGACACACAGGCATGGAGCTTAAATGATGGTCCAGCATAAAAATGTTAGTCATTCACCCAAGTGAGATAAACAAAGGGCTAGAAGGACATGAAGGAAGACACTAAGCTAGCAAATGGTGCTCTGAGTGAACTTCATCCTCTCATGACATTATGGACTTCATCTTCCATCCTGTCACCAAGCCTATAAGACCTGTGGTCCATGACTACAACTCTCAGCATGCCAAGAATGTGACTTCCTGAGTTGGGCACTAGGGGCAGAATGAAGTGGCCGTGCTTGCCTTATAACTGAACATACACATGATCAAGCTCTCCTTTTTGACTCAGGCTGGCACTCTGGTACTACTGGAAGAGGACACACAGGAAGGAGAGAATGCAGTGACACTTGGAAGACACATGTGGGTGAGAGACATGTGAAGCAGCAAGTCCTGGTTTTTCACAGGCAATGGCACCTGTGAACCTAATGTGGTAATTTTTGAATTTGAGTCATCTCTAGGATCTCTAACTCCTTTTTGTGGTACGCCTCTGGAAGGTATCTAAGATTATGGCAAGGATTGGGGCCTCATAGAGGCCTGGTTAGGTAAGAATTTGGCACTGATGTGGGTAGTTGAGGAGAGATTGGGCATAAAAAGAGATAATGTCTAGCAGTCAAGTTTTGAGGAGTTCCACCACTTTGTGGATGGGGAATGTTGATGAGTGGAGAGGGAGCAAGGATTTCAGAGTGTTGGGCCACAGTGAAATGTGTTTGTAGATGCAGGCGGGAGGGTACTGAATAGTTCAGAATGCTACTGTGAGTAGTAATATACAATGACAAAGTAAGATAAAGTGACAAATTTCTGTAAACTGCCAGAGATTTAATAATTTGTCCAGGATCACAAGGCTTAATAGCAGCAAAACTAAAATGGTAGCCCAGTTCTCTCTGATCCCCCAAGTTTGTTCTCATTTCATTACAATATGCTAAAAACAATGAAAACCAAGATTTCATTTTAATATAGTAAGTTATTGTGACCTTACTCTAATCGAGGTGTCATCTGAAAAATGTTTACCAAAACAACGGTAAATTTCAGCTTTTTACACGTAACAAAGATATTCTAAATAATTAAGCAGAGAAATTCTTTTAGTGACAAACCCTTCATTACATTATTTAGTAAAAATTCTATGCACAAATAACTTTTTTTAAATAACAGATAAATTAATTCATGTAGCAGGTTATATCAGCTTAATTCTTAAAATCTTCTAGAACATTCTCATGACTGTTACTAAAATTCTAGTGTTAATACCAGAATCAGAGATTATAGTAGTGGCTCTGTCCTTAGAGACTATCTGACCTTGGCCAAGTCCTTTGACCCTTCTGATCTGCAAATGAAGTGGATGGATAATCTATAAGATATCCAATGAGAAATTCCTGTTATCTCACTGCTTGCAAAGTGGCTTCTTATGGATCGATCGAGTTATCGTTCCACCCACTCAACTGGTTAAGCAACTAAAGCACCAAGGGACCAGACTGCATAGCCAATACTGACAAATGGGAACGTAAATCCAAGGTTATCCATGTTGTTCAAGGTTATCCATGTTGTTATAAAGAAATGGAAGTTCAAGGTTATCCATGTTGTTATCAACCATGTCATCATTTTTACAGCCTCCTCGTCTACAAAATTCTAAGACCTCATAGGAGAAGATGGATATTCTGATACAATACCTAAGTTTCCTTGGAAAACATCTCTCCCTGACTTTCAATCCACATAGATTGAGTGACCCCACTTGACACTTCCAAGGAATGGGACTGGGCCCCAGAAGTCAACCAATCATTGTGTTATAAACTCCTGGGTACCATGAGTGATTTGTGGTTTAGGGTCAAGTGACTTAAACCAGAGTGGTAGAGAGGCAATTCTATGGCTCTTTCTAAAATGACTAAGATAGTTTGGTTAGGAAGACAAAGGTAAAACTGACAGCAGCAGTGGAAAAGATCTAAATAAAACCAGAAAAATCAAGAGACAGTGAGAAAAACAGATATAGTGACGGTCCTGGAACAGAGAGATACATAACAGTCCTGTTAACACTGAGTCCTGGATCCAGCCTTTCCTGAAGCCTACACCTGCATGTTCAGTAATCTAAGTCCATAAATATGCTCTGCTTAAGACATTTTCATTTGGATATCTGCTTGCGTCTCAAAGAAACCTAACCAGTATAATCAGTGCACTTATGCATTACCACAAGTTCCTTATTTCACTGACAATTTAGGAGGAAATTTCTGGCCAGCAAGTCTGAATCTACCACCTTTCTACATTCCCTTAGCTAACCGCTAAGGGAGACCAGAAGTAAGAAATAGGAATAGGGCCAAGGCAAATGTTTCAGGCTTAATTGAGTTTGTCAAAAGTCTAATGATTTTTGCAAACCATTCACAAAATTACAGGAGACTTAATGTGGCAGTGCTCTGCTCAGAAGGTGAGATATGTCTACAAGCATTATCAATAACCATAGTTAAGAACTTAAATTGCTTCATCTGCTAGTGCTCCCCCTCATAAAATTTATGTTCTGGGTGGAATGAACTATTCATACCTAGTTATAGTACCCATGATGAATTTCCCCATAGCCATTACATCATGCCCCTCCTTTCAGTCTATTTTCTGATACTCCCTTATGTCTTTGAGGATTCCAGGATGCCTTTTTTGTGATATCCAGATAAATTGTAGTGCCTAATTACTTTCTTAACTTCTAGAGAATCCTCAAAAATCATTTTAAAAGCAAAAAAAAAATTTTTTTTTGACAAAAAAGGTACCAAAATACCTTTTTTGACCACCTAGTAGTTTTGTTTAGAGCCCTGTGTAATTTCAATCTCATGAAGGAGGTATTCTGCCCGATGCTTTTGCTACCCCTTGTGCCTGGAAAAATACCACTCAGCCTTTAAAACTATTTCAAGTGCCTGTATACAGACTGGTAGTTTCCATATATGGTTTATCACAGGTTCTCTACATGGCTACAGGATAATAAATGATCGTTGTATCGCAATAGCTTTAAACCACAAAAGCTAATGTATTTCATGTTGTAGGTCATCAGGGGAGCCCAGATCATGAATCCTCAGTAACCAGGGCTGACAAAACAGCCCTTCGTCTGACATTGCTGCTTGCTAGTGCCAAACTTTTGGAGGTTCTGAACTTCCAATTAAATGCTCTGGCTTGGGAACAAGTCACTTCTGTCAGAACTATAAATCCCATGGCAAACACTTAGTGCCTTGAAGTAGAATCAGGTATGCTTAGTAATCTGCCAAAAGCTGTGCATCAGAATCCCAAGATCTAGGAGCTACTAAGTCCTCCAAGAGTCAAACCATTGGGTCCTGGTATCAAAAATCCAAGCAGGAAAGAGGAAAAGAAGAAGGAAGAGGAGCCAAAGACAAAGGGACCTTAACAGGTGGTCCCCAGGAAAAGAGGAGGTTCCAGGTTCCCTGTCCCACCCGAAGGAGGAAGGAGCTGAGCAGGAAAGAGAAGAATCTGGAGAGGAGTCTGAAGATGAAGAAAGCAGGATGGAGAGACAGAAGGTGGTCTGAGGGAGCCACATGGAGTAGAGAGACATGTGAAGTTTTGTCTTGTTTCTTGGCCCTGGACTGGTTGAAAAAGATGTGGGTGAGAGACCCATGGGGAGGTTCACTATGGCAGTGTTTACCTTTTGTTCTTTTCCTCCCAGACTTGTCTGACCCTTTTTCATGGGTCCCTGCTGGAGGGTGCTTTGGACTTGCCGTGGGCTTTAAGGCTTTGCTTTGGGCCAATCCCTTTTGGGTGGACTTTTACCCGTGAGAGGATGGATGACTTTGGATGTTTGCTTTAGAAACTATATTCTCTGTATTTTCTGTATTGCGCACTCATTATATTAAAGTTCCTTTCCATTAAAGTTCTTATATGTGTTGTCTTGGTGCAGTGGATGGCAGAACCTATTTAGAGCAAGCAGATTAGGGGGTTTAGGGGGTCTCTCTCCTTGTCCTGTAACAGGAAGGGAAAATAAATCTGAAGAAAAACTGTTTCAGATATTTTTTAAGGTTCTAAATTAGCTATCCTGAAAAAAGTTACACATGTATGTTTTTAATTTTATTTTCAAAAAGACTGCATTACCTGTGGAAGGGATATACTGATTTCTTAATGGTTAGGGTCATTCAAGAGTTTACTCTGCCTCTGGGTCTGGGAAGGGTCTTGAGGATCTGAACTTTGAGACTTCCCTTGGAGATTCTGCTGCTCAACCTATTCAGAAACCTCAGGGTTAAGAGACAGGTATATATGGGAGGACCTCAATGTTAGCCCTAGCCCCAGCCCCTCTGGTGTACACAGTCCTCCTTTGAAAATGGAGAAATGCAAAATCCACTACCAAGTGCAGTGTGAATGGCCAGTGACTAAGGCATCAGTGTAAAAACACCCAGCACTGTGTCTGCTGGGCAGCGGGAGTCAGGAAATATTCCCTCTCTGTCCTGATGGCCTTAATGCCGTAAGGAACAAGAAATGCTCAATCACTCAGAAAGAGAGAGGAAGAGCAACTCCAAAATAGTAAAAACTTAAACCATTAAAATGCCTTTTTTCAATCATTGGCTATTTAGAAAAAAACACATTCTAACCATGCCCAGCGGTAGGTGCTATAGATGTGGCAGTGACTGAGACACCCCTGTTCATCTTTACAAGAGCCCATTTCCCTTTTGCTGTGTGCCACTTCAGAGAGGAAAAGCATGATGATGACTAAAGCACAAAATAACCTCCAAAGCTCTGTCCTTGATACACACGGCAAAGGCAGTAAACCTCCACCTGTCGCACACACCTATTCTGAAGACGAGCCTGAAAAATCAGTGGCCAAGAACATCAAAGCCCCGTGCCCCCCATGAGGACCGGCAGCCAACACACAGCAATCCAACAATGAACTTGGCCTTGTGCATGCCAAGACCATGAAATGGATTCAGGTATTTAAAATTTTCTGTTTCACTCAAAAGTAACATTGCAGAGAATTCAGTCTTTATCCTCTGAAAACCACAAATTTCAATGCAAAGGAATAAGCTGTTCTCCAAGAACATCATTAATGACTGTTTTCTGTTATTTCCAACTTGAAGGTATAGGGTTTGAAGCAGAATTTCAAAGCAAAGACAATTCCATTCCTTTGGGAAATTTGCTGTTTGTATAGGAGATAATACAAGCAGGACCAGTGATAGGATTTTTTCTCCAACACAGAAGATTTTATACACACACGTCCCCACCATCACACGCCACGCATACATACAAATATATCTTAAAGTCAGATAGAGGTGGCACTTAGTTGCAGTGGAGCGGCTTTCCTTTTATGGAGACTTGGTTTGTTTACCTTTTTCTAAGAAAGCCATGGATTTCTTAAATTTGGCCCCGAACTAAATGAGCTGAAGGGAGATTTATAAAGCAAATAAACAGGAAGATTTACAGTTCCTTTCTCAGAGCAGCTAAAAATCGTGGAAAAACTAGTTGACCTTTCAGGAGAAAAACTTGGTTCAGTCAACCAGAAACTAAGCACACCTAAGAGATTTTCAATTAATCCTTTAATTTAAATCCTTTGTCTTTCTCCAGTAAATATGCCAGGGGTCTGTTGAATCCCATTTGTTCCATTCGAAGCGTAACTATCTATGGCCATTATAAACAGTGTGTCCTAGCACAATAAGCACTAACTAGGCACCCATAATGTTGATAATAATTAGAAAATGAAGAATTGGGGGAGGGATTAGAACGAGAAGAGAAATGGAGCAGATGACTAACCATAAATAGCAAGTAACCCAGGTAAGAAGGAAAAAAACAAAGGCCAAGCCTCCTGAA
This sequence comes from Condylura cristata, assembly GCF_000260355.1. NCBI lineage: Eukaryota > Metazoa > Chordata > Mammalia > Eulipotyphla > Talpidae > Condylura > Condylura cristata. Next base: position 24,938,652 of record NW_004567116.1, read on the forward strand.
AGAGGAAGTGGAGAATGAGAAGGTGGAAAGGTGCAGGAGATGGACGAGGAAAAGGAGAGAGAAAATGTGACTGAAATCAATGGAGGACATTGTCCTTGGCCACGTGACCTGAGATTGTGAAATAGTAATTGTTCAAATCATCTATCTAAACTATCTAAATCATGTTTCCAAGACCCACTATAGAAATAGACAAAACATTAAAACATATCTTCTTAAGCCTAATAACTGTCCTTTTTTTTTTTTTTTTCCTGTTGCCTTTTTTACCTCCATGGAGACAAAGCCTAGGATTAGGGTTATGAGCATATAACATTCATTAATAGTGTCACCTTGGGTTAAGTCCTTTGTCCTCTCAATCCCTCGCTTTTATGGAATCACCATAGTACTTAGCTGTGTAATTGTGAGAATTAGATGACACTGCTTATCAAATGCTAAACACTGTGACTATCACAGGATACAGCATTCAGTATTTTTTTACCATATGGCTGGAATTAGAGCTAAAGAAACAACATGGCTTAGCACGGAAACAGCTACATTAGGTCTAAAGTGATGCAGTTTTAAGTGTAACGTCTGAGTCTCAATTACCTTGCAAAGGGTTATACAATTAAAGAGCTCAAACCCCACTACTTAGCTAGCTGGGAGACTGCAGGTAAGTCACCTCATGTTCTCTAGCCTTGGTTCCTCATCTGTCAGATGCGATTATCAATATTCTTTTTAGGGTATAATAGGAAAGGGATGCAAACCCATGTAAGTCATTTAATATGAAAATACATAAACTGAATTAATAAACATTAGCAACAACAGTTACTATGTGGCTCATTTATCCATTTAGTTACTCAGCATTGTGCCAGGCAAAGCTTGATGTTAGCCTTCCAGCAGTAAAGGAAGCAACCAGAAGTCCTGGCCCATTGGAGCCTGCTCTACAGGCTAACAAGAGCATCTTTTTTATTATAAGTATTCAATAAATAATTTCAGTATGTCTTGAGAGGACAACATAGAATGAGCCCTTAAACCTAACTAAGATTTAAGATGTAATTTACCTGGGTTTAAGACCTGGCTCTAGGTCTTGGGAAAGCCACTTTACCTTTCTAGGCTTTAGTTTTCTCAACTATAAAATATTCTAAGAATGTGAGTTCATACCTTATGGGAATTGTTAGTAGGTTAAGGAAATAATAAGTATTAAAGTACTCTGTAAGTTATAATGCACTATAAAAATAATTGTCATTATCAAATCTATTCTACTTACATATATGCTTAGTGATCATATATTCGGTAACATTCTACCAAAAGATCCCATTTGTGATGTAAATATCCACAGATTTCTAGGAATCCCCAGATATGTAAACATTGCTAGAATCTAAAATAATATAGTAAAACACATTAAGGACAATTACCCAATATGCGCTCCAAGGAACACTAGTTTCACAGAATGACAATAGATCCACCTATTCATTAAGATAATTCTGTGTATGAATAAGCAGGTACTAGGTTAAACAGTCTCTAACTGTTTTCCAAATCTGTTATATGCAATTTTAATATCTGGTGTACAATAAATTCTAAATAGATTTAAACAAGTGATCATTCTTGTTTCCATTCTTCAGGAAAGTGGAGTAAACTTTTAAAAAGCAATAGTATAGGAGAATTCCTTATCTCCAATCCTAGCCAGCATTTGTTGATTCTGGTTTTTTCTCCAATACTAGCCAGCATTTGTTGATTCTGGTTTTTGGTTGTTGTTTTTGTTGGGTTTTTGTTTTTTTTTTTGTTGTTTTTTTTTTCTTTCTGATATGGGTCATTTTGAATGAGTTGAAGTAATGTCTCACTGGTTTTCATTTGCAGTTCCCTGATAAATGATGCTGAACATGTTTCCCTGTACCTGTTGCCTGCGGACCATCTAAACATCTTCTTCCGAGACATGAGACTACTAGAGGGGGGGGAGAGTAGGAACAAAGTAAGGAGAATGGGCCCAGTGGTCTTTGGCAAAGGGAGAAGGGTTCTTTGATGATGGCTAAGATGTGGAAACAAGTATCTGTGGAGATGTGAACCTATTCCCCTAAGTCATATATAGTACTGTAAGCCAATACTACCTCAACAATAAGAAAAACTATAATAATAAACAAAAGTAACAGGGGATAGGTGGACCAAAGTTCACAAGCGTTTATCATTTTTACATTTGGGTAATAGATATATCAATGAATTGGTAACAACTTCTACATTTGCACATTATTGAAACTTCCAAAAATAAACTACACAAAAAGAGAACCAAAAAAAAAAGAGAAATGAAAATATAATAAAGTTTATTATAACTACCAACATTTTTTTAAATGTTATGTAATAATCAATGAAGAATGGAAAAGTACAAAACAGTCAACATGTGGCAAGGATGGAGACACCAATGGCCTGCTTGTCATTTAACAGCCAAATCCAATGTGCTTTGGTCCATGGCTACAACTCATGGATATTCACTGCCAACTGAAATATATTACCAATTATCAATATGTTCAAAAGTAAAAACTCAACCTGAACACACAAACACACAAGGGTGATTGTGGAGCTATACCAGAACTAATCACACAGTAGCACAGTAAGAGGTAACTTCAATTACAGGCTAGGGAGATGAAGTCTTGACACTGACTGGGAAGAACAGCAGTGCACTTACGTATATCCAGACACATGAAAAGAAACCCCACCATCATCTTCAAGAATGGCAGTAGTGAATAATAGTGAAGAATCCTGGACTACAAAGGAGTAATTCATCAAAGTGATTTAGAATAGAATCTATATTTTGGAAGTTGATTGAGAATGTACTAAAACTGTAACAGGGTGGGCCCCAGGAAAAGAGGAGGTTCCAGGTTCCCTGTCCTACCCAAAGGAGGGTGGAGCTGAGCAGGGAAGAGAAGAATCTAGAGAGGAGACTGAAGAGAAAGGAAAGCAGGATGGAGAGCCTGAAGGTGACCTGAGGGAGGCACATGGAACACAGAGACATGTGAAGAAGCTTGGTCTTATTTCTTGGCCCTGGACTGGTGCAAACAGATGTAGGTGAGAGACCCAGGTAGAGGAGTTTCATTATGGCAGTGTTTATCTTGATTTTGTTCTTTTCCTCCCAGAGTTGTCTGGCCATTTCTGACCCTTTTCCATGGGTCCTTGAGGAAGGTGCTTTAGACTTGAAGCGGGTTATCAGGCCTTGCTTTGGGCCAATCCCTTTGAGTAGGATTTACCCACGAGGGAATGGGTATCTTTGGGTGTTTGGTTTATAAACTATATTCTTTATGTTTGCTGTATTGAATAGATTGCATTAAAAATTCCTTTCCATTAAAAGTCTTATATGTTGGCCCTCCCTGGTAGCGCAGTGGGTTAAAGCACTATGAAGCTTAAGCCACTTCTGCATGAGTTCGATTCCCGCCTACCCCGGAGGTGACCACATGGTGTGGCAGACCTCTCCTGACCTGCCCGCTGCTCCCCTCAGCTGTGTACTTCGTCCATCTCCCTGTTCTGCTCCCCACTCTGTCCTTGGTGAATCCTCTCACCCTCCACATCTCTGGCCTGTACTCCAGTTCTGTATGAATAAATAAATAAATCTTAAAAAAAAAAAAGTCTTATATGTTTTGTCTTGATGCAACAGATGGCAGAACCTATTCAGAGCAGGCAGGTTTGGGGGTTCAGTGTGTCCCTCTCCCTGCCCTGTAACAAAACTAAACTTTTTAAAATTCAAGTATTTCAAACTTTATGTTAAGCAATGCCCATGACTGCCTCCACTCCAGGCCAACAGTAGGTATATTGTGGCAGGCTCAGATTTCTCAGGCACCAACTTCCACTGTAGCAAAGCTTTGATGTGAGAACAGCTGCCCATTCCCCTAGGGATTCCAAGCAGAAGAGCCCAGGAAAGGAGAGCTAATGAAATATTCCCCAGGATCCAGAGAATTGCTATTTATCACAGCTTGTCTGCAATTTGGAGAGGATGCTCTCCACTTCAACTGACTGCCACAAAATGCTGAGCTGGTATGAAGGAAAGGCAAGTATATATTCCGAGAAAACATTACTTCTGTTTAAGAAAAGAAATTTGCTGCAGTGATGTTTTTTACTACAATTGTTAATACTTTTTCCTCTAAATATCAGTAACTCTAATTCTTTATATCTTTTATCTCAGAATCATTCCCTTTGTATCAAGTTAAGCAAACATGTCAGTGACACTGCCTCCGAGTTATACTACAGATATATAGAAATACAAAATGTATCTAAGAATTGATAGAAAAATCTAGAGTCCTTTTATTAATAGATTCAATGAAACCAAATAAACAATCAGGAAAAGAAATTTGCCACAAACTAGACTGGAAAAAGACAAACACCTAGTCAAATGTACCCTGGCAAATGGAAAAAGCCTAACAGTAATCAAGTGGACTGATTTCTCCTCCACGTGGCTTATTCCTTGGGACTATGTGTTACTTGTTGTATTGGGAGGATTATAATCTGGCTGTGTCATTTGCTACTTGCTTTGTTTTGTTTTGTTTTGTTTTGATTTTTAAACCAAAAAGATGTTTCAAATCCGAGACAAAAGATGTTGCAAACCCTAGACATGCAAAACTGAGGCATCCGGGAGGGAGGATGGAGAGCACAATGTGGAGGGGGGGTTCCGTGGACTATGGTGAAAGATGAGGGGGGCCTTGGTGGTGGGGGTAGTGTAATAACATATCTGAAGAGGTTTGATGCTACACTTCTGAGACATATCTTGTAAAGCAATCTTCCTGTAATATATTAATAATGCTAATGATAATAATAATATTTATATCTCTTGTATATATGGGAGAGACCCAGAAGACTGAGTAACACTGGCAAGAAGCCTCTGACATCTTAAAAGAAAAGCCAGAGGGGAAATGGGGAGGCCCAGTAACAAAGGTTACAGGGACGGCACAGTAAACAAACGATGACTGCTACCCAGACTTAATATCCACCTTCTCCATTACACTGAATTCCAGCACAGTGAGGGGGACATCCTTAAGCAGACATTTAGACTCCTAATAGAGGAAACGTTTGCGAAAATGACACATTCAGAATGGCAGATTTTGGAACCCTGACAATCCCACCTTTGTAACATTTCATGAAATCGCATAATTGAAAAGTTGAGTTGCTCCAATCTTGTAGTATTGCAATCAGATCAGTCATTAAATAACAAGTTCTAAAACCTGCTTGACATGCTTCCTGGCATATATGTTAGTTTTCTTTTGCCAGGTAAACTTGATCAAATTTCTGGGGGTGTCTCACATTCTCTCTGGGGGTGTTTCACTATCATAGGCATTTCTTTGTCAGTCAAATGTACAACCTGATTGCACAATGCCAGAAGCAGCATCAAATAAGTAATCATCTATCTGAAGAAGCACATTTCTTAAGGTGGGTGCTGAAGAGTTCCCATTAATTTTAACAAGCCAGGTGTCATCATCCAAAGACAAAATTCGGCATTCAAAAGCAGCAAGTGATAAATATAAAGAAATGAATAGAAGGCCACTCCTGGATTTCTACAGCAGCACCCTAGAAGCTGCTAGCACAGGGCTCTCTGCAAATCCTTTCAATACTCAAAGAGGAAGAGATAGTTCTTGTAAAGATGTGCAAGCCCTAACTGAACACATTTCAAGGTGATTTTTTCCACTTGAAAATTGGAAAAGAAATAAGATACACTTGGGAGAGGCTAAATGTTTTAGTGGAATGAATCCATGGAGCACTTATTCACGGAACCATGCCTTTGTTTATCCATGGGTTCATTCAGAGCACATCCCCTGTCTGTCTACTATGCTCCCGGCTGTAGGCTGGGTCTCCGGGATACAAAGATGAATAAGACACAGCCCTGGCCTTTGAATAGCATCACCTAAAAAGTAGCTTTAAACAGTAATTAAGATCCTGTGTGATGGGCATTCTAATGAAGGTTTAAACAAAGTGTTCTTAGAGCCCAGAGCAGGCCCCACATATGACACTAGAGTTTGATGTGGCCCAGATGACATTGCCAGAGAGTGTAGTCTAGTTTCACTTTTCATATACTCTCCAACATCTCGCTCACATCCTGTCAAGCAGCCCCTGGCCTGATTTCCACCTCCACGTCCCCATGCACCTCACCTAGATGACGCAGACCAGACCAACAGCGGGGCTCCTGCCTGCATGTCCTCCACTGCAGCCCAGGGGATCTTTCAGAAATACAGAGAATCTCCTGGCCCTTTATAAAACCCTTCAATGACTTCCTATTGCCTTTAGAGTAGAATTCACTTTCCTAAACTGAGAAAGGCCTCCCAGTTCTGCCTCTTTTTGTATCCTCCTGTCTCTATCCCACCTCTGGGTTCCAAACTACAAATTCCTTGGTCTGCTCATGTCTCCAGATCATCACAGATGCTGTTCCCAACTCCAGCACCAATCTCCTTCCTACCTCCCTCCAGTTATGCTAACTCCTCCTCATGTTATGGTCTTGGGTTCAAGCTCCCAAGGCAGCCAGACTTCTGACCAAATCTTCATCATAGTCACTGATGTCCTTACTCTCATGACCCTCCTCTCACAGGTTTTTCCTGCTAATTCTAGAAACCAGCCCTCCCCTTCCTCCCTTGTTACTCATTGACACACATTCCAAACCAAATATAGACTCAATTAGGCCTAATTGAGCAGTTATCAAAATGAAACTTAACATTTATTAAAATCCTATTTTGTACTACTTCCTGCTTTAGACCTTTTGATTTCTTGATTTTTTTATAGCAATTCTAAAAAGAGACTACTAACAAAAGTATTACCATTCCAACTTCACAAAGGAAAATGCAGCACGAAGTTCCCTGCTTAAATCACAAAATAATGGAAGAGTCCGGATTTCTAACTCAGGTATTCCAGACCTCAGTTGAACCTTTCTGCTATACCTTGGTTGTTTTTCCTAATTATTTTGAGCATACAATTCTTGTTTGCCCAGGAAAACAGCAAGAAGCAGAAGATAAAGCAAGTACTATACAAGCCCCAATAAAACTCACTGTACTAAATTCATCAGTCCTGTCAAGAGCTGAGAAGATAGTTAAAGAGGTTTTTATTTCTTAAGTAACAAAAAGGTTAAACCAACTCAAGTTCTATTTACACTTAAAGCAAAAAAACAAGTAGAAAATGTTATTCCTTCCTGTCCTTTTTCTCTCGTTTCTTCTTGCTTGTTAGATACAGTACTTTGTATGTATTATATTAGACACAGTACTTATCTAACAAAATTTATGCACAATGTTTTTCAAGGAGAAACTTTGAAGTCCTAAAATTTCATACACTGAGACAAACATGTTTCACTAAAGTTTCCTTAGTTGGAAAGTACATTTATGGAAGATAATTTAAGACCATAGCTGCAGACTTGGTATCATCAGAGCCTCTGACAGTCACCAACAAGCAAAGCAAAACTATGGTAACATCACAGGGAGAAGGTGGGGACTCCTGTATCTCCAACATAATGGCAATGACGTAAAGCAAGGTGACCTCAATTTTATAAATTATGGGGTGGAAATTTCCCCTGGGAAAAATGCCAGGCCACAGGGCTCCTGGTGCTCAGAGGGAAGTTATGGTCAAGAATCAGATGCAACAAGTCTACCAGGATTTGGCGGCACCAAGCAAGGGCAGAAATTATTTGATGATTTCGAAAATGCACCCACGATGTCTAGGCATGACCCCCATAAAGACACCCACTATTTAAGCAGTATTGGCGAACCTGGTGCCCTGCCTCCAGTATCTCCCCTCCCAAATATGTGCCCATGAAGGTGTTTTCTGATGGACCAACCCAATAAAATCCTACCCACTTCAAACCCTCCACCAGATATGCGGAGGCCCCCATAATGATTTCTTACATTGAGCATGCATCTCTGTAATAATATACTTCTGAGGATATACCTCCTATATGGAAATATCCATCTATTATACTATCATGTATATCATACAATGTGTATCAAAATGGAAACTAAAAGAATGAAATGGAAATTAACACAAATGAAAATTCTGATCTTTTTTCCATATCCTCCTGGATCCAATTTTCCACCTGTTGTGATGCTTGATAAGGGTGCATGCCAGCCTAAAATTATCATGCTTTTTGCCAACTCACCACCAGAGAGCTCTCCCTCCTTATTTCCTACAACAATTTGTGTTGCAGCCAAGCCAACCTTTTCACTTTATGTTTTTATTTGTAAGGACAACCTCACCCCCACACCTTCTGAGGACTCTCTCCTTCTTAAAGACTCAACCCAACTGTCACCTCCTCTGGACAACCAATGCAAACTTCCACTGGCAGAATGCACTGTTCCCACCATTGTTCTCCTAACACACCATTCACATCCAAGGATGGGACAAATCCTATCATATTGTCACCATATGATCACAAGGTACTCTTCTGCTTTAGTCCATGATATCCTTGAAAGAACGGCCTACAGCTTAACTGTCTTTGCTTTTCCCAAAGCCAAAACAGGATCCAGTCACTGAAAACTCTTGATGTCTGCTAAAAGAATGAGACAAAACTCTGACTCTCTTCTTTATACCCTTGGTAGGGCCTCTGTGTACAATCTTAGCCAATCTTGCTGCATAATACCAATGGGTACCATCCAGCTTGATTACCACAACTAGTCCCACTTTTGTAAATTCCATAATAGCAGAGGCTCTACACAAAAACAGTGATTATAATAAAAACATGTTGGTAGATACATTTGTCAGGATTTTCAAAGAAAGAGAATCAGTAAGGCAAAATAAAAGGAGATTTATTATAGACATTGGTTCACACCTACATAAAGGCTGGGATGTCCCACCATCTGCCACCTCTAAGCTGGAGCACAAGAAGACTGGGAGACCCAACTCAGTCTAATTTTAAAGATCTTAGAACCAGGAGGTCGCTGGTCTAAGTACGAAAGTTCAACCAGGAGTCCCAATGGGGGAGGGCAGAACAAGATAGGCATCCCAGTTCAAGTTGAGAAAGAAGTAATTCACTCCTCCTTTGCTTTTTTGTTCCATCCAGGCCCTGAGCAGACTGGTCGGTGAGGCCCTATTGATAAGGCAGATCACTTTCTTCAGTCCGCTGAATCAGTTAATCTCTTCCGTAAACACCCTTACAGATACATTTAGAAATGATGCTGTAAGCATGATCCCTTTCAGCTCCATCTATGTTGCTGCAAAAGGCATGAGTTTATCTTTTTTGATTGCTGAGTAATATTCCATTGTGTGTATGTATCACATCTCTTTAATCCAGACTACTATTTTGGGGCATTTGGGCTGCTTGGTGAAATAAGCCAAAAAGAAAAAGAAAATACCGATGGTTTCACTCACAGCAGGAGTGTAAGGGATCAGGGGGAAAAACAAAAGAGAGAGATAAACAAATGTAGTAGAGTAAAATTAAAACAATGAACAACTGTAAACCAGACAATTTTATGGGGTGGAAAGGGGAATGGGATCAGAACTGGGGTGGGAAGAGTGCACTGGATGTCGTGATGGCACACGGGTGAATTGTCGGTGGGAAGCCGATGCGGATTACAAGTGAGATGGAAAAATGCACAAAATGAAGAATGATAAAAAAAAATTTTAAATATTTTTAAAAAAGAAATGATGCTGTACTGTTGAGGTATAAAATAAACCATCTCAGTCTGATACATATCCAGAGTCGGATATGTGTGTGTTGAACCCTGAATATGTGAAGACCACCTTCTAGTCCAGACACTGCCAATGATGAAATCATTATTATTAATGGATAATTATAAAAGTTTCAAAGATAGCTTCAATACAAATCTATGTTGCTACAGTCTTTTAGAAATATTCTCACATTAAATATATAAAGTAAAATCAAACTGGTACTGTTTCAGCTTTGTCTCTTTGGTCCTATTGGGACCAAGAGAAAATCAAGACACAGACTAGTTGGGTGAGTTTTCAAAGTCACCCAAATCTGTAAGGGGTGAAATCAGCCTCTATCAAGATCTCCTTATCTTTAGTTCAACATTCCTCCTGTACTATGTCACTTCCCTGGAAATTGTCAAGAAAATTAAGTGGAAGCAGAGAAAATGCTAGAAAGCACAACAACTTGAAGGTAGCTGACTACTACAATAAATTCTTGGGCTAGGATGATTTGCTTAGTTCCAGGTAAGTACTAAGAACTCTTAGTGCCTAACAGTTTGCTAATCCACATTCACAATGACTTCATTTTTCACTTTCTTTTTTCTATGCTTCAAATTTAACAGTTTGGGAATTTTCTTAATTAACAAGCATTCTCTTTTAAAAATAAATTCACCTCTGGGGACATTATGTGGAACTCAATCATTTACAAGTGTGTAGGAGATTGTTCTATGAATTGCTTCCCTCCTAAGCGTGAAACTCAAAACTGGAGCACATGACAGGCTTTGACTTTTCTTTGCAAGGAAGAGATGGCTTACTTTGGGATTCATAGGGATATACATGGGTATATGAAGGCTAGAACAATCACAGAAGGTGATACAGTAGGCGACACAGGAAAGCTTAGAGAGAACACAAACAAGAAAGTGGAGTGAGGTTGTTTAGGTGACCCACATGGTGTGGCAGACCTCTCTTGTCTCACCCACTGCTCCCCTCAATAGTGTACTTCATCAACCAGCCTGTTCTGCTCCCCACTCTGTCTCTGGTGAATCCTCTCACTGCCCTGCACCTCTAGCCTGTACCCCAGTTCTGTACACATAAATAAATAGTTAGACACATAAAATTAATAGATATTTTTCATTGCACTAACTATGGCAAAGCTAATGAATGACTCACTGAAACAGATTCTTTTCCTTGCTGAGCATACAGCTAGCTAGACATTTACTAGTCGGTCTTGTCAAGTAGTCAGTGACTAAGTTCTGGCCAGTGGAACACAGGAGCCCTAGGCCGTGAACAACTGCAATCATGTCCTGCCATTCCCATTCCCTTCCATGGTGACCTCGGAAGTCACATGACACACGACAGGGCCAGCACAGAAAGGCATCTGAGTCCTTATGTTTCAGCTTTCAGGAAAGTCACTGGCCAGCCAGAAGCAGCCACCTGAGTCTCTGTATGACTGACACACAAACTCCTACTGTGTTAAGCCCCAGAGAATTTTTCTTGTAAGTGCTGATCAAAATAAATTGAAAGAATTTATTGAAAAGAATGATTCATTGAATCATTGAAAGAATGATTCTCCCCCTTTCAAAATTAAGAGAGATACAATGTCTCTCCTACCATTTGTTGAAGAAAAGGCATTCTTTGCAATTAAAAGCAGTGCTGTTTATGTTTAAAAGATCTACTTATACATCCAAGAAATGGGGGTACAGGCCAAACAGAGTGGGGAGCAGAACAGGCAGATCTAAAAAGCAGTGCAGTTTATAAGGAGTAAAGAGAGCAGGCAGCATTTCAGCATTATGTAGACAGGGCATTAGCAAAAACGAGCAAATTCGCCCCTGAAGGATAGATTCTGTGCTGTAAAAAGGATCCTTTAATTAAAACTGAGATGAAAAAAAGGACAAAATGAAGCATGATATAAAATACAGATATATAAAATAAAATTTAAAAAATAAATAAAAAGGAGCCTTTGAACACCAGCAGGATAAAGCTGAGAGCATCAGATAAAGAAAGGCATAAATCATGAGGGAATTCATTCATTCACTCTGTAAATGGAAACTTTTCTAGGTGCTAGAGATACAGAATAAGATAAAACTTCTGCTGGCCCTCCCTGGTGGCGCAGCGGGTTAAAGCACAGCACTAAGAAGCTAAAGCCACTTCAGCATGAGTTCGATTCCTGCCTGCCCTGGAGGTGACCACATAGTGCGGCAGTCCTCTCCTGACTGGCCCACAGCTCCCCTCAGCAGTGTACTTCATTGACCTGCCTGTTCTGCTCCCCACTCTGTCTCTGGTGAATCCTCTCACCCTCTGCATTTCTGGCTTGTACCCCCAGTTCTGGAATAAATAAATAAATCTTTAAAAAAAAAAAAAGATAAAACATCTGCCTTCAAGCAGTTTATATTCTAAAGAGGAAAATTAGATCATAAACCTATAAATAGGAAAACAACACAATTTTAGATTGCAAATGTGATGAAGAAAATAAAAGTGTATAAGAATATCATAGGAGCAGCTAAGGGTAGTAGCAGAGCTTAGGAAAAGTAAAGAGAAATCTTTCTATAAAGATTTCATTTGAATTGCACTTTAAATAATAACTAGAAAAACTTGTGAAGGACTGAGGGAGGAATCCCAGGCTGAGGCAAGGACAGTGGGAGCAGTGACAGCATGGTGCAAGGAGAGGACACAGGACAGGTTACTCATGACAAACACAGAGCAGCAGGCAGGTTCGGTTAGCACAGGATCATACACAAAACGGGCTTGGATATTATTCTAATGAGGCAGGGAATTCATCAGAGAATTAAAAACAAAAGAGTGGCCTGGGTAATAAAGATAACACTTTTTTTTTTTTTGGCATCCTTTACACATATTTTGAAAAGCTCATGCTAATGTATGCCCTGCAGATTGACTTATGAGGCAAGAAGAGACACTCATTGAGCTCACTAGCCAAGGTAACAGTAGACGTGCGAGAATTAGTGACTCATTTTGGTGATAAAGTCAATGGAGCTTCCTGACACCGCAGATGTTGGAGGTTGGGGAACATGGACTTGATGACCTGTACATCTTGTGACCTGCGCAACGGAATGACTGGAAGTCGCATCAGCTGAGTTTGCAATAAAAGAGAAGGTCTTGTGTTCTCAGGACCATCGGACCCAGTAGAGCTCTGCAGTGTAACAGTCCAGGACGTGATGCATAACTCATCTGCTATGTGCTACTCAGAAAACCTAATCATTACACATTTTAATCACACACACACACACACACACACACACACAAAGATTTTCAAATAATAGCTTTAAAATGATCTTTGAAACGTGATTTTAAAAAAATTAAAAACAGTGTTATACTCTCCCTCCCCGCCACCCCCCAGGCGTGAGCTCTGTCCCTGCTGGTTTGATGTGTTTCCTTCTGAACAGGGAGCTTAACAGTGAACTCCTTGCCCTGATTTATGATCAGTAAGCAAGATTTGAATTTGGAATTTAATGGGGTTTTTTTTGTTGTCATTCCAAAAAGAAAGTAATGTGAGTAGATGATTAAGAAGGGACCAGAGCCATAGTGGATGAGATAGCAGAAGTAAATGCTTTTACAAAGCAACCTTGGGATTAAAAATGCAGGTGCAGAAAAAATAATAATAACAGTCCAGAAAGAAGTCTTATCTGTATCTGCTGCTTTGAGAGAGGTGGCCTCTAGCTTTATGAAGAGCAAAGCAAAGGCTTGGAGAGTGGTGAGGATGGGGTGATATTGACATACATCTGGATACAGAAGATCTCTCCATTAGTCATGTCAGCTAAAAACAAAAGCAGAAGGAGAAAACACACCAAGGTACTCTTATTTCAAGTATTCTGAATCCCTGGAAATAAACAGGAGCAGGAGCTTATCATTAAGATTTTCCTAACATGAATAAAGAGAGATCCCTGTGTTGTTCAAAGGAGGACTTCAGGAGAATGAAGCCCTGAGATGAACTAAGTTTGGATCATAATGCTCACATATTTTGTAAAAATTCAGAACAAGAGTTACCTGATTAGCCCTTATATAATTAGGAATACAATTAAGTGTGTCAGTCTTTTCCCCATTCATTCTCTTGATCAGAAATGTACAGGGTATGGTTTCTACCGAGGTGCTGCAATGCTAATCTCTGCATTCAGTAAGTATCTCCTGCCCTCCCCTTAATTTTCTGGAGACTGCTTTCTATTTGAACTCTGACCTCTCTGCTGCTTTCCCAGTCTCTGAACATTCAAAGGGTCAGACCCTATGTAATGACCGCCTGTCATGGGAAAGAAGTTATGAATCACCTGCTGTTAACTGGTTGCTGGCCGTACAGCATGTCAGTACTTTTGCTATATAAAATTATCAAATTCATATAAAACACAGCACATTTTGTTCCACATTTCCTTGAACACAGCTCTATTCGTGTTTTTATATTTTTTTTTTGAAGGAAGGGATGAGAGCTCATCATTATCAATTATTAGACCCAGTGCCCTACAATCAGCAGCATGCTTCTGGAAGAACTCATGTAGCCCCGTCCTTCCTATTAAGAAAAGGAGCACTCCTCCCTGCAACCTGTCAATTCTCTGAAATACAGCTATGGGGAGCCTCTCAAAATATTGACCTCAATGTGTACACTCTTCCAATATCAAGAAAAAGCTGCATTAATAATAAGATGACAATGATGTAGCTAACTGTTGTGATACATTAAATATTTAGCTAGTACCACACAGTTCGCTAAATTTTTGAAATGCACTGATCTCGTTATTTTCTTAATTGAGAAATCCAATTTCACGTGTTGACTTTGATCAGAACAACACATTAATTTACAATTTGTGACCTGCAAAAAAAAATCTGTGCCAGAGCAGAACCAGAATGGAACATTAATAATCAATACAAAGTGTACTTTTTCTAGTAAATCTCAAAGTTTGTTCTATACAAAAAATTGTTTTCATTGGTGAGTACTGAGTACTGAGCTAGGGATATCCTCCAGAACCCACAAGATTTCAATCAACTAATTCAGGCAGATATACAGGAGACTTAGGCTAAAGTAAAAGTAATTGCACCCTCCAAAATTTTAGTGATTTACCATTACATGTCACCTGTCTGTTGTGCTGCTCCAAGCCATCTTTATCCTGGGACCCAAACTTAAGGAAAAGTCCTGCTCTGAAACATTGCCAGTTCTTGTGTGAGAGAAAAGAAAATGAGGTGGAACCTCTAACAGCTCTTAGAGCTACTACTTCAAAATGACACATGTCACATTTATTCATATTTCAAATAGTTCAAGGAAGTAAAAAATATTTTGAACAACACTATATCAATTCACAGGGAGGGGTGTAGAGAGAGAGCAAGACTCAGCTCTGAGTAGGAATGATTGGATATTACCTTCACTTTTGTGCTCCGAGTTTTCAAGTCCACACTTATAAAATGGAGTTAATTTAGACAAAGTTGTCACTTTCCTCATAAATTTATTTCAAAGCTCAACAAGCTATTTATATATATAAAGGAGCAGGAAAATTTCAAAGCACTCTCTACAAGGAAGGTCTGAGTATTTAATGCTAATTGTAATAGCATGTACATAGTAAATAGCTGATAGTCTTTTCATGCCTGAGGGTTGCATGATCTATGGCATCACATAGCTATTCATCTTTTAAATAACATTTTACTACAAAAGGAAAAGTTTACGAGAGTTTATGTAGACCCTGTATTCAAGAAGTAATATCATGAGTAGGACCTCATGGCTATACTTTTTTCAGACATTATCTAGCATTAAAACTAATGTATCAGCAATTATTTAACACCAATGCAATGAAAATGCCATCACTGAGGTAAAAGCCCTCAGCAGACCAGATTCATAAAACACCAAAATTCAACTAAAGCAGTTTCCCAAATGGGGAATGCTCTTGCTTGGTTCAGATGAAGCAAAATGAAATGACCTCCTGTGAATTGTATCATTGCTGACAAAGGGCCTTATTATCTTCTATTGATTGGCTGGGAGTTCCAGTATCTTCTCTACGCCAGTTTCTACAGCAATCTCTGCAGAGCAGGAGTCCTTAATACACTGTATCTCTGCCACTAGCCTAGGAAGTTAAGAAAATTGTAAGTCTTTTGTGCTGCTTTTTCCACTGAGAGCCTGAATAGGTTTTTTAAGATCACCTGAACGATGGGTGTAATATTTTGTTTTAATTTGTAAGCCAGTTTTGTTCATCGTGGTTTGTACAATATGGGTCATTTTCCTTCAATTTACTCAGAGTTAAAAATAACTTGCTGAAGCAGTTCAGAAGTCTCCACTCTCTCTAGGCTATAGTGAGACGTGAACTGTCTAGGACAGTGTCTGCTATTCAGGAGGGACTCAGTGGCCTCTCATCTGGCCTACCAGACCACCCCTTGGGGTGATTCTGAAGACAGACCTGGGGAAGTGAATGTAAACTAAATGTGGCCATTAGAATACAGTTGGATTTTTGCCCACTCCGAATTACTCTTTCCCTTTTCCTGTTTCCAGAACCCTATTTGGCTCAAGGGTCAAGATTATTTGGTTTTAGGAAAAGAATGCAAACCCTACTTGAGCTCCGAGAGTTAATACAATTAACCTAAAGCAGTCATAATCATCATCCCATTTTCTGTTCTCAGTGTTGGTCTAGGGATGGGGAAGATGTTACTGAGGTTTGAAAAGTTTCACAGTGGAGTGCTTCACTGTGAAGGGAGGAGGGAACTTATAGGAAGGACTTTCTGTGAACATATAAGAAGATTTTTAACCCCTACTTCTTCCGTCTTTCGGAGGCTCGTGTGAGGATACTAAGCAGTAGCTATTGGCAGCGATCATGCAGCCACAAGAAATCAAGTCCAAAGTCAAATAGGCTCACTTTGGCAAAATATAAAGAGAAGGACATGCACTCTGAAAGTGGCTATTAACTATACTGGGTTCTCAGGCCCTCCCACCCAGATGCCCACTATTGGAGCCCTGCTTTACCTCCCCAACCCAACAGCTACATTTTGTACCCCAAATAGTCTCCAATACTTAGTTATTTCTTCATTGGTGTCATTCTCTCCATAACCATCCCCTGGAATTTGTGGAAAGTCTCTATGATAAGAGAGAAATTACTAAAGCTCAAGCACACCACTATTATCCAAGAAAATACCACAAAGCACACTCGTCTGTCTTTACCGGTCTTTACCTTGAGAATACCTGACCCACTTGAAAGTGAAACCAACTTGAAAATGAAGCCAGTTTCATACACTTCATTGAGAAGAAGCACAAAAAACAGTGATTCAGACCTAACAATGCACAACATAATCAATAAAGTAAGACATCATGCCCAAAGGGCAAGTTTAATATTAATATTATATATCGCTCCTTATGGAGTTAAGTATCTGTAACAAAATATGGTACCAATAAGGAGAATGAGAATCAAAGATTCACAAATAGCATTTGCACCAGCAATTTCCTGCCAGATACTGTCAGGCCTCAGTAACTCTAGGGAGAGTACCAGGAATTATGGGTGTTTTGGTTCCAATGACTAACTAAATGGCATGCCAGTGGTAGAATCAGGATTCAGATGATTCTGAGGTACCTGCTACCATTTTTATAATCATTCATAGTGTATACCTATTACTTCTACTTGTAGTAGAAGGTAAGTTAATTTTTGAGATCATTATCTGGTTTGTATGACTTTTACACAATGAATGGATAATGTACACATTTTTAATTTTTAAAATTGGTTTACTTACTAAACATAAAAAATAGCATGAGGTAATATGAAAAATTAACATCAATTTGGAGCACTGAAATTGATAGCCCCCTCCCCACAACTGACAAATAATATATTAAAGGGTACACAGAAAGGTTATAACTAAAGAGGGCAGCTCAATCTCTCTAGGGTCATATTTCTCTAACCAATTTCACATCTATCAAAGTAAACAAAATAAAGCTAAGAAGGAGGGGAGGAACCCCACTAATTAGACTATTACTGAGGAGAACCAAAGTGGCAATGGAGAAAGCATTTGCACCAGCAATTTCCTGCCAGATACTGTCAGGAAATTGTTCCTTCTTCCAGAAGAAACAAAAAGGAGGCTACCCAGCAGGTACTGAGCAGGAGTGATTAGCCACGTTTCTTTAACAACAGACAGACTTTTAGTCAAATTTAAAAAGTTAAGCAGGGTTCAACAAAACATAAAAGAGCAGAATGAAAAGGAATTTACATGACTGTCATGCCAATTAATATTGTCTTTACCTTGAGAATACCTGACCCACTTGAAAAAAAATCAACTGGAGAGTGTCCAAAATTTTGCAGCATTCATTCCGTGGGAGATGGCCCCTTTCCTTATTGACAGAGCTCCACAGCTCAATATACTGACCATAAAGATAGTGCAATTGGCTTTTGAGAGTTTCACTAAAGTAATAAGATTTAATAAACTGGTAAGATGTGCAATGTCCTACAAATTCTTGTAGGATCCCTGACAAATGGATAGGCTTAAATACAGTTACACTATACCCTACCTACCTTTTTATACAATACCCTATACAGTTAGGCCAGTGTCGGAGCTAGTCAGTACTCCCTAGCATGTTAAAGAGCAGGGCTGTGTATGCCCACCACCAGCAGGGGGAAATACTGAGGCTGGGAAAGAGGTGTTCACACCACACAGGGTGGGTAGGGGAGTTGTTCTTTCTAGAGAAGAAAAGAGGTCAGTCATGCTTGAGGCCACCAACCCATTCATTACAAAACATCAGTTCATGATCCAAAATTTTAAGTCTGTCCTGTTTCTTTTAGTAGTTTGGGAATTCACAACCCATGAATAGGTTATTAGAAACCAAATTGCAACAAAATAATCCCAACCTTGGCAGGTGAAGGATGATGAAGGATTTAGGTTAGCATCAAAGAATCATTCAGAAAGGAGGGTGCACCATATAACACTGAATTGAACTTGGAGATGGCAATTTCCTCAAGTAAGACAAAGGAAATTGCAATGTTTATGGTTTTGTTGATGATTATTAAATATAACAGGATATACGATTTGATATGGCCCTATTTTGTTTGTAGCTTTGGTGTGACTCACAACTAATTTCAAAGATTTCGCTTTCATGACTAAACAGCCTGGATAAACCAGAACAGAGCTCCCTAGGCAATTGATATGATTTCTTGTAGGGTTGTGTAGAATTGAGCCAAGTGATGGCTTTCAATATTCAATGTCTACCAGGAATCCATTTCTCACAAATGACTTCATTAAAAGTAGCTTACTCACCTTCACAGTAGGCAGAGTCTCCCTGGACAGAGATATAACCATTCTTGCATTCACAAGTCGCTTTTGTATTCCAGTTTTTGCACTCTGAATTTTCACCACATTTAGGTCCTTCTGCACAAAAATTATGACCTAGAATATAGATACATACATACATATATATATATATATAATTTTACATCAGAAGTAAAGACATTAAAAGACTTGCAAATAATAAATGCATGAAAATTTTTTCATTTTATCACCATGCATGAAAACATACCTTGACAATACATACCAAGAATGAGCTGGGACAGGGGTTAGAATAGGAAACATTGGATTATCCATGTGAAGCAGTATTTTCCCAATATTCAAACCTTTTATCCTCAAGGTTTCTACCTGTGCTGATGCTCAATCCCCATCCTACCACCTTTTAACATGACTCGTCTTTTTACACTTATTTTGTTCCATAGAAAGTGATGTAACATATCTGTATATATTACCAGTATCCCTTGGTAGCTAACTTGAATTTTGTGTTAATCACTCCCAAACACATTTTTAGCTTTGCCACATATCGGTCTTTATTCCTAAATAGATCATTTGATTTTACCAATTTTGAACTACACATGAGTGTTATCATACTGTACATATCTTTATGGTGTTTTATTTCTGTGCATCCATGTTAATGCCTATAGCAATAATTCATACCCGAATACATTAATATTCTACAACACTACTATTCCACAATTTTGCATTTACTGAAGATAAACGTTGTATTTACTTCCAGGTTTGGAATTACAAAGAGTGCTACAAGAAATAGTCCTGAACATGTTTCCAGAGGAATACATTTTAAATCACATGTTTAAAATGTCCTTGTCCAACTATTTTCTCTTAAATCTCAGACATTCCTTCTGGATAATTATTTTCCTTCCTAAGTAACCTTTAGAAGTTGCTTTAATGAAGACATTTAGCTAATAAAGTTCAATTTTAACTTGTCCTTAGACCACCCTCATATGTGAGAAATCTTTTTACTAAGGATATACTTTTTTTTCCCTCAAAAATCTTAAGGGTAGTAATCTGTTTTTCTGGCTTCTAGTATTATTGGTGAGAAGTCAACTGTTAATCCAATAATCATAGCCTTTGTCTGTGACAAACTATTCTCCTATTGCTTTTTTAAATTTCTTTCAGTGTGTTCAGTTAGCTAGCTGATGTTTTGATTTGGTTTGTATTCTTTGATTTTACTCCAGGGTAATTTACTCCTAGGATTTCTTGGGATTCCTGACTCTAAAGATTGATTAAATCTTTGATCTATGTGAAAAAATTCTCAGCTATCATCTCTCCAAGTGTTCTCTCTTGAATTTTTTTTCTTCTCTGGATGGAATTCCAACTAGATCCATGTCATCCCTCTAAAGTTCTCCTATTACTTAAGCTTGCTTCACATTTATATCTTGTTCCTCTATGCTGAGTGCAGTCTAGCTTCCAGATGTACCTCTCAGGTTAGTAATTTTCTTGTACTGTGTCACACTCTACTCTGTCATCCATATTTCTTTTTTCTCACTTGTTAAAAACAAACCAAAAAAAATCCATTTTTTTCCTTTCCTTGTTAAAAATGAAAAAAAAAAATCCTGAAAATGGAGCCTTTCATGCAAGGTCTCCAGTCAGAATTAATATTTATTATGCTTATGTATAATACTAAACTAGTCATTGTGAAGCTTCCCAGTCAGCACTAGGAGGTAGGCCATGTGGGAGATACCCACATGTCTTGCCCTGAGGGAAGGTGGCTTTTTCCTGAAATCATCTTTTCTTTTGCTAATAACCTTTTTCCACACCCCAAAAGGCCTATAAAAACCCTCAATTTTGTGCAAGCCCTTGAGGCACAAACAGGATGCTGCCAGAGTACCCAACAGTTTAATGTCAATTAGGTCTCTAACTTTGTGCGTTTTGTTACCACATTTATATTTTTATATTCTAAAATTCAATTTTTTTCTAATTTCCTTTTGAAAAACACATTCACAATATAGCTGTGATATTAACAAATCCAGTATCCTCAGTGTTTGTGCATCTATTTTACAGTTTGTTGTTGCCACTGTGTATCATGTGTGATGATGTTTTCCTGTGTCTTGAATGATTCTTTAATCTGTGAGCTCATATATTTTTTTAGAATTTTATCTGTAAATTACTTGAGGTTTGGGGTCTTTCATTGTATTTCTTCACAGAGGATTAGTGATTATTTCTGTCAGGTGACTAAGGGAACTATCAACCCAAGATAACTTCAAACTACATTTTTGCCTTAGGGCAAAAGGATTAGACCATAAAAGCAGAATAAATTCACACAATAAGCTTTCAAGAATACCAACTTTTTCATACAAGGTTTTTCATTTATGCATTAAATGTGTTTGTTTATCTCAGTGCAGCCCCCTTTTTTAGTAGTTGTGGTTTGAATAGGTTCTATCTACCACAAAGTTTTTGCATTTCCAGTGTGGTCAGATGTACATCGATGTACTATTATCTTCAGATCATTTTAGTACATTTTTGTGCATTTTAACTTTTGTACAACTGATAGAGCTTATGAGTGATGTTCTGAACAAACTCCACCCCCATCTCCAGGCAAATGAGATCTCAAGAGCCTAAGATAGCAAATCCTCGCATGTCCTGAACCTCACTAGCTGAACAGGTGACCACTGAAAACTCAGAGCAGAGTCTAATGTCTGTGCTTGGCTTCTAAGTGAACACAAGTAAGTGTACTACAGCCTTCAGCTTGTATCCTGGGGTCCCAGCTCAGATAGTGTTGCTGCCAGGACTTGCTGGTCTGTCTCTCTCTCCCTCCCCCCACTCACTTGGTAAATAAACCTTATTTTCCTCTCTGGGTGTCTTCTTTTGGGCTTCGCCCTGAGTATTTAAGAATGTAAGTGACAACTCACAACTGAGGTCAATCATTTCCCCTGGGGTCTCCCAGTAACACCACATCCCACATCATGATCTCACAGAAAATAATGGATCCAAGAGTCAGAAGATCTAATTTATAATTCAGTGTCTGTATCCAACAGAAACTACAAATCCCTTCACTATCTAAGTACATGTACTGAGAAAGGAGATTTTTAAACAACAGATGAGTTGTGAGGAAGAGCTCAAGTCCCCAAAAACCGATTCAAAAGGAATAGCTCTGTTTTTATATTTCTGACGTATTGATCAGCTGAACAACAGCTTCTGTCTTGAGGAAACACAAAATCATTGAACTAGACATACTGAAAGTTTAATTCTTTTCAGTAATGACATTTTAGACTTCTCTTTTTCCCTTGAAACTCAATTTTAAACCAACAGCATTTAGAGTATATTTAGTTTTTTTTAGATAGTAACTTATTAAATAATAACAATAAAATCCATGTATCTACATTATGCCTTGCATTCAACTAGGTGTTTAAAGATGCAATATTACTTCTATATACTTTGTTCATGTATGTGGAAAGAGTTAAATGGGATAATCCATGTAAAGCACTTAGGACAACTCTTATAAAAAGTTTAGCCACTGTTAGAATAATGATAATGATGATGTTATTGACAAAGGTAAGGAAAGTTTAAGATTACCTGATTTAAGACCACTGTACTCAGCTTCAAGTTGAGAAAAGGTGAAATGTGCTATTATGAGTGCATAACATAGTGATTATAACTTAGGTCTAGGAACCACCAAGTTCATGTACTTTTGAACTATTGATACTTCATAGCCGAGTAATATTTCATATTCATATAACAATGCCTAGTGATAAAAAAGGATAAAAAGTGAAGGATCTAGCTACTCTTCAGACATCAGAGGATCTATAGGCTTCAGTTCACAAAAGCTCACATTCTATCTCACCAACGGTGACCATTTCAGTGATGACTGCCCAGTCAAATTCAAACAAGATTTTAACCAACTGAACAGCTGAAACCTGTCAGCCAAGAACATTTCTACAATTGCTTCCACAACTTACAATAGCCATTTCAACTAAAACTGGTTGATGCTTCTGCCACCAAAGAAACAATTTTTAGCTATCAACTTTCTTTGCAAGAGGAAGGGCCGGATGTCCCTTATCATATCAGAATTGATTATTCATTCAATTGTCTTTTTTTTAATTATGAAGTTTTACTCAATGTCCACCCTGTGTTTCATGCATTCTTTGTCTCTGATTCTTTTTTTCTCTCTTTCCAGGAGACTGCCGTTGCCCTTTTCCTTCCCCAGGCATTTGACAGCCTGAAACAAAGCTCCTCCAAGACTGTTAAGCTAACCAATGCCACTCTCTCCATGGAGCATATGCTGTATCAATTCACAACGCAAGGAGTTGGGCAAATTGTATGTCAAGGACAAAGGACACTGCCTTAAGGCCAAGTCTACTTTAGTTGTGTGTGATCATTGTACCAAAAACACGTTTTTGTTTTGTTTTGTGTTCATTATTACAGGCTTTCATTCAGCAAGTACTTATTCAGTACCTGCTTGCCTTTCTATATTTGTGAATAATCATTCACTCAGTATTTTGAGGCACCATTTCTGTAGACTGCAACACCATGGAAGTTTCCAGAGCCAATTAAATGTTTAAGACATACTCTCTGTCCACAAACAGTATACAAATTCTTTGGGGAAGATAAGCCAAATTCAGGAATAGCAGCAACACAAAGCAATCCATGTCAAGAATTAAGCAGTACAAATCACCATAGTGTTACAGAGAAGGAGAAATCACTCCTAGATGAAACAAAACTTGATCTTGGGTTTCTCATAGGTAGGAACTTGAGAAGGGGCAAGACACACATTCTAGTGGAAATACGAACTCCAACCCTTGAGAGGAAAGTGCAAGTTTAGAGCTCCTCAAATTATCTGGTACAAATTTAACAGTAAGTAGCATTCACTGAGCACTTACTACTCATTTTTTCACAAGCATTATCACATTGAATTCTATTAATGATCCCATTAAGATGGAATTATCCCTATTTTACAAATGTGTCATCTAAAGCTTGGAGAAGTTGGTGAACTGGTAGAAAGAACACAAAATCAGAACACAGTCAGGTCTGACTGAGGCCAGAGTTCTTAATCGCTATGATTTTCCACTGTCTTCCCAAGAGGAACAAATTCTATAGCCCACAGGATAAAGAAGATATCCTTTTTTGTACAAACAGATTCAAACAGACGACAACTTAAGAATTCTCCTCACTCTCAAAACACTTTTTTTTTTTTCTCTCTCTCTCTTGCCAGGTAATTCTATATATTCTTAACAAAAATATCCTAACTTTAGTAACTCCAACTTAAGGTAGGGATTTATGTCTGATTCATTTCTTTCAAGTAAAAGTTTCCTAAACAAGGGTAGTTAGTTACATAGATGAACAGATAGCTGAGAGGCAGACAAATGGACAGGCAGAAATATGTGTGGATAAACTAACGCATAAATAGATAAATGACTCTGTATGTGGTATGTTATATCCTTCTTAACCAACTGGAAGGCCCTTGTGACTGGTTAGCTCATTTACATTTTTGTTTCTTTAAAGAAACATTTTCCTTTTTTTTTTTTTTTGGTTAAGGTATAATTCATAAAATTCACCAATTATAAAGATATAATTTTGTAAATGATTTTCATATGTTTGCCTAGAGGCATAGTCACCACACAATCCAGTTTGGGACACTGTCCTCACCATCTCCCAACCCCAAATCATCATCATTCTTAAGATCACACATCAGCAACTGAAAGGCTAACAAGTCATAAATCCTCAACTAATTCTGCACATTTCCGCATGCTTGTAAAGGATTTGTCTTTCTTATCTGATGTTTCTGAATACTATAGCATTTAAGATACTGATCCTTCCCTTCTTGGATATTTGTCTTCAGTTTTACCTATAGTCTCACTCTCAAATCCTCTAGTTATTAGCTAGTTGTCAACACAGTACAATGTATGTCACCCTCTATCTTAAATCAATGTCTTTATTTTCAGAATTAGTAGCTATAACTGGGTCATAGCACAAACACAAGTACACACACTGTTCTTTCACTTGATTATTTTTAATAATAGATACTAGAGTCTCTATAATTATTTCTTGTAATCAGAAGAAATGTTGTTACATTGAATCACATTGGCCCACAATCCGAAGACCATAACTACAAGCTGCTGAATTCTTGTAACATACCAAGCACAGAACTAAGCACATTACACATGAAATCCCCATGACCACCCTAAATACAACTATTATCCTCACAGTACAAATAAGGAAAACCTGACAGACTTCAAGTAACATGACAAGACTTTTCAAGATAACACATCCAGGAAAGGGGAGATTCAAGACCTGAGGTTCAAGTTCTCAGTATGAACACTAAGAAAAAAAATCCTTCTATGATTTAAATTCTTGGATGCAGAAACAACTATTACTGATTACTGAGTGATTCTTGTGGATATCAACCCTTCTCTAGCCTGTACACCTTTTTAAATGGGTCCATTTCACCCCCCACTTCAGTTTTTGCCAATTTATTCTTA
This sequence comes from Condylura cristata, assembly GCF_000260355.1. Classification (NCBI taxonomy): domain Eukaryota; kingdom Metazoa; phylum Chordata; class Mammalia; order Eulipotyphla; family Talpidae; genus Condylura; species Condylura cristata. Next base: position 24,963,893 of record NW_004567116.1, read on the forward strand.
GCAGAAACTGAGTCCAGACCAGTGTTTCTGCTAGATCTTGTCTGGCCTGTGGTTGAGAATGTTCACCCTCTCGAAGCAGTGATAAAGGATCACAGTCCCCTCTAGGATCACAGGAAGTAACAATGACTAGCATACCCCACTTACACATGATATATAATTACTGCCAATGGCCCTCCAACATTCCACCTGGATGTCATCATAAGCATCTCGTGGGTCACTCATATGAAACTGAACTCGAGATCTTACCTCCCAAATTCACATTCTCCAGGTTCTCCACACCAATATCCGGCATCTTTATCTACCCAAATGAAAAAAGTTGAGTCTTCTCCATATTCACTACATAAATAATGGGCCTTTCCAATTTCTATTCATTTCTTTATGGCTACCCCTTGAATATTTCTTTCATACAACAGCAACAACAAAAATGCACTCCAAACATTTATCAGCTTTCAGAGCATCCCACAAAAGGCCTTTTTAAAACATAAACTGAATAATGCCTTACTTCCCCAACAAAGGTTTCAACAGTTTTCCATTTTATTTCAGAAAAACACAAAAATCTTAACTCTGACATCAACAACAAACAAGGTTCTTTTTCTCTGTCAGCCCCTCCTACCATTTCAGACATTCTTTTATTTATTTATTTATTTATTTATTTTCAATTAGGACTTATTCTAGTTTCTTCCCCACCACAATCTGTCATGTAGCAGAAAAAGGCAAAGGGAATGTGGAATGCTGTCTGCTTGGAGATGAGTTTTCAGTACATTTTGACAGCATGGAAGAAATGTGCAAGGCAGGGTTGGGGAAGACAATTTGCCTCCGGATACTTGTGGATGTCCAACAGTTTTTGAAATGTCTAATGTTGTTGAACTGTCAGTTATATGAATATTCAATATTTATATTTATCATTCTGGCTTTTTTTTTAATTATAATCTGTTCAATTTTCCTCCATTTTATTGAAAATGGCTCCATTTCATTCTTTTTTAGGGTTATGTAGTATTTCCCAATACACCATTTGTTTTAATTCCTCTAACAGTCCAATCCCTCTCCTGTTTTAACATCTTTGCAAGCTTATTTCATCAACTCAGAACATGATCATTAATCCCTCTCACAATAATCTCTACTGCCTTCAATCCATCTTAAATATCTATTCAGATTAGACTTCCCTATTGCTCTAAATTAAGTCCCATTATTCTCTCACATATGATCTTATTCTTTCTTATAACAGTTATCACAGTTGACTATGTGTTTATTTCTTTATATATTGAATCTCTAACTCCCCATAAGAAGCTCACCTCTTCAAAGGAAATGATCATGCCTAAGGTAATAACTAACACTTACAGACACTCAATAAATATTTGTAAAGTTAATGAAAATTCTTCAAAATAAAGACTCCCTTAAAAATGAGGATAATGTGAAGTGGAAAGTCCAAACCAAGGCTCAGAAATATTAATTACTTTCCCTATGATTACACAACTATGTTAGGGATTAAACAGATATAGAACAAATATTATTCTAAGATCAGTGTCACTTCACCACACCAAATGACTATCCACTCAAGATTTTAATCAAGGAATGTTGCCCATGGCTTAGTGAGACCAGTATTCCATCAAACATTAGCTTTTCTAGGAGTTGACATCACTGGCATGTTTCCAAAAACAAAAAACCTTGTTTCTTTCTCCTGGTTACATACCATTATTACTGCCTGAGAACCAAAGCCAGAAGAAAAACAACCTATCACACAACATGGATGAGATACCAAAATAAGACCCATTTTAAACTTACACTGGAATAGTGAAAATGACCTCAGAAGACGGATAATCTTCTGAAATGAGGTTCCATGTTTTCAACAATCTCCTTAACTTTAGTTCCTAGGAAAGGTACCATTCATTCATTTGACAAATTTCTATTAACCACCTACCATGTGCAGAGGAACCATGATCGTAAATAGGAATATAAAGGCAAAAATCTGACAAATAGCATAAACTTGTCCTCACTTATCTTACACAGGATGACTGACACTGAGACTCTCCCTCTGATGGAGATGGGCAGGAGCTCCAGAGATATCACAGAGAAGAGTCCAAAGATAAGGATTTAAGAGAACTGAGGGTGGATGAGGTCCAGGACACAGTCAAGGAAATTAAGAGACAAATGGCAGCTCTCTAGTTGGGTGCAGTCTAACATATGGACCCCCCCCACTTCCGCCATGTCCCTCCCCTCTCCCCCCGTAGCCTTCAATTCAGAGTTCTGCTGCCAGTAAAAGATTGAAAACAGTTTGTTTTCTTTAAATTCATTACTCTAGCTTGAAGGCTCTTGCTAAGTGAAGTAAGTCCAAAGAAGAAAGGTAAATAGCCAATGGTATCACCTAGTCTTTGGAATCTAAAGTAACTAAATTTATAGTCAGATAAAGACAAGCTGAAAAACGAACCCTAAAGATCCTTATGAGAACTGGTGTCCTGGTGTCCTCCACAACCATGAAATAGAGAAGCCTGGGCCGTGAGCCTGAGATATCCTTTCATTACACATGGATAGAGGATCCCAAACATGTTAGACTAAACTTGGGATTCTCACAGTTTCTATCTTAGAAAGCAACCAGTTTCTTCACACACGTGAACATTTACAGGTCTTCCTATCCCAGGCTGCTTAGCCTTAGTTTTGGGTCTCCTCTCCTCTGAAGGCTCCCCTACCATACTGTGCATTTTCAGGGCCACAGACTCCCTAATACTGTTGTCATCTGGAGCTATCAATACTGCTTCCAGCCTTAATGACTGAAAAGCTAACCCTGCCTTTCCAGCATGGCTGCAGGGGTGTCAATCAGATTCCATACATCAATATGCAAAAAAAAGTCAGAATCCCACCTGCAAACTGGCAGCCCCTCTCTTTAAACAGTAATGACATTCTCAAAGTGACCCTTTGCAAGACTACTTTTCACCTGAAATTCCCTGAAATTCTCACGCTCAAACTATTTCAATCACAAATTCACCTAAAATGATGAGCAAGACTGGAAGGGAAAGTGCCATGTGACGCCAAGACCCTTTGGGAGGTTTTAATTGAATGGCATGAAAATCTCCAATAGTACAAATAATCTCAACTAATTTCAGCCTAGGCCAGATGACAAGGCAAGTGAGTATGAATTAAAATTACAGATAAACACATTGGGAACAGATGTCAGAAAGAACTTTTTCTCCAATACCACAAGTCTTAAACATGCAGAAAAACCCTCCAAAGTCATTGGCAACACTGAAGACACAATTAGAGTCAATTATGAGGGAATAAAACCCTGAGGAATGTGTTGAGAATCCCAAGCTGCTCCAAATGATTAGTGTTTTCCTGGAATAATCACGAGAACACATGGTCAAGATAGTTCATTTGATTCCTCCTTTTCACTGGAACGGGTAATACATGAGCAAACTTTTCTGTGGAACTACATTCCTGCTTTCCTTACTTCTTCCTATGTTGACTCACTACCCCTTCTTCACCTTATGGTCCCACACTTCACGTAGATGGCCTCCTCTTACAGCCATAATTTTCAGGTAATAATAAGTGCAAACAAATTTTATGTTGCTGGAACAAAATATCGTAGACACTGGAGAAACTTCAGTCATGGTTAACGCTTTTCCTGGTGGTACTTCTGGAGGCCAAGTCCTTGACCCTGGCCTCTCCTTGAACTATGTCTATCCTCTTGATTCTTTCTGTGCCTTTCCTAAGCAGCTGGTAGTCCTTTCCTCAGGGGCCATCGGGCCATCTGACCATCTGACCTTACTAATAACCTTGTGAGTTTAACAAGGCTGTCTGTCTGGTTTCCTCTAGAGGGCAAAGAGTTAGTTACATTATTTAGCATGACTCAAGATTTCAAAGGTAAAGTGTGCAAGCCCCAAGTCTGAGTAATTGTTCTCTTGATACAAGAAGTTCCTCGGTCAGTCAGAGTCACTAATTCTTAACTGTAAGGTCTTTGGCTTAATGTCCACCAAGAGAAAATCTCGGCAAAACTACAGTCTGTCATGTCTTTCTTTGAAAGTTGACAGGAATGAAGGGGAGCTATTTAGCAGGCATGACTCAGTTAAAAAAAAAAAAAAGTTTCTTACTTCAACCAACTAGCTCTAACTTGAGGAGACAAATTGTAATTCATCAAAATGGGTGCATATGGAACATTTAGAGCCTATTAGCTATTACTAACATTAATCATTTAAAGTCACTGACATAGAAATGATGCAGCCTACACAGTGGAAACATATTTTCATCTACTATGTCTCCTACATTAAAGAATCCGTTCACAAAATGCTGTCATTGTAACAAATGATATTTTTGACTAGTTGGAGAGCTATATGGATATTACATAATCAATCAATTAGGGTCAGAAAGCCCAAAAAAAAATCTCCTCTGTGTTTTTTCAAGTTCCCAGTCTGAGGTTCCTCTTAGGGTCTAGTGGATCCGTAATAAAAAACAAACCTTGGAAAACTTCAACTCTCCAAGCAGATATGAGCAAGATTTTGACTTAAGAGTTCTGAGGAAAGATAACTTCATAGGATAACGAATGAGTTGACATTCACAGTGGAGCAGGGAGAGATGATAAATATGCTAATTGAAGAGCCTTCCTTGCAGGTATTGAAAGAAACCACAGCCACTTCAGTAATCAATACTATCAAGGTGTCAGAGCATACAACCGAATCAGGGCACCCTGCTCATTCCTTAAATATGCATTGCAGGTCACTGGGGTCCCACCTCTCCACTCACTTGCTACCTGCCACAACCTCAATCCACAAAGCTCCTGGCTTTTCTATTCCTATGCAAGATAAAAAATGCTTTACATACAAATTGGGTGCTTCTCACCCTTTCATTACTTTCTGCTTTAGAGAGCTGAAGAGGTGCTGTGCATTAGAAGAGACCTACTAGACTTCCCAGACATGTAAGAACAGTAAGGAATAGTAATGGTCCAACCCCCACCTCCTGCTAGCGAGATTCCACCCAGGAAGCATGAATGCAGAAGAAAAAGGTAAAAGATGACTAGAAGTCAAGAGGGGGGTGAGGGGAGAAATTGGCCACAATATCATTAGAGACACTTGGGGGACAGAAATTGGAATTAGGAGGAAGGAGGAAAATTCATGGAAAATAGTTTGAGACAAGACTTGAGATCCACCTGGATTGATTTTGTGTTAATCATCATATAAATGCCAGGTATGCATGAAAGGGAATCACCCATGCCTAGATCAATTTGCTTTTCATTTTCCACTTGACTGAGGTACAGCACAGCCTACAGCACATACACAAGTGGGCTGCAGTTCCAGTTTCTCTGTAATGGAGCAACAGAGAAGTTGGCTTGGACAACAGTGACCCTGAAAGGGGCAGAAATAATGCTTCCTTTATCCCAGCATTTTAAGTGTGAAAAGGGAGTAAATGGGAAAACCCCAAGAGAACCCATGTACCCAATGGCTTCATTCAACTCACTGCCCCAGAAAGAAGCTCCCATCATGCGTTTTCTGAAGACATGCTTCAATTCTTATCAAAATATATTATCTAAGAGCATGGACAACTCTTTCTATTCTCACTCATAAAATCACCTCAAAAAAACAAACAAACAAACAAACAAATCCATCAAGTGCTCAATGAAGTAACTGGTATTGTCCTGATTGAGAAGCAAGGATAAGAAGAAAATCTTTCACTTCAGATTGGCCCCAGATACGATTTTATTTGTGAAGACTTATTCTTGTCTCTCAGCTTCCACGCAAAGCCAAATTAGGATTGGTTAAGGGTCACATGTTGCCAGCAATGGGCATCCTGTCTGAGTCAACTTTTCAGTAAATTAACACATCTGTCAGTGTCTTCATTGGTACAGAAATGCATGCATTCTGGAGAAGTGCTAGCAGAAGCAGAGGCACCTGGCCTATTGTAAAGTGAGTCAAAGCAATGAAATTCCTTGTGAATGTCTATGAGATAATCAATGACTCTGTTCTAATGAATCCATAAATCAGAAAGGATTTACATATGCCAAATGCCACCTGGAACCTCAACAAATAGCAACTGATAGATTTTGCATTAAATTATAAGACCTACCTAACAACCATGTCAGTTACCAATAAATGCATCCCTCTGAAAAGTCCAGTCAATCTTTTGGTCTTTCTAGAGCATCTCAGCTGCACATATGTTTATCTCCATGAAAGCAGATAAATCAAGGGAGGTACTCTGAGCATGCCACTGATTCTAAGAGCCACTTTTGGTGATCAACATACTAAAGCCTCCTAGGAATTTTACCAAAATAAACAGCTCATAACCAACCAGGGAGAAATCCGACTAAGCTGAATATACTCCATGATAAAATGCACAATGTTTTTATAGATCAGAAAGTGCTGGGGGAAGAGGGGAGTCAGCATATTATGAAGTGCCACCTATTTCTGTAAATAAAGTGCTCCTGGAACAAGAAACACCACTAGGGTCTCCCCTCCTTTTGCAATACAGTGAAATAGAGTTGCAACAGAAACCTCTGACCCGACAATGTTTAGAATATTTATTATCTGTGGCCCCTAATAGATATTTGCCAACCCCTCTACTAAAGAAAACATAGAAAACCAAAGTAAAATCTAAGGTTGCCTGAGATAACTATGTGTCTACATTCTTTAAAGGTAAATCAAGAAGAATTTAGCTCCTGGGCATTTGAAAGTGTGGAGAAAGCTCTGTGGTGGGTACACTTCCAAAATAATAGCTATGAATTTAGCTGAATCTGTTTTTTTGGTCTTTTTTTTTTTAAGATTTTGAATACATTTTAGTTTCTCCTAATGCATCTAAGTCTACCTGGGTGTGACTTATCAAAGAAAGTATGTAATATCTGAACTGGGGCTTGAAGAAACAAGAATAAATTTGGGGGAAAAGGGAAGCCACATAATTTTCCCAAAAGCAATTAGGTATTAGTTATTTGAATAATTCCTTCCTTGCAGAAAGTAAAAACAAATATAAATCTGTAAGAAAGGATTCACTGTCGGATATGGGAATTGTTCCATAAAAAGGGAGGTAAACAAAGTTTCTCCCTCTTTTTCTTGAGAAACATGTAATGATGATGACTAGGAGTATCCTACTGATCACTACTGCAGGCACTACCAGTACATTATTCTAGAAATTACCATTTGTTTTATAATTACATGTGCTAGACATGATGCAAGGCCCTATGCATTGTATCATTTCATCCACCTGCACAGCAATTCTTTGAAGTAGATACTACTCTTAACTTCATTCTACAACTGAGACTGTGACTGAGACAAGTAAAGAGGAATTGCCACTTTCTAAGCAAAGAGTTTTGGACCCTTGAAATTATCTTCACTCTTCATTAAACCATCACACACCCCAACACACCCACCCCCACCCCAAGCACAGCTCTCCACGACATACCAACTTACCTCTGCAGACACTGCAGCACTGGTTCTCTGGGAGGATGTGATCCTTTTCTGAGCAGTTCAAAGTAGGGCATGCTTCCGTTATTTTTACTAACACTCCACCCTGGAAGTCAAAAGGGAAATAAAAGTTCATATTGCTAGTCAACGATGCAAATGTATATATAATGCTTATTGTGAACAGCCTGCAGTGATAACAACCCACAATAAGTGACAATATTTCCAGGAATTCAACCAATAATAACAAATTTGCAGATTCAATTGAGATTCCTGGAAATAAAGGCAACTTTTCCTTTATGTATCAAAAGAGCCTTAATTTCTACAAGTGGTTTTTGAGTATCCTTTCTGTAACAGTGCTAGTAAATTTTTATTAAATAAGTATTGGGGAGAGAGTCTTAATTACAACACTTGATGATTTTTGTGGTAATAGTCCCCCAAAGGTGGCTGATTTTGAGCTATGAACATTACTATCATTGAACATAGGAAATTATGTGCTATGAATGATCATGAACATGAAATTTTCACTGGATCGCAGTGACTGTTAAGCTAAAGACAAATCAGATAACTTATTTGCCCATGAACAGCTCAGTTTGTGGAAAGGGAGGAAAAAAGAAACCATTTTTTTTTTAAAGATTTATTTATTTATGCTTACAGCACTGAGGTAAAGAAATTACCTCAGTGTGGTGTGTGAGAGGATCCACCAGAGACAGAGTGGGGAGCAGAACAGGCAGATCAACTGAAATACACTGCTGAGGGGAGCAGTGAGTGGGTCAGGAGAGGTCTGCCACACCATACAGGCCAGGCCCCTGACCGAGGATTGAACTCATGCTTCACTGGCTTCGGAGAGCTTCACAATGCGATGCTTTAACCCCTACGCCACCAGGGAGAGCCCAAAAGAAACCACGTTTTAAAACTGATTTTTTTTAATTTGTAAATGCAAATTTGTTCCTACATCATTGTTAATTTTTGGAGACAATGACAAACTTTGGAAGCAGACCATGGATATGAGGCATCCAGGAGGGGAGGGGCGAGGAGGAGAGGAGGTGAAAACAGGGAGGGGAAGAGCAAAAAAAGCATGGTGATGGACTCTGGGCACGTTGGTGGTGCCAACTGTGGTAACACTTAAAGGGAGAAAATACACACTGCCCGGACGGATGAATGGATCAAGAGCATGGGGCATGTGAACACAATGAAATACTACTCAGCAATCAGAAAAGATACTTATGTCATTGACAGAAACATGGATGAGTTGGAAGAGTTGATGTTAAGTCAGAAGAAAAAGAAATCTCTTATGCTAGGTAGCATAATAATACAGTACATGCCCTCCCTGGTGGCGCAGCGGGTTAAAGCACTGCACTGAGAAACTAAAGCCACTTCCGCATGAGTTCAATTCCCGCCTGCCCCGGAGGCGACCACATGGCGTAGCAGACCTCTCCTGACCCACCCGCTGCTCCCCTCTGCAGTGTACTTCATAGATCTGCCTGTTCTGCTCCCCACTCTGTGTCTGGTGAATACTCTCGCGGCCCCTGAGCCTCTGGCCTGTACCCCAGGTCTGTATGAACAAATAAATAAATCTTTAAAATAATAATAATACTAATAATACAGTACAAAAGGCCCTAAAATGTATCCTCTAGCAAAGACATTATCATGTGACATGAAATAATTATATTGTCCAGATGGGGAGAAATTATGCAGAAGGTGCCTCATGTAGGAAGTTTAAGAAATACAAAGAAGAGGCGCATCTGCTGGCAGAGGAAACAGAAAAGAGGCAAGGCAAACCGGTATGAGTAAGCTGAATGAGGGTGGCTTACACTAGTGCTGGATTCTCCCCTTGATATAAAGAAAATATTCAGCAGGTGAATCTTTATGACCTCTCTTCACCAAAGGTCCTTGATGTTGACATTACTAGCCTCTGTATGGAACTTTACTTTGAATTTTACAATGCATCGATGAATTACTATCAAAGTGCCTTATTTTATCTAAAACATTTCATTTTTTGTTCTCCCATACTTAACAGAACGTTTAAGTCAACCAAGAGCAAGCTTGAGAAAGCGTGTCCCAATGAAAGACAAAAGGAAATTCTCGAAGAGATGGGCCAACAGGCCAGCGCTGGACTGCCGAGAGGGCTGGGGGGTCCTGAGGTTTCCATCTCCCAGAGACTGACATTGCAGCGGTCCCGCTGTCATTTGATTTGGCAGCAAATCCCCTTCCATCAGTCATATCTCTTCTTAAAATGAGTATACACATAACTTTAAATGTCAAGTATTAATTTAATTTCCAAAAACTCATCTTCTGAATTATTTGCACCACAGCTGCCTGCTCTCCTTACTCATAATTTTCAACCCAGAAAATTCAGCCCTGTCTCTAGTATTCTTTTTCTCATGCGGCTTCGTTTCTTGCCCTTTGCTCTTCATTTCTAGCTCTATGCCTTGTCTTTCTCCAGACTCTCTGAACAATGACCCTAAGATCGTGTCTGTTGACCCTCAGCCCCTACTCTGCAGCTACCCTCCATCGTGAGCCCTCAATCCAGGCCACCCTGGGTAGCACCCAGCCTCAGGAGAGCAACCTTAAGGCGAGTGTGTCCGTGAGTTCTACTTAGTGCCTACCCCAGAGAACCAAAGCGCTTATTACAAAACAATAGAAGCGAATAGCCTTCCAATCAGCAGCAAATGCACAGGAAAACACAATGCTTAATTATTTCAAAGTACTGCCTTCACGTCTATCCATGATTATGAATGTGTTTTTTCTTTTTAACCTACTGCCTCCTAGTATAAGTAAGAGAGGTAGAAACTGAGAACTCTTTCAAAGCTTCTGCGCCCATGACCAGGTGCTGATGCTCTGCCCCCCCTAATTACCCAAAGGGAGGCTTGGGCATATCTGCCCAAGCCCAGAATCAGAAGTTACCTACAGTTCTACAACCACACCAGCACCCCAAGATGATTAGTGACAGCCACAGGAGAGTCTCAAGAAGAGACAATAGCTGGGTTATAATTCATGCTCCAAAACTCTCATGGGATCCGAGTCTGTCTGATTTTTCACCTACCAGTGAATCCTTATTCAGCTCCTCACCCTTCCCCAGCTTGCAGTTCTCCCTGCCCCTTTACTACTTTCTCCTGTGAGCACATCCTTAATAAATCACTTGTACTGAAATCCTTAGCTCAGGGTCTGCTTCTGGCAGAACCCAAACTAAGATGGTAAGATAAATTTCAGTCTTGCTGTCAAAAATCAAACTGTTAAAAGAGATTATCTCTAGGTAATCTGGAAATTCTGGAGCAATTTCTATGTTTTCCTTATATATTTTCCTCTTTTTATTTCCAGTTTTATTTGAGTATGTACTTGCTTTGCATAAAACCAAAATCAAATATGCTACCAAAGATTTTAAATAATCACCCATGAAGTGTTTTTAAAAGGACTTGCATGGACTGCTGATTAAATCAGTCAACGATTCTAATCAACCTTCAACAGAGTTCATGAGTAAGAAAAAAATTCCAAATTCTTTGAGACCAACCCCTTTGCGTGAATCTGAAAACAGTACCACTGTGATTATAGTGGCATAAATGTCACCAAATCCATTTAGCACTGTTGCATAATTAGCCACAAACCTTTACGCTATTTTCAGGACTATCTCTAGTAAGAAGTATATGATGATTAGCATTTTAAGAACTGATTGTGGTATATGTATGACCTCAGGAGTTCTGCAATGAGAGAATGTAATTCTTCCATCCTCTCTCATTAAGAGCAGCTGCCTCAGGCCCTCCCTGGTGGCGCAGCCGGTTAAAGCACAGCACTAAGAAGCTAAAGCCACTTCTGCATGAGTTCGATCCCCACCACCGGAGGTGATCCACATAGTGTGGCAGACCTATCCTGACCCACCCTACTTCATCAGTCAGCTTGTTCTGCTCCCCACTCTGTCTCTGGTGAATCCTCTCACTGCCCCTGCACCTCTAGCCTGTACCCCAGTTCTATATGCATAAATAAATAAATCTTAAAAAAAAAAAAAGAGCAGCTGCCTCCATGTCATTGGTCAAATATAAACAATGTCAAGTTACTTACTAATCACTGTGTTTCATCATGCACTTCAGTTCATATATAAAACTTCAGTCAAAAAATTGTTTCTAGTCAAAAGGAACATTGTAAGGTAGCAATAATTGGACAAAATTGAACAAGACTGTCAGGGAAGTTTATTCACAGCGATTGAAAAAAAAAATTATGCTAACTTCTGTAGACTCTTAGTAGAAAAATTTGAAATGATTTTTTTTTCCCTCATCTCATAGGGGTTACTGAAGTTCTACCATGATGTCAGGAAAATAGAAATGGATATATCTTAGGCAGCCTTTTGTCAGCTCAGGATCTTTGTTGAAACCATAGAACATAGATTACTTGAGTAGTTATTTGCGCAGTTCTCCCAAGGACAGGAGTTACTTAGCACCTCTGTGGATGCCTGGGAAAGAAGTGAATTCAGTTCACCCAGCAGGTGTGAGAGAACATGAGGGCTCACAACTTGAGAAAGGCTCTCCAGGAAAACACTGCAGCTCTCTCATCCCTTCATGCTGTCTCCCTTATGACAGCACCCATGATGTGCTCCAAACTTTTTTATGGTCTTTTATAAATGCTACCTTTTCTCAAGGGAATCAATGAGCTGTATCCTGACCCATTCAGAAAGAATTATTACCAAATGAGACTGAAACCATTTGGAGTGGCACAGAGTGTCCAAGAGAGGAGCTTGTTGAGTCGATCACATAGATGCAAACCCGAGTTAGCTGACAGCCATGTGACTTTGCTTTCTGGGTCCCCAATTTCCTCATGTGTAAATGGAGGTGATGGTATTAACATCATAGGGTTGTAAAGAGATTCGCAGGAGATAATGTTTTTAAAATGTTTTTAAAATGTTTTCAGTAGTGCTATAAAATGCTCCATCAGTGCTAAATATCATCAATACACACAGTGACCATCTATTAAATAAGTGTTAAGTGAAATTCATGACTTACTAAGAGGATGACATCTACATGCATTCTCAAACACATGCATACATGTACACACACACAACCCTCCTTTGAACAAAGAGAACCCTGTCTGCCCATCTTTGTAGGTTGTGAAGATAAAACAAGAATAATGAAAGATGAACCCAAGAGTGAAGAGCCCCTCAAATGTGGCAGCAAGAGGTAAGTGCTACCCCCAACAAACTGGCATTTATACCCAGGTCCCTATCTTCATTGATCAATCAGCATCTGCCTTGACCCTCTCTGGTCATAACATAAATGCGACCCTTGCTTGAAGTCCCACAACTTCTATTCAAAAGATCAAAGTTGTCAGAGGTGATGACAATAGCAGCAAATGGCATCAGCAGCAGCAGGAGTGAAATTCCCTTTAGTCATTCCCAGCTTCCCCTGAGACAGGGGGTAAGCGAGGATTTTAAAATCCAAGTTACTCCCTATCTTGTCTTCTATGTAGGAAGGACAAGTGGAGCCATGTTAAATGGCAAGAGTAGCTCATGTTTAGTTTCTAAAGGACTTACTTTGTGCCACGCACTACATTCTCCAGATGTTCATCCACATCCCTAGATGGTACTGTGGGGGCCCTGGGTTAGAGGCTACCAGGCGGGCTGTCCCCGCCAGGCTTGGCTACGCAGACAATCATAGCACTGTCACTGTCACACCATCCCACCTCTACAGCTCTCTCATCCCTGCATGCTCTCTCCCCCTTAGCACAGCACCTGCCCACACAGGCTGCACACTGCGTAACGACCGGGCCACCTGGACCCATGCCATCTGGCATTCCCAAGTGGCATCCAGGAAAAAGACTGAGAAAGACAATAAAGAAGTTCAACTGTTGAAGAGCCCCTCAAGTGTGTTACACTCCAGGGAGTATCTCCTGGATGCATTCTGGCAAATGAGGGACATGACAGTAACGAGCCTTCCTGGATAGGATTCAGGCTCTCTTATTGGCAACTCCAGAAGGGCTCCTGCAAAATCGAAGCGCCACATTCTCCTCTATCTTGAAACAGCATTCTTTTATTTTCCCCAGAGATGTGATGAAAAGCAATGAAATAAGAACGTATGTGTAGGTGCAAGCAAGCACTTGCAAAGAAGGTCTATTCTGAGACAGAGATTCCCGTGAACCTGTTTGCCGAACAGCCGACAAAACCAGCTGTGCTCTTTGCAGGCTGTGGCCGTTACAACACATCACCTTTACTTGCTTTTTTTTTTTTACTTACTCCTTTCCTTATCTGTGTCTCTCACCCTTGCTTCCCGAGGATGGCGCCTCGGCGCCTCACCCACACTACATCCCCAGCTTTGTTTGAGTAAACCTCCATGGAGAGAGAGGCCCTCCCAGAACACACATCCCCAGCCCAAAGCTCTATCCCTTCAAATTGTTTTCTATTTTTTTAACTATTTATTGATTTATGCATACAGAACTGGGGTACAGGCCAGAGGTGCAGGGGTGGTGAGAGGCTTCCCCCACAGAGTGGGGAGCAGAACAGGCAGATCGACAAAGTACACTGCTGAGGAGAGCAGCGGCGGGTCAGGAGAGGTCTGCCACGCCACGTGGTCACCTCCGGGGCAGGAAGGGATCAAACTCATGCTGAAGTGACTTTAGTTTCTTAGTGCTGAGCTTTAACCCGCTGCGCAACCAGGGAGGGCCTTGCTTTCTATGTTTTATAGATTGCAATTTCATACTGCCTGCATCCCCTGCTAGACTAGACCACAAGTTCCATAAAGGCAGTGACTTTGCTCCACTGTTGTAGATCCAGAGTCCAGCACAGTGCTGGTCTGCAGCAGTTGCTAACTGCATGTTTATTGAGGGACTACTGAACAAGGTCATGGCTGCATGCATCTCATTTCAAAGAATGCTTGGGAGAAGGCAGGCAGCACACAGAGGCATTTTCTATCATTCTATCAGAAAACTGTAAGTCAAGCCATTCACAGCTGACGCTGCAGAAAATTTCCCCAACACCAGCTCAAAACCTGTTCCACGGCCACTGCGAACCCCACCCCCAACTCCCAGTAGCTTCTAGCTCCCCAGCCCTTCTAACACTCTTATTTTCAGAGTGTTTCCTAAGGTTACCTGACCACACTGACCATAAGCTAACAGCACAATGACAATGAGCAAGACCTCCATGTTCTAGACTCTAGCCCACCAGAGCCCTACCCTCAGGGACCCACTCAGACCAACACTCAGATCAACACCCAATTGAGATAAAGAGACCGCCCATATAGCTGTCTCCTTATCCCCAGAAGGAACAGGAATCATAGGACTGATACTTACTCGGCATTCCCGACAGCTCTTGGTTAAAATCCGCTGGCCTTCTGCAAGGACTTTTCCTCCATAGATACATTTGGCTGTAATAAAACAGAAAAGTGAGTCAGAGAGTCATGCTAGGCAACAAAATGACCTCAGAGGCACCATTCAAAGCCAACAAATCCCACAACATAAATGCGCTGATTTGAGCAATACAAATCTCTTTGTCTAGATAAGACACAGGAATAGTGTGGGGCTAACTGTTGGATCCCCAGTCAGGCCATCATGGTGATTATGTGTCAGGGCCTTCACAGACAGGATACACCTACTTCACACTGCAGTTGCAAAGGAACTAGAGAACGAAATGATGTGATTAGAGGTTAAAAGAAAGAAGAAGCAGTATCACCACCATGGAGTACAAGAGCAATAGCTCTGAATCAGACTTTCAGCCATAAAATGAATGAGTGGGTGAAGGGGCCTGATCCATTTCATATATTAAAACCTCAGTCACGACACAGAAGGACGCCATTCATTTCCTGGAGTATAGCTGTCCCCAGATATGACTTTCATCCGGGCCATCATCATCCCTCCTCTGCAGTACATCAGCCAGTCCGAGCTTGTCTCCTAGGACCTGGTCTCAGCCTCATCCAGTCCTTTGTTCAAGTATAAGCAGGAGTGCCTGCTTGAAAATCATTACAGGTCACCAGTGTCCACGGAGTATATATAGTCCAAAATGCTATATTCAGCATACAGGCAGCTCCTCACCCCTCAAACTTCAACACTCAGCAGATCCTATAATGTTTGTGCGGCACCCCCCACCCCAACCCCGACATACTGACACCTCCACAGTGCTCTGTGGAGCATGCTCTCTCTTCTAGAGTTTGCACACACTGTTCTCCTGGAATGCTCAGCCTCACCCACGGGTGTCCTTCCATCCTATAAATCCATCAGCTTCAACTGAAGCCTGTCCGCCCAGGAAATCATGCTTGACCTTTTATCCTGGCTAACTGTTCTCACTTTGTGCTCCTCTTGCGCTCTGACCCTAATCCTAATAGAACACACGACATTATTTGACCTCAATTGACCATTTATTTTTTGAAGTTGGTTCATTTTTAAATGAAGTATTTTTTTTCCTTATATCATTCTTATTGTTTGAATCATATAAGGTTTCTCCAGTCGTGTGCGCTCACTATAGTTCTCCCACCACCAAAGCACCCAGTCCCTCACCCTATCAGTTACCCAAGTCATTATCCATTTCCCCTGCTAACTGCAATCTACATCAGGGTGGAGACTGCACAATTCATAATTTTGTCTATAGCTCCAAGCACATGCATCTCTGGGCTCATTATTAATAACAACAAATTAAACTTTCAGAGTCTATAATTGATAGAAAAAATAAACAGTTGAATTTCCCAGTTCAAAATAAAGATTTCTTTCTGCTATTTAACACCATGTCAATCATTAAAAGAAGAGATCAAAGGTTTCAGAACAAAAACAGCAAAAGCAACAACAAAGCAGAGACTGGGTATTTTCAAGACAGGCCCCTTTCTCCCTTCCTTGAGTAAAAACATCCCAATCATATTTTATGCCTCACTTTTATGCCTAGGTAAACCTGTGGACTGTGACTCATTGTGGATGATGATGTGGATTCTCCAATTCACTTGCATGAGAAACCGTATCCCCTGGAATTCCTGCCTTAGGAACTCCCACACGCCCAAAGTCAGCTGCCAACTGGGTGGGATGGCTCCCTCCAGAGAGACAAGGCTGCTAAATGCACTGCTGTCAACCCTGCCATCTGTTTCTTGGCCCAGGCTGGGAAGGAAAGAAATCGGTTTTCCTTTCCCACTGTGCCCCTTGCCACCGCCCACAGTGAAATGATCACATCTGTTACCGTGTCTTAAGATATTTGCTGCTTCCTCTGATAGACTCATCCCAGAACTCCCATCTGGGGAGAGAAATGCCTCCCTGTTTCCATTCATACCACACAGGGGGACACCTCCAGCCCTCAAATCCACCAGGAGGCAGTACAACTAAATGTCCACTGGAAGTTATGCCCTTACCTAGCAGGAAGCTTTGGGGGCTGAGAATGGTGTCAACATGATGCTCCACAACGTGGCGCTCCACGTGTCCCTGGTGCGGGACATGTCTGTGGCTAGGACATCCAGTAAGCCAGTAACATTATCTGAGCAAAAGGTTTCAGGATCAGCACTGCATGCAAGTCCCAAGAACTTCCCTGCTTTTCCTCCCCACCCCACTTTTCTGACAGGGGCCCCTCCTTCCCTGCCACTGTCCTCCACAAGCTTAACATCCATCCTCATTATCCAACCTCTTGATCTACAGCCAAAAGGCTTATTTTTGATGTCTGAGGAAATTCAGGCAGAAGGTGGGTCAAACTCCAGTGCCTTTGGCTAAGGCATTTGGGATCCCCTTCCAACAGCTTTCAGAACAAGTAGAAATGTAAATGAATACCTGAAGCCCTTCAGATCACACTGGGGACATGCAAACGAGACTGCTTCACAGTGCCCGACCATGAAATTGAAACCCAGCACCAACACACATCAGCTCACACTTTTCCATCATGTCAGACACCGATGTACTGGGGATTCAGAGAAATAGTTATACAGTTGGATCTTTCTGCACCACAGACGCCTGGTCCTTCAAATGTGAGGCGCATTTCCTAATGTGATACCTAGACACTGTCATCACATGGGTGCACCCCAAATGAACAACTCTGATCAGACGAGGCACCCATCTGCAGCAGACATGAAGTTGCTCCATGTGTATCTAGGTATTTGTCACACACACACACACACACTCCAGCCACCCCCTGGCACTCAACAGCTTATATCCAAATCGGCACTCTGTAGAACACTCCCAAGGAGACTGGCAAATGACAAAGGCTGAACACCCGAATACCCTCAGTGAACTCACTCAGTTAAGACACTGCTTACCAAGTGAGATGCCTGCCTCAATTGGGGGGAACTCCAGCATCTCCAGCCCTCACATGTAAATAGAATATGTCACTCTCAGAATTACTTCTTCCGCCTGCTTGTTTCTGTTCATCATACTACGAGTCTCCCATAAACTCTTGTTCGAAACCTGGCAACTTCTTGCAGGCACTATCCCCAATTCATCTCTCATGCAACAGATATATTATGTGTGTGTGTGCGTACACGTGCGTGTGTGATGGAATAGCTACCTTCCAGGTCTTTTGCCTATCACTCACTCAACCCTTCCTTACTACCTGCTCCACTACTTCCCCCTGGATATGCCAAACCTTATGCTGACGCAAGTGCTCCCAAAACATTGCACTTTGCCAAGAGGCCCTTGCCTTGCTTCTGCCATCAACCTGCTTTAAAATCACGTTTTTTGAGTACCAAAGCCAACGCTGCATTAATTCCCATGATTTTCACATGCAATTCTCTGGTAGGTATGCTCTATTCATTTTACCCATGTGGCAAGCTGCTATTATTTGTCAATACTTGGCTCAGCTATAACTTTCCTTATGCAGCTTCCTAACATACATGCACAAATGTCTGATAAAGTTAGTCATGATTTTCTATGCACTACGACTTTTTCTTGTGGTGTGCATGTTATAAAACTAGGTTATAACAAGACAGTGCATGTATATTTCTGGTCAGCAAGGTGCAGAGGAGACAGAGTAAGCCCTGGAGTTAGACTGCTGGGTTTTGGTTGGGTTCCACCAAGGCTAAGAGGCCTTGGACAAGTCATTTCTCCTCTTGTGCTCCACCTCCTCACTTACCAAACAGGGGTAATGATGGGGCCTCTGTTTGGGTTGTTGTAAGAATTAAATAAATATGCAAGTAGGCCCATAGTGCCCTCAGTAAGGACACTGTTTGGAGCAAAACCTCAGTAAGGGATGTCTGAATACATTTAGTGGAAAATCATCATCATCATCCAGCTCAACCCAACTCTCCAGCCTTACCTCCATTTCTCACCTACAAAATCCCTACACTGTAGCCAACAGACTACCTGTCTTTCCCTCTGCCACCTCCAATTTACAGAGCTGCATTACACAGCTGAAGATTCTCTTCATTCTCCTTGCTCTCTCCCATTTCTGGAAATTCTCAAATATGGCTACCAAAATAATAAAGACTCCAAGACACCACTGTTTGGGAACTCAGATTTAGTCAGTCAGAAATGAACCAGAGGAGTCTCTGGTTTAAATTCACTAAGTGGTTCTACTCTGGCGTTAAGTATCTTGTATCTCTGGAACGTAATAGACACCCAGCAAACATTTGAAAGATGAAACTCCTCCCCGTCTTCCGAGACCACCATGCCCATAGCTAAGGAATATGGAAGGCTCTCCTGAGTTTTCCCTTATGTCTCACCAATAGAGGAGCATGCTTGTATCAGGACCTGCTATCTCCACTTTGTGCAAGTGCCTTGTACTTAGGGTTGGCTTAATATTGGGTCATTTGATTCAAACAGGACAAAGTGCTCTTCTCATGCAATGGAAGGACGCATAGACACTTAGGTCAAGTTCATTCCTATTTCCAAACAGGTACCCTGAACTCCTAACAAATGAATAACTTCAGAGTCAGCAGAGAAAGCAACTTGCTTTTATTGGTCAGCTCCCAACACAGATCTGTACCTTCCTGAGAATCCCTAGAATAGTGCCCCACTCAACCCCAGAGTAGGTTAGGAAATTGTATGTACAAGGGAAAGTCAAAATAAGTGTTCCATCTTCTGTTGAGAAGACATCTGAGTAATCTGGAAATTCTACCAACTGGGTTAGAAATCTGTCAATCATTTCATTTCCTCCATCCCACAACTCAATCAGTCACACCGAGCTTCTAGAAGGCTAGCAACAGTTAGCTTGGCTCCGTGTCTCAGGAAGCATGCCAGGCCCACTACTGGTGTCTCCCCAACCCTCCACCAGCCATCTATCAGCTCCAGCAGTAACCCAGCCACATGTCTGACACTGCACTTACCAAAGCACTAAATCTTAATATAACATATAATAATGATAATAATAATATGCCATTATTCTGGACATTGTCAATCATGTCTCTAACTTATGAGTCCTCTGAAGCAGAGGGGGCACTTATATACCTATTCCATGAACCTGTATTTAGTGAACTGCCTAATTCATGTTTCTATTAATAACTAGTAAAAAGTAAAAACCCCTAGGCCAGAGGTTTTCAGACTTTAATTACCAGAACTGTCTTGCGATTTAATTTTTTGTTTGTTTAGTGATCAGTTTATTTTTATTATCACCTCCTTGAACTATAAACTAGCACACTGTCAATCAAAACTAGTGAGAAAATAAGTGCTAATTTGCTATAAATTCCAAAAGCAAAAAATGCATGGATGTTTTAGACAGCCAGGGTGTCAGGGGTTAACGGGGTACCTTTCTGAAATACTTAAAATTCAAAACTCTCCAAGAAATTGAATAAAAGAAAGAATAATGATCCCACACACTTCAAATTGGCATGAATCAGGGGTCTTGGAAATGTCAATCTACTGTGCCACTAATTCTACTCTAGAGAATTCAAACTTAATATAAAAGACAAAAATGTTGTTTCTATACCAAACATGTTTTGAAGGGTAATTTGTAGTAGTGAAAGTGGGAAACAACCCAGATTATCTAACAATGAAGGGATGGTGCAATAACATGCAATAGCTAAGCAATAGGGCTCCATGAAGCTCATTAGAATGAGGTTTATTTAGCGGCTTATAATTATTATTATTATCATTATTATTATTATTATTATTATCGTTATTATTATAGTAGTACATGTGAGTGACAACAGCAAGTCAACAAAGTATGGTAAAATTTATCAGGACAGTATGATCTTAACTGTACACAAAGTATAAATTTAAGGACCCTTCCTGGTGGCACAGCGGGTTAAAGCATATCACTAAGAAGCTAAAGCCACATCAGCATGAGTTCGATCCCTGGCCCCGGAGGTGACCCACATGGTGCAGCAGACCTCTCCTGTCTCACCTACTGCTCCCCTCAGCAGTGTACTTCATCAGTTGACCTGTTCTGCTCCCCACTCTGTCTCTGATGAATCTTCTCACCACCCCTGCACCTATGGCCTGTACCCCAGTTCTGTATGCATAAATAAATAAATCTTTTTTAAAAAGGTATAAATTTAAAAATGAAAACTACTAAAATGTCAAGCGTGGTTGTTTCTAAGTGGTGGTATATCCAAGGCTGGTGGCCTTCTCTGTGCTTTCTAATATTATACTGTAATCCCAATGCTTTTAGATTTAGAAACAAATCAAAAGGTTAAAACAAAGCACAGTTGGTGAACTCATTTACTTCCTTATACAAAAGACAACTTCCAAGTGACACGATTCACAGATCTCAACAGGATTTAAATAGTGGGTTGAAATATTTCATATTTTTAGAACAAATTCCCAATTGTTTTCAAGCTTTTTTGCTGACTGCTATGTCAAGATTGGGAAATACAATCTATACCTACTTAAAACTCTGGAATCAAAGGATAATCTCAATATGTGAATACTTCATCTACACTGGTAGACATGACTTCCAAAATCGCTTAGGATAGCAACAAGAGAGACAAGAGAGCCTCTCTTTTTAGATCAACCCGTGCTTTTCCTCAGAGTAATGGAAGCATTGAGGCAACTGTAAAAGGGTTTTAAGTTCGTTTTGAAAGGGTTATTAGAGATTTAGACTGGGGTGACCAGACTAGCACTCCCCATTTCCACAGTCAGATTAGGTTATACTATACTTGAAAAAAACCTAGCCCACTGTCTGCTCCAAATCTAATGATGTTAGTGTGTTTTGTAGAGAAATATCTTGAAAATTATCCTTAGGATTCTACCCTTTAACCTAACACTCCTTTTCTATAGACCATATGATCTGATGAAACCGCATGGGCTCAGATAAAATTAGTTCTAGATCTCACCTCTGCCACTCACAGCCCTGTAAACTTGGTAAGTCATGTTCCCTAAACTTTCCTAAGTTTAAGCTTCCTAAAATTAAGGATAGTAATAACACCCACCTAAAGGACTGTGGTGAGGATGCCATAAGTTCATAGGATTAAAGCATCCAGCACAGTAATGTATTGTACAATAAGTCATAGCTTGCTCTTACTCCTTATCTCAATGATCATTTAGCAGTTTCACTTGAAATACTGCCCGTTACAATAGAGAGGAAAGACTTTTTAAATCATTAAGTAACAAGCCAACTCTGAAGGAAATTGGTTCAGTATCTTAACTTCATTTCACCCCCAAATTCCTAATGAAGCTTTCTTAATAACAGGAAATGTGGTCAAGACTTTAGGAAGCCAAAACACAGAATTTGGCCCTTAATTTGAATGATTTAATGAACAGGAACAAGATACAGAACTTTGACATCAGGTTCATCCCACCAGCACCAGCTGATTTGACCCTAAACAAGTGACTCAATTTCTGTGAAGACCATTTCACCTCCTAGTGAATTTACTATTTCCCACATTTACTATTGATGGGAGAATATTTTTCATGTGAAGATTCTTCCACATCACACATGATTAAAATACAGCAGCATTTATCACACCTTTAATATCACATCAGCAGCTGGGGCTTCTTCTTATTAAAATGAGTCAGCAGAGACCTGAAAAACGGGAGAGAGAAACTTCCAAGCGCAGAGGGTCACTCTGCCCCTCCGGCCATACTTACGTCGGCAGACCTTGCAGCACTGGCCAGCAATGTGCACGGGGAGGGAGTCTGGGGAGCACTTGAGAGGGGGGCAGGACATCCTTCGGCATTCCACAGTGCCACTCTGAGAAAGGACAGAAAAGCAATCTCAGAAATTCCCTCTGTGAAAAAAGCTCACATGCCATCCCAGAAACCTCATTAGGGAACCAGAAGCAGTGTGAGGAATTCCCGGTCTGCTCCAGAACAATGAATAAAGTGTTTTCCCCAGCCCAAACGAACCCAGGCCACCTCAATTACTTTTCTGATCTACATCACTGACTTCATTCCACCTACCCATGCAGGCTAAGTAGATTAGGCAGAAAACAAAAAGTCTATTTTTACAGGAACATAAATAACACCTCTTGCAGACCCTGTCAATCACTGCTGAGGTTCTAACAAACCACCTTGTATTTTTCTGTACAAACAATGGCATTCTTCTGATATTTATCAAATAATTTCAACAGCACAGAGTTTACATACCAATGGTTTACATACCAATGATGTGAGGCAGATGATGGACACCATGCAAAACACAATCATACCTAGAAACTAGCTAAACTCCCTTTTAAAAAATTATTCTAGTCCCTTCTCTCTTATGCACCAAGCTCCAAACTTCAAATCGTCAAGCTCCTTAATAATATTTAAAAAATCATATCAGAGTATGTTGTCCATGGAGAGCAAGTTTCCGTACGCAAGTATTTATATGTGAAGTGACACTTTTCAAGCTTCAACGTCTCAGATTATCAACTGAGCACGTAAGTAAAAGGTAATACCTGGAGTCAACCTTATATATTTAAAGGTCGGATGAGCTAATCAGCACTAATCGCTGAAGCGGCCCCGTAAGGCTGGCTGTCTCTTTCCGAAAGGCTTACTTTGCAGGTGCAGTTCTTGCACTGGTCGCCGTCCACCCAGGAGTCCTGGTCTCTGTAGAGCAAGCCACTAACTTGACAGGTCTTCTCACAGTGACAGTTTTCCAATTGACTAAGTCTGGTCTCTGCATAATTGAGCTGCAAACAAAATTCACTGGGTGTAATGAGGGTAATACCATTGCATTATCCTAACAAAGCTTCTAACAACAGGAAAAAAAAAAAAAAAGAAGAAGAAGAAGAAGAAAAAAGTACTTGGAACAGTTCACTGATTTTTAACCACATCTGTTTGGGGGGAGGGGTGTTTTTGGTTTTTGTTTTGTAAACACAAGGTGGAGTCATTCTAAATTGAAAACATATTGGCTCCTGTGGTCTAACGAGCACCAAATGAGACATTACACTATCTCAGGACCTCATGAGGTACATAAACATGTGTGCTTTCAGCTCAAGCCCACACAGCAACACTCCACAAAGTATGTGTTCTCAAGGACTCATTACAATGTTTACAGAAGATCTAATCAGGAACTCCACTGCACTCACATTTATCTCCCACCACCCTCTGTGTGTTCCAAAGTGTCATGGTGTACAAGGTGGGACGTCAGTGCTTTCTCTCTTAGGAAAGTCAAAGAAAGAAGTTTCTCCTCTAACTCAGATCCTCCAAACTGAATGCCCCAAGAAGCCACTTGGTGCCAGAACTAAAGTCAAGGGAGGTCATCAATCCCCTAGGGATTTTGGAAAAGAAGCTTTTTCTTTTTTCTAGGTCATCCAAGTAAAATCATTAATCACAGAATCTCCAATTTGAAAACTGGCACCTTCTAAGAAAAGCCACTTTTGAGTTAGCTCTGGATGTCTGACATTTCTTTCTTGGGTCGAGTTGTGAATTCTCTGTCTCTTTTTCCTGTTATACCCAGTTCTGTCTGGCAGCCCACTCTGAGCAGCTCCTATCTCTTCAGACTTTCAGCTACCCTGTCCTCAAAGCGCCTCTTGCCACATGCAGCATTGCCAGCTTCCCTTAATAGCTCCCCGTGGTAAGGCTGCAGTCCTCTTTCCCTATCACTTTCCACTCAATATAATCCCAAGTGCCTTCAAAATATGGTGCAAAAGCCCACACTTCAGTATGATATATGGTTACATCCATATTAAGGAACAACTGAAACCAGTAGCAATTTGATCCTTCTTCCCTTTTCCTTACATGGAAATTGATTGAAAAACAAAGGACACTTTCCAAAAACTGAAATAATTTCTCTTTGCCTTCTGGATCCCACTTTGCCCTCTAAACCTTGTGTATGTACCCTATGTAGGAGAACAATTCTCTGGTTCAACTAAGACTATTTTAATCCAACCGTGTAGATGCAATGGTTGAAGAACCTGGGTGATGATTACTCCCACCATCTTTTCATATTGATCTGTGACTCCTTCTAGACACGCTCCCTTCAAATGGACATAAATAGGCTACAATCTAGAAATGGAATCCTTATTTGTTTCCAACTTCAGTTTTTGTCACTCATTTCATCCTCTTCCTCTAGGCTTTTGGGGTCTCTCAAGAAAACATGATCCTTGTCTTCCTGTTGTGAATGCCACCCGGGGAAAACAAATTTAAGTAGCACCTTATACAAAGCACATATTAGCTTCTGGTGATTCCTCAAATATGCAAGTTTCCAAATTTTGGGCTACAGGTTATATTTAAATCTCCAGCCTAATCACAGAGTTTCTGGAATCGATGATAAATACAATTTGAGAATATTCTTTAGGTGTTTGGTGAGATCAAGTGACCAAAACCATGGAGATAAGAAATACAAAAGAAGGGACAACGTAAGTATTTTTACTTCATTTCTATACCCCAGTATCTTCTACATAAGATTGTGATTGATGTATAATCTTGGATTAAACAAAAGAGCTGAACTCAATCTGCATTACTCCTAAAAGTGGCTCAGAATGAGGTATTTGTGAAAGAATGTGTCTTTCTCACTCTGAAACACCAGAACTCTAGCGTCTACATCACTCTAAGAAGGAAGGTATAAAAGACTTAAATGACCCAAAAGCAAGTCTGTATCTAAGTTTCCTGAAAATTCAGGGCTTGCTAAGGGTAATATTGGCAATTTCCAGTACTACCCAACAAAGCTGAGCTACGCTCACCTATAAAACTCAATCGAAGGAAAGCCTCAGTTTTAATATAATGAAAGTTATTCTCGGGGCTGATTCTGTTTCCCTCCAAACTTTGTTTTTATTTTTTAATATATTTACCCTTTTCTGACATTGAAAAGCCCTAATCTCTGTAATAATAAAAAGTGCATCAGACAAACACAAAGGCAAAGGAATATTAAGGCAAAAAGGTACATTTTCCAAGGCACTTAATATGTAATCTTGCCTTCCTTTTCCCTCTGCTAAATTCTATAGCAACAATAAAGGAGAAAAACAACTCTGAATCAAAAACTGAATTACATTTTCTGTCACTGGTATTAGCATGCTGAATTTATACAAATTTATTTTCAAAAGCTATTTCTACACTACCTGCCATTTTCTCTAAGAATATCTGCAGATCCAAAATAGATATGGTGTCAAATCTACATCTCTATTCTGTGTTACCTCTGCTCATGCATTTATCTAAGCAACCATGGACCGAATCATTTATGCTGAACTCCACACATTCAGAAATAGACAGCAGCAGCTTTTTTCACAGAGGAGGTCAATGAATGGATCTGACTACATTAGTTGTGTGATGAATTGCTTTTTTTCCTTTGAAATACTGTTTATTTGGCATTTGCTATATGGAAGGGAAAAAAGAACTCTGCTATTGTGTTAAGCCTTTAAGTTTAATTGAAAAATCACTATTGAGCTTTCTGAAACAATGAAAGTTTCCAAATTAAATAAGTTACAAGCTGAAATGCCACTCCAAATGTGGCTTGATTTGCATAAATAGATATGTCAAGGAAGTAATCAAGAAACTCCCATTCTCCAGCACCTCTTCTCCCTGACCTTAAAGGCAGGATGTTGTTACAGCACAGAAGGCTGCAGAAGCAGGGCAGGGCCTGGTCCCACTGCTTTGTTCCAGCCCAGAGGCAGTGGGTCCCCCAATGCCAAGACTACATGGGAGAACTTTGAGTAAGAGGAGAGTAAGACAGGCCAGTGGCCTCTTGTGGGTTATTCACAGGAGGAAGGAAGGAAGAGCTTTCTTGCACCTTCCCTACCATGAAAAGTCTGACTTTCTAGAATGCCAGGATTCTTCATATGGTGAACTCTGTCACCTAAAGTGTGGGAACAATCTGTTCTAATGATCAGTCTCAGCATTTTCAACCACAAAAGAGAAAAGGAACACCAAGCCCTCTGAGACAGACCCCTTGCTGATCTGGTGTCTATTTGGTTGACCTGATTTGGGCTACCAATGCCCAGCTCATGCACTTCCTTGTTCTTTAGTAAGATGCCATGATTTCTACCTCAGACTAAGTGTGAGGTCCCTTGGCTGCTTTCCAAGGCTTCCTGGTGCCACATGTTAGACCACTAGCTGGACAGCAGTTGGCAGCCATCTGCCAGACTTGATGATGCCAAATCACTGGTGAAGATGAGCATTTACTCAAGGGCCATTTTCCCCCCTCACAGCTATGTATGTTAAGTTTAACAATCTATAGCTAAAAAGCATCACCACTGTTGTGTTATGCACCAAACAAATCTCCAAAGCCCAAATGCCAGATCTCAAGTGAAACTAAGCAAAACAGCCTCCATCTTACTTATGGGGAAACTGCAGCCAGAAGCAGCCCATTGACTTATTCAAGCCTACAAATATTCAGCAAAGTAATAAAAACAAGTTTCAGGATCAGCCCAGTATGACTCCTCAGTCTATTCTCCATCTCCCCCAGGATCGCTCTGACCACATGCCAGCCTGTTCTCATCACAGCTGCTGGCAAAGCAAATCTCCACACCTACCAGGTAAATCGTGCCAGAATGGGTTGATTCTACAAGGGGTTTATTCTACCTGAGTCCAGATAGATCTGATGCCAAACAATTTTCTTTGCAGTCAGGAAGCACTTTTGGCTTCTCTCTCCAGATCAGATCCTTTATTCTACCAAAAAGATGAATCACACTCCATTTCCACCAAAATGGCAGATGAGGAACTTTCCCAGTAAGATTAGAAACACTTTACCAACTGAATCAACTAAAGTAGTTAAGTTAAAACTCTTTAAAATCATCACAGAGGCCCTCTCTGGTGGCCCATTGGTTAAGTCTTGCTGCTGTCACCACTGCAGCCTGAGTTGGATCCCACATAGCACAGCAGACCTCTCCTGTCTCGCCTGCTGCTCCCTTCAGCAGTGTATTTCAGTCCATCTGCCTGTTCTGCTCCCCGCTCTCTCTCTGGTGAATCCTCTCACCACCACCTCCCCCCTGCCCACTTCTGATCTACTCCCCAGCTCTTCTATGCAAAAATAAAATCTTCAAAAATAAAAATAAAATCATCACAGAGCTGACACCAAAGGAGCAAATCACAGTGGCCACAGTATAAGGCAAGCAAGCACTAAAGACCATCTGGAAGGTTCTGCCAAAGCTGGGATTCCCGGGGCTCCAACTCTGAGCTCTGTGCAGACATGGCAGCGATGAGTTAGGGAACAGTTTCCCGAAGATGGGGTTACCGCATCATCAACTCCTACAAAAGCTGGCTCTAACGCACTGTGCCCTCAGTTTAAGAATATACTGACCAGTAACAAGGTTTTTGCACAATGCCTAGAAAGATCATCCTGATTATATATTGGCAGTGACTGGAAAGAAATATCTTAAGAACTCTTAAAGAATTTTTTGCTGAGAATTCACGTCACTTTTCCTAGGTTAGCAGGAAAAGTCGCTGGAGTCTCAACATCCAGAGGAGGTAATGTAATTTCATGAGGCCTGTGTGGATCTGGCAGATACAAAAACACCAGAGGGCGAGTTCTGAGGCTTTTCTTGCCCTGAACTTCACATTTCAAAAGCTGCCACAAGCACCATGATGGCTTTTTACTCTCAACAGGCACCAACTGAACATGCATTCTTCCAACTTTAACTTTGCTCACTCTTCTTACTAAGACTGCCATCCTCTTGCTGATTCCATCCACCCTGCGCACTCCATTAGTCAGTCCATATACATATATGTAGTCTGTCTATCAGCGAAGGTTAAATTTTCAAAGCCTGAGTGTGCATCCTAGTTCTGCCATCACTAGCTTGGTAAAGTTATGGAAACTTCATGCAACCGGGTCTTTTCATTTGGCTAATAAAACACACCTTGTACACAGGATGGATGGAGGGATCAAAGTGACATGAATGTGAAAAGTGAGAGCTCTGTAATAACACACAGAAAAGCTCAGCAAGTTTAACCTAGTATGAGCGACTCCCCAGTTTCTTCAGAATTAAGTGTTGACAACCACAACCACAGATCACATGTGTTTTTGCATGACCTGTGGGTCAGGAATGAATTTTTTCCTTTCCAATGATTACATTTTAAATAATTACATTTAAGTAAGTCTGCACATTTAAGTGTCAGTTTTGCCTTTTGGCCTACAATGTGAAACTGACTAGAAGACCCTTCACAGGAAAAGTTTGCCCCCTCTTACTCTAGATGATAGTATGCCATGAGAATCCAAGTGCTTTTCCAATTACAATTCTGTTCACATTTTAGAAGAAACAGGCTTATAAATCTTCCAGAGTACCAGGGCATGGGGGTTTAGAAAGTAGATTACACTATTTTCTGCATGCAATTGCCCATAATTAAATATCTTCTGCCTCACAAATGCCCATTTTACATAAATATATTTTGGGGACAGAGCTCAATGTGGATCCTAGGTAACAGAGGGCTAAAAAGAGCAATAAGGAAGAAAGAGGGGAAGGGCACCCCCAAAGCTAAATTGGAGAAAACACAATCACCTGAGACTGAGTGGCATGTTTCCTATTGGAAAAATTGGTAGCAAGCTGAAATATAATTAAGAGTATTTAGGTCAAGCTGCTCCAGACAATAGGAAATAAAAGCGTCCAGTGCACAAGCTGGGAAAGCAAATCATTGCCTGCATTTCACATTCTCACTATACTCAGAAGTGAAAAGCCAATGCTTCAGCTCTCAAGGCTCAGTTTCAATTTCTCTCTGTGTTATTATGTCTCCAAAAACATGAATTCAAAAGGACAACTGCATCCCTATGTTTACTGCTGCTCTACTGACAGTAGAGAAGATGTGGCATCAACACAAATGCCCAAAATTGACTGGATCAAAAACATGTGGCACATATACACAATGGAATATTACTTAGCAACCAAAAAGATATGTAATTACTATATATACTATAATTATGTATATAATTACTGTATATATTACACTATATGCTATAATTATATATATAATTACTATACACATAGGAATTATAATAAAGTAAAAATAAGCATCAAGTAACAACTCTAAACCAGAGGCATTCTATGGGGGAAGAGAGCAAATCAGGATCAAAACGAGGGTGGGAAGAGCACTCGGGACTCTATTGATGGCAGATGGGTGAAATGGTGGTGGAAAGTCCATGGGGATTACAACCGAGATGAAAAAAATGTACAAAATGAAGAATGATGTAAAAAAAGTTATGTGTGTGTGTAGATAATACATAGATATAGATGTAAATAAATAAAAGTGTTGTGGCTCTTCTTTCCAGACAGAAAGACAATAGGCCAAAGCCTAGTCTGATAAAGAAATGTTATCTCCAGCCACACAGTGTACAGATGTCAAAAAATAGTTCTCACACCCAACAACTTACCCACAACGTTTTTCCCACATGCCATGGCTGCTGGCAGGGAGCAGTCATAGCTGCAGGTGGAATAGGATTAATGTATCATTTTCACTGTTATTAAAATTCTTCCTTTCCCACAGTATAATGTCTCTTAGGTCCAAGCTAATTCTCTCTTTGCCCTAGGCCGAAACTCCTGTCCACAACTGATTGGTATCATAACAACAGTATTAGCCACATTCTCTATTTATTCAGCGCCTTTCTCCACCAGGCTCAGGGCTTTTCATTACGAATCTAATTTTTATGAATCTGTAGTAAAGCCCCTAATTGTTTACATTTTTCCTTCTGCCACTGATATGAACATCTCTGGGGTAGAAAACACGTCTTGTTCTGCATTGCCTTTGCACCTGGCAAAGAGCAGGTCCTTAAAGATGCTTTTATTGGGTGGATGATGGAGAAGAGGGAGGTGGAATATAAAACTCAAGGCATTGACAGGCAAATTTTGCCACCTTCACTATTTAATTCAGGACCAGTTTTAAAATGAATCATAGTCAAAAAGTGATATAATGCCTTCCTGTGACAGTAATCTGTTCCTAACAATAGCTATTTTGCCCCTTCTGATTATTGACAATTACTCTTACATCCAAAATGCATTAGCATAGAAACAGCAGCTGCTCTGACCATGTATCATCTCACAGTTTTACGAGTGTAAAAGCCAATGGGCAAGTTTCTTCCCCTCCCTGAAATCTACAGTGACGTGTATTACCTCTTCACTCTACACATTTTTCAAGTAAACATTCTGATGCAGCCTAATAGTTTCAAAGACATAAATGGTTGTGTTTACTATAGATAGTTCTATTTCAAGAAAGGATAAACCATTTTTATAGTAGCATGCTGCAGATGCCAAGGCTAAAAATACTTCCATTATAACATATCACCCTAAATTCCAGATAGGATAGAGAAAGAAATGAAATATCTTAAGTGAATTTAGATACCTACTTTTGCAGTCATCTTGGCCAAAAGCTCTTGTAAATCCATTATTCCTTGCACCAAGCTTAAGAAATCACTGCAAGTTGGGCAAGCTCAATAAAAAAAAAATATATATAAAATAAATGTTGATACAGTGCTAGTATAAGAAAGCAAAATTTTTAAGTAGTAGGTGTTTGTCTAAATAGAAACATTTTTGCTTTTCTGGTTAAGTATTATTTTGCATTTGTGATCATACCACAGAGGACTTCAGTCCTAGTTCTCTTTCGTATATTAACAAGCAAAAAGAAAAGAATAGGAAATACTTAACTGAAACGGCAGTATGACATTTTAAATTAAACCCCTGCTTTTTATTGAATTGACTAACAAATGTAAATTATCATAGAA
Source organism: Condylura cristata (assembly GCF_000260355.1). NCBI lineage: Eukaryota > Metazoa > Chordata > Mammalia > Eulipotyphla > Talpidae > Condylura > Condylura cristata. The sequence goes on from NW_004567116.1 coordinate 24,995,141, forward strand.
GAGGAAAAGGTAAACTCAAATCAAGTCAAGGAGCTTAAAGAATAGTTTTTTTTTTAGTTTAGTATTTTAAAAATATGTTTATATTCAACATTTATTTAAGTATCAAACTACTACTGTAATATTTTTCTTACTTTTAAACTTGAATTCTATAAATGCAGAGGTGCTTAAATGATTTTAAAAGGCAAAAATATCTGGAATAAACTGTTAAGTTCTCACTGTTTTCCCGACCACCTCAGAAGTCAACATTGTAGTTTGCATGTACTATCCTTACGTGTTATTAATATTATCAACATATTACATGATATTTACAAGTTGCCAATGTTTTTTAAGTTACTACTTACTGCGATTCAGGTTTGGACACTGTGTTATATATGCATTAGGCATAAAGATGATTTTCCCATCTTGGATGATCCCCTTGAAAATAGAAGAGAGAGAGGTGATTAGATTACAGTCAACCACTTCAAATGCCCCTGTGCAATCACATACGCTCTGCAAAGCGGATTTTCTTTCAGTAATTCAAGAGGTGAGTTCATCCTTAACTCACACTGAACTTCTCAAAAATGCCCTCTTCTCGAAAGCTTGACCTGGACATTCATCCACAGAAAGCTAAAATTATTTATTACCAGTTGACGCAAATGATTTCTTAACACAAAGGCTTTACCAGTCAACATCCTTAAACTAGCGGACTAATACCTACTGACACAGTAACAATTTTCCTCAATGCTGTAGTCATCCTGGAGTATAAAATATCGCTGATTTGTAAGGCATTTTTCTTATTATGATAAGACGAATGATTCTCCCAAATTCTTTTCATGTTGGGCTAGAAGCTGAAAGTCCTCTTATTTAACAATGTTTTTTAAAAAGCTTTATTGAAGTACGCAGGATTTCTTTTAAAGCCAGAAGATAATGGAAACATATTGGACTATAATGTCCCTACAGATTCATTTAGTCAAGGAAATAAAATTTAGATCTGGGGGAAATTCCATAACCATCTTGACTCTCAGCTAGTTGAGAAACATGAGTCTTTGCTGGGGTGTCGAGATTGCTCAACCTACTGTGAATAAAAGGTGGCCCTTTAATTCTGTAATTTAGTCTGGAAAACAGCACCGTTTTAAGGAATTCACTGGGGCTGCCATCTCTCAATGAAAATATTGACTTGGCGTTTGGATTTTTTCAAGATGAATTTCAAGATTCTGTTTTAGGTTTTCTTTTTTTTTTTTCTTTTTTTTTCCCCTGATTTCATGAAAGAAATATAACACAACAGATGGAAGATGTAGAAGCTGGTTCAGAATATTGAGCTTAATCTATAAATAAAATATAGGTCTAAGATCGTGCTGCAAGTCTTTCAGAGGGAGAAACATTTAACATTTATGTGTTCATCGTCTAAACATCAGAAAGTAATCAGCAAATGCTGTTTTCTGTTTATTATATTAAGATAAAATATTAATTGAAAATATTAATAAAAACAACAGGATCACAAAACCTTTTCCTCAGAGTTAGATACATTTGTTAACCTTGTCCTCTATAAGGCTGATGCAGCATTTGTGATTATAAGAAGACAGAGTCTCCCCACAGCAAAGAAATCCCTACTACTGCTCCTCAAAATTGATTCATATTCTCTTAGAGGGGAATTCTAGGCAACAATTAACACTGTACAATCTAACTGAATTGGCTTCTTCTTGGTATGAATTGGCTCAGTTTTTCAAAACAAACCTCAGGCAGCCCGGCTACCTATTAAACACACTGAAGAAATTTGAGAAAAACATGGGATTACACAATAGAAACCTGATTCAAGTCTCTAGCAAATTGGACATACTTCGGTGATAAATTATCCAATCACTCTGAACTTTAGTTGCTCTATCTGGCTAAAGTAATGCTGGGTGCAAAAAAGATTCTTCCATCACTCAAGTTCCAGGTCAATGATCCAGACATCCAAACTGAAATTGTCAGTTAGGTATGTGTATTCACTACTTCACAAGTTTTAAAAAAGTCAACCAGGCACAAAGTTATAGCTAACCATCAAAAAACACACAATCATAGAGAACTCCATATCACTTTAGAAAATACCTAACTGGCCATGTTGAATATGGATAAATTAAAAGTGACCGATCTGTAATGGATGGCTGAAGCGAGAAGACTATTACACAGATGGTGTCCCCAAGAGGGGGTTGCTGGTGAAGATAGATAGTCCCAGAGAAAATGCTAAAATCTCCTTTTGAGGTGGAGCTACTGAACAGAAACATAAGAGACTGCAGAAGGGGGCGAAATTCAGTCAGTATTCCAAATTCAAGGCTTTTTTGATCTTCAGCATTTGGGGCCAGTGGATTCCAGCCCCCCCCCCCACTGTGATGTCCTTGCAGAAGCTTGTTGTGGGCCGCTGAAGGCTGAGGCCTCCAGCAGCCAACAACAGAGAGGAGAGAACAAGTTTGGAGACTTTGCAAGTAGCCAAACAATTGAAACTGTTAGTGGCCTTGCCATGGTTCCAGCCTGGCAGAGAAGGCAAAGACGCAGCATGGGGCTGCTCGCTGAGCTGCATGAGTGTGTCTGTTTGTGGGTCATTTGGCCACTGCAGCTGTTGGAGACATCCCTGCAGCTCTGGCGTCTCCTATTGTGTCTTCTGTAGTCTGTGTGTGTCCGAAGCTAGCCTGGAGCCTGGCTGCTCTGTGCTCCAGATCAGCAGAGGTAGAAAGAAGCCATCATGGACATGGAGCCTACTGTTCAGGAGAGGAGCTCCACATCCTCACTGGCAGGAGGAAGCAATCTTAGACTGCCTCTGTGCAGGACTGGAGAAGCACTGCAATGGCTGTGGGGGAGGTAAACGACCACTACTGACCTCAGTAATTCTTTGATGTTCCCAAGTTTGTTAAATAAATCCCTTTGTTGTTGTTCCCTGCCTCTGAGGAGTCTTGTGATTGTGCATGCAGGTGAAGAACCCCAACAGTGATGGGTAAACTATTTGGACAATGTTTATGGCCAGTTGAGTACATTGCTGCCCTGTATCAACCCAGAACTTGAAGATTATCACAAGACATGAAACTGTTAGTGCTAAAACAGATTCCTGGGCAAACGGAGACAGAGCAGGGTCTGTGAAGCACATGCATGAGGAAGGAACTGAATTCATCTACTATCTGTTCATTAGAGGAACCTAAACCATTCTTATTTTTATGTCATAGAAATGGCACTCAAACCATTAGTACATCTGTTACAGTATTAATTCCCTTTCCAAAAGTGAAAATGCTTTTGAAAAGGATATGCCATCCACTCATCCCTTAGCAATATAATATAGTACAGTCATTTTCCTTCTGTTTAAGTAACCACTGAATTTGTCATGATAAATTCTTTCCTCACACCTTTCTTTTACTTGCCTGCCTCCTCACATCTATCCTTCCTCGTTTAATCTCTGGAGCACATGTGTGTGCTACACAGGTCATTAGGTAAAAGTCAATGATATTGACTTGAACAAAAACAGAAAAGAGCCGACATCTTCTCAATGAACATTAACACAAAAAAATCAAAGCACTTGGCATTTTTTCTTAGGAAAAGTCATTGGGTCAGCCTATATACCGGCATGAAGACTTGTTCTTGCCAAATGAATCAAGATAAGAATGTGAAACTCATTCTAAGAAATATATTCAACCTCACTTACTGCAACATAATTTAGAATAGTAAAGAGTTAGAAACCACCTAAGTGCCTAATGAATGACAAATGACTATGGAGGGTATCATATATATATATATATTCACACACAACATGAAATTTTATACAGCTATCAAAAGTTGAAATCCTTTCACTTGCAACAACAAAGACAGACTTAGAAGACATCATGCTTAATAAGTTAGAAAGAAAACACCCATATGATTTCACTCACAAGATAAAGAAAAAAATTAGATTTACTAAATAAGTTTTTAGACTGTGGTGCCAATGAACAGGCACTGATGGGGAAGGGAGGGGTAGGAAAATGGGACAAAGGGGACAATGGCACTGAGAAGACAGAATTAGAGTTTAGCAGTAAACATAGTGTAGTATATGCACATTGATTCCCAGTGATGCACACCTGAGACGTGTATCTTATGTCAGCATGCAATCCTACCTAAAAAAAGATGAGAATGTTATTTTATTAAAATGGGTGTAGTTCCAAAGAAAATTACAAATGCTACACAATGCCAACTGTAACCCAAAGAAGTTTGAACATGTGGATGTACATGTAAACACACACATGTATGCATAACCGGCACATTCCCTCACTACCAGAGCCAGAAGGTTTTGCTTTGTGTAACCATTTGAGTGATTTGGAGCCTGGACATTTGTAAAGAAGAGAGGCATTTGCTGAGCACTCACTGGTTCAAAAATTAGTCCCTATACATGAGATCCTTGAATAATATCATTTTTTTTTTCAATAATGTGCATAAAAAACAAAAGATCAATTCCTGGCCAGGGCCACTGTGTGTGGAGTCTGCATTTTCTCCCTGTGCCTACAGGTTTTCTCTGGTTCTCCAGTTTCATCCCACATCCCAGAGATGTGTCCATTAGGTTCGTCAGTGTATCTGAATGGTCCCTGTGTGAGCACACCCTGAATGGAAAGGGTCTCCTCTTAAGAGCTGGGTCCCACTTCAGGCCCTGACCTGCCAGGATAGGCTCTGGCCAGCAAAGACTCTGAACTGGTGAGTTGGAAAGTAATTAATGGCAACTATTAATATTATAAGGGTTTTGGTTCTTTTTTTAGAGGTTTGGTGATGTTTTTCTTGCCAGAAATATGCTATGGGAAATTACCTCTCTTTTCTAACAAATAGCCTGGAGTTTGCTTTCTTCCAGTCAATTTTACTAAAACTTGTAGTTTCAAAGGACCTATCAAACTTGAATGAAGATTTATGCCCATGGAAATTAGGCAAGGAAGAGACAGACCAATCAAAATCAGTAGGTGGTATTTTTGAGAAGCAAGAGAACTTCCTTCTAAGGATTGTCTTGGGCGAGCCTGCCAGATGAGTAGATCTCCATACCTACCTTACAAATTAATAGATATATTACCTGACTTTTGTCATATATATTATCCAGATGATCTATTTTTTATTATATATTTGTTTATATCGCTTTTCATTCTGTGTATTTTTTCATCTCATTTGTAATCCCCATGGGCTTCCCACTACCAATTCACCTATGTGCCATCACCACAAACCAGTGCACTCTTTCCACCATAGTTCCCATATCATTCCTCTTTCCACCCCCATAAAATGTCTCTGGCTTATCGCTGTTTACTTTTACTCCCCCCACCCAACCCCGATCCCCTACACTCCTGCTATGAGCGTAACCATCTGTGCTATGAGCGAAACCATCTGTATTTTTCTTTCTGGCTTATTTCTCTAAGCATGATCCCTTCCAGTTCCATCCATGTTGCTGCAAAAGGCATGAGTTTATCTTTTTTGATTGCTGAGTAATATTCCTTTGTGTATATGTACATCTTTTTAATCCAATCATCTACTTTTGGGCATTCTGGGTTGAGCCCACATCTTCCCTATTGTAAATAGAGCAGCAGTAAACATGGGCATGCAGCTGAGTATTTTTAGCACCGTGAACTTTTAGTGAATAAACCCTCTTGCTTCAAAAGGGAAAAAGTGATTGTGTCCTCAAAGAAGCTTCTATTTGGGTAGGATCAGTAGAGCTACATTGCAAGGAAGAGCAGGTAAGAAGTTTCCAGTTGCCTGTGTCCAGCTCACATGTCCAACAAATGACATATCACTCTTAGGAACATCCTCAAACAGCATTGTAGGCTTCATTATAAAGCTAAAATAAACATTTTAGAAAGCATAAAACTATGAACTACCAAGTACCTCAATTTTTCTTATTTCTCCCAGAAAACCACCTAGGAGGATTTCCATTAGATAAAAATGTGCCCTCACACACTACAACTTCTCCCAAAGGAGATGAAATGAAAGATAAAAGATCTACTATTTATTATCATTTAACTTGAAATGTATCTATACTTAAATGGAAAAAAAAAAAAAAAAAATAGAACCCTAGCTGGGTCTGTATTAGGCTGACCTCATTTGACCTTATATTTTTAGACTTATGCTTTGTTCTAGATCATCCATCATGACAGTATTTCTCAAACTTCAACTTTCTTAACATTTACATTTAGAATTTAAAATTAAGAACCTGAGCTCTCCATGGTGGCGCATTGGGTTAAAGCTGAGCTCTATGAAGCACTCAGAAGCCACTGTAGTACAAGTTTGATCCCCAGCCAGGAAGCTGACCCACATAATGTGGCAGACCTCTCCTCACCTGCCCCACAGCAGTGTTTCAAAATCTGCCTATTCTGTTCCCCACTCTGTCTCTGGTGAATCCTCTTACCCACTACCTCTGGCCTGTACCCCAGTTCTGTAAACATAAATAAATAAATCTTTAAAAAAAAATTAAGAATCTTTGTTCAACCCCAGATCTTGTTTCAGTAAGGAGGGAAGGAGTGAGCCGAGATATCATCCATTTTAAATGCTGTCCAAGAGAATCTGATAAAAAGTACAAGGAATACACCGTGAAAACCCTGTTTTAATGTCAATCACTTTTTCCCTTTTGAAGAAAGAGGGTTTATTCGCTAAAAGTTCACTGTGCTAAAAATAAAGCATCACAAATCCACATATAAATTGAGTAAAAATTGTAGCAATTTGGAACTGAATAGCAACCAATAGAATTACTAGAAGATAAAACTCTATAAAGACAATGATCATATATTTTTCATGTAAGTGTCTTGTACAGTTCAGTGTTTTCAGTACATCAATGTATTTCAGTAAATTTCATACAGAAGGTATATGAACACTTTAAAAACATGACATTCTTGAAAGCAAGAAATTATACAATTTGAACAATACAATTTTGAGTGCTATTAAGTTTTGTGAAAATCACATAGGCTATTAGCTTTTAAACTAAGGGGGTATATATCAGTTTAAAGGAAATTGGGGGAGGATACTTGTAATCCGAAAAAAAACTTCAAGATGACTTTAATACACCAAGTGAGGAGCACTGATCTAGAGCCAGATCACCAGGTCCTTTGACCTATGAAAAACTTAAAAGTCTTTGTGTTTAACTCCAGACTATACACTACAAGTCTACCAATTTGAAAACCAGTACTGGGCACTATAACAAGATTTAAGTAAAAACAGAACATGTATCCGCCCAACAGTAACTGAGGGACACTGCTACAATGAAGTTCTGTTATCAAAATGAAATTCCATCTTGTCTTAGTGATAGATGTTAACTAACCAAGCACTTACATCTTATTTGCACCTGATGCCAACAATGCTAAAACAGTGTTTCAGTGCTAGAAAATACAGGTCCTTTTAGGTAGCCAAATATTGCCCTCTGCAATTCTACATACACTATTAGATGCTAAACAATCCATTTTCTCCCTGTTAGCCAATGCTGAACCTCAGCTGATCTGCAGATCTAAATAAATTCCTAAGGTGCAGACACCAAATTAGTAAGCTTTCACTACCAGTCCTGACAATGTATATTTATAGATTTTCTCTTTGCAAATTCACCAATTGCCACCCT
>NW_004567116.1:25003833-25056488 GCF_000260355.1 Condylura cristata
CAATTCACCAAGGCTGTGGCTTTATTTCTCTAGCTTCTGAGAGAGTAACAGCATAATCAGCTTAGAAAGCATCAAAGGAAAATTGAGTGGTAATCACCATCTTGATAATGAAAATCTCTTTCGGACAATCAGAAGATTCAGATAAGCCTATCAGAACTAGCCAGTTATTTTCTCAAATGAATGCTGTTTTGAAATAAAGAAATCCCCGGCTTGTGTTCTGGGTCTCTGACAGGAATTACCTAGTGCTGGAGGCTTCTGTGCCAAGAGCACAAGTGATTGCACACTCTGTTCTTTTATCAGCAGGATTTCTATCCCACTACCCATAAGGATCCAACACAACCCAGAATCAGGTTTGACAAGTGAAGAGCTGTGCTTTTACTTTGCCTATGAAGCTACATATTAATATTTAAAATAGAGACTAGTGCTACTTATACTGCAAATACACTATAAGCATTTTTAGTTCTGCAACAATAAAGCAGGTGTGGTTCCTGAACTTAGGAGACAGCTTCTACGAGACAAAAATTAAACAACTAAAGGTGAGCCTGGAATATAGCTGCTTCTTTCACAGATTGTTTGCAGCATTGAATTGATGGAGATCATTTCTGGAATAAGACACTGTCCTATTCTGGGCCATTTCACCTCGCCACAGAACTGCCAGGAGTCCTGGACATGTAGGTGTCTAAAGAGCAGAGCAGTTTTGAAAGGTTTCCTATGATGAGCGCCCTTCTAAAGAGCACTGGGGGGATGGGGGGAGAGGGTGGCTGTTGCCCCTTGGGAGTATGGAGACTCACAGGGCTCAGTACAGAGCCAGACTGTGCGGAATTGGCACCCTTCTTCTGGTCTCCATGGACCATCTGCTCATTTGGGCCGGAGCCCCAGAAAGACAGTAAGACCTGTCTCCTCCATCGGACCTGGTGTAGTTCAGTGAAAGGTCTTTACCAGATGGTAGTCACAGAATGAACTGAAAAACATCTGTTGAATGTGCTAGTGAGTGAGCAAAGATTTCTGGAATTTAAAAAGACCTAGGTTTAAATCCTCTTTCTCCTTTAGCAACCTTGCAAGATTGGCAAACTGCTTTATCACTCTGAGCCCCCTATCCCTCTTAAAGGCAAAAATACTAGCTACCTCATCAGGACCCTCTAAAGGTGAAATGTAATTAACTGAGCAACACTGCAGGGCCACACAGTGATGAGAACAACAGTGTTTGGTGCTCTCAACATCCCGCCACCTCAGTGGCGAGTGGAGTAAGAACATCCTTTGTGGTTCTGTATCAGGTAGTTTGGCTCGTAAGCACAAGCTTCTGTACATCTACAGAGACTAACCGTCCCATCAAGTTAAAATTGGTTCTCCTTTCCTTAAGAACAAACTCCCAACTGAAATCCCTAAAAGGCAGGAAAAGTGCCTATCATTTCTTCAGTATAATGTTAAATGCCAGGGAGCATGAAATTCACCAGGAAAGGAGGAATGTGTGTTCTAAACCTGCTAGGGGCTACGTGCTTTTAGCGTATGTTCCAAGAAAACCTGCATTCATTTTATGAAACCCATCTTGGCCACTTTACAAATAAGATGTGTAGTTTGTGCACACATTCATTCAACAGTATATAGCTAGGTGTCTGCTATATAAGCACTTGCTAAATGAAAGACACACTTTGATCCTAGCAAAGTTCACAATCTAGAATGAGGCATAATAAAAAAGTAAGTGACCATCTAAACTACAATGAGGACCAGCTACATAATTTGCAGGAACCTTTTCAAAAATGGTTGAGGGACTCCCTGGTGGTGCAGGGGTTAAAGTCTCAGCACTATCAAGATACCACCAGCCACCAAGGCCTCAGCTCATCCTGGCAGGAAGCTGACACACTTGGCACAGCAGACCTCTCCTGTCTCACCTCAGCAGTGTATTTCAGTGAATCTGCCTGTTCTGCTCTCTACTGTCTCTGGGGAATCTCAATTCTGGCCTACCCCCCAGTTCGTGTATGCATAACAAAATAAAAATAAATCTTAAAAAATGTTAAGATGGGCCCTCCCTGGTGGCGCAACAGGTTAAAGCACAGCACTAAGAAGCTTAAGCCACTTCTGGATGAGTTCAATCCCCGCCTGCCCCGGAGGAGATCCACATGGCGCGGCAGACCTCTCCTGACCCGCCCACTGCTCCCCTCAGCAGTGTACTTCGTTGCTCTGCCTATTCTGCTCCCCACTCTGTCTCTGGTGAATCCTCTCACCGTACACATCTCTGGCCTATACCCCAGTTCTGTATGAATAAATAAATAAATCTTTAAAAAAAATAAATGTTAAGAGGGCACTCCCTGGTGGTGCAGTGGGTTAAAACACAGCACGAAGAAGTTAAAACCACTTCAACATGAGTTCGATGCCCGCCCCCGCCCCAGAAATGATCCACATGGTGGGCAGAACTCTCCTAACCACTCAGCAGTATACTTCATTGATCTGCCTATTCTGCTCCCGATTCTGTCTCTGATGAATCTTCTTACCACCCTTGTACCTCTGGCCTATACCCCAGCTCTGTATGCATAAATAAATCTTTTTTAAAAAATGTTAAGAACTTGAAGATGACAACAGTAGAATTTTAAATCAGTGGGCCCTTTCTACATGCAACAGCCTAAAAGTGTCCAGGGAGCAGACCTGAGTCTATGCTCAATCCATAATAAAGTGATGAAAAAAATGGAGTTATTTCAGTGAGAAAGTAGTGGGAAGATGACTGTAAAATGATTCTCCTGCCTGTCTCCACATGTCTTAACCTATGGTGTCATTTTTCTTTTGCTTCCTCAGACTGGTTAATTTCAGTTCTGTTTCAAGTCAATGAATCTTTCTTCACCCTGCTCTAATCTGTTGAATGTTTCCCACTATGTCTTCATTTTGATCTCAGTTCTTCCTCTCTGCAGTTGTTCCTTTAAATGGCAATACCTTCCTGCTGTTTACTTTTTTTTTTTTTTTGTAACATTGACTATTTGAATATTGGAGTTACTTTGGAGATGAGATTCTCTTCTCCCTCTCCCCTCCACCCCACACAGTTTCCTGAAATTTTTCTTTTTTGGTTTGGTTTGATAGTTGAATGCTGTATTAGTTCCCAAGTATTTTCGCAGACTATATTCCAAGTTGTGCCTTGTCCATGAAATCTCTGTTCCTCAGTTTACATTCAGAGAGTATTTAGATAGCTAATTCCTTGAATGCCAGGAAAAGGAAGGGTGCTATAGATTAGATTAGGGGAAGAGAGGGAGGAGAAAAGATGGAGAGAAAGAAGCAAGGAAAAGAAAGATGTGGAGAGTGGGAGGGGTGGGAAATTGCCTTCAGCACTTGGTCAAATGCACTGAATCTAGATATGAGCTCAATGTGAAAACTTCGGGTATTTGTAGACCTTTTCTAGACATGCATCTTTCTCTGGCAGGCATATGGCTTTCTATATACAAAAGCTTTTTTTTTTATTTATTATTCCTTTTTTCATTATTACTATCATATGCATTCATTTTTTAAAGATTTGTTTAGTTATGCATATAGTTATGCATATAGAACTGGAGTACAGGGGTGGTGAGAGGATTCACCAGGGACAGAGTGGGGAGCAGAACAGACAGACTGACAAAGTACACTGCTGAGGGGAGCAGCGGGTGAGCCAGGAGAGATCTACTGTGCTATGTGGATCGAACTCACATTAAAGCAGCTGCAGCTAGCTTGCAGTGCAGCATCCTAACCTGTTGTGCCACCGGGGAGGGCCCTATACAAGAGCTTTTTAATGCCTCAAAAGTCCAAGTTTATTTTTTCTCCACTTCCCTCCTTGATCTAGGTGTTTTTTTTTCTTTTTTTTTTTAAGATTTATTTAGTTATGCATACATTAACCAGGTTACAGGCCAGAGGGGGAGGGGCAGTGAGAGGATTCACTAGAGACAGAGTGGGGAGCAGAACAGAGAGATTGAGGAAGTACACTGCTGAGGGGAGCAGCAGGTGGGTCAGGAGAGGTCTGCCACGCCATGTGGGTCACCTCTGGGGCAGGGGATCAAATTCACACTGAGGTGGCTGAGGCCCACTTGTGGTGCTGCGCTTTAACCCACTGAGCCACCAGGGCTGTAGGTGTTTCTTTTCTAAGAAGCAACTGCAACCTTCTGTCCCACATAGCTGCAGGTTCTTTGCTAGGTGCTTGCTACTTTTTTGGCCTAAGAGAAGAAAACCTGTCCCAGACAGGATGATACAAAAATCATTTGGAAAGTAAGGTTTCCTCTGGTCCCTCCAGACCAGGGACCACTGGAAACCAGTTCACCCTGGAAACTTAGTATGACATTTCTAAGACTTCCAAGATCTATGATTAGCAGGCATTGGGGGCAAGGAAAGAAAAACGCCAAAAGTTGTTCCCATTATTTTGACGTTCATTTGGTTACGCTACACCGTGGAATATATGCAAAATTTTGACAAAGTTGATTCTGACAGCTTTTTTTCCTGATGTTTCTATAAGGGAAGAACCTTAGGATGCCCACTCCACCATTTTGCTGACATCCAGTTACCTGTATCTTTAATTCATCCCTCAGATGTGGGTGCACACTGAAGTTTGATAGGCACCACGCTAACAAATTACTGAAGTAGGAGCTAATTATTGACCATACATTTGGTGGGATCTTCTGAAGACCAAGGAAAAATTTTAGTCTAGACTCTAACTTGAGCCTTCAAATTTCTTATATAGAAGTCAATGGGAAAATCTTTTTAAAAATAGATAAATTCAAACCCCCACAGTTCATGTTCTCAATGAGTGCTCACAGCAGGCACCAAAATTTGATTTTCCCATGTGATTCTGATATCTTTCTAGAGTCAGAAACCACTTGCTGCCCTTCATTATAGACACAAAGCCCCTGAGAACGTAGCCTCACCAAGAAATAGCCAGCTACAAAACAAAACAGCATTAAATGTGAATCAGCTTGCAGCTGAGAGAGCTGGACAAATTTGTGATTATTAGAAACCTGGAAAATTACAGAACATAGAAAAATCATGTGTGCCTATACTCACACACGTGTCACCTAGAAAAATCTATCACGCTCTGTGTATTGTACAATATACAAAAAGATTGAACGCAAAAATATATTACACACTTCTGAACGTACCATTCAACCTAAGAAGTTGAATGGTATTAAAGGTGGCGTCCTGGGCGCCCACCTTTAATAAAAATCCCATCCCCTTCTCAGAAAAGTAAAGCACTCTGACAATGCACAACAGTCCCATGCATTTATCTTTTTTATATACATGGGTGCATCAATAAGAAAAATAGTATGAAATCCATTGATTTCTATTGTATTGCAGTTATTTTAGCATTTCTTTGTGTCGACCACAATGTAAACTTTTGCCTACTGGTGGACAATTAGCCTTTTCCAAACAAACGGTGGGCGGGGAAGGGGGGAGATGTTCCTATACTGATAACTGTGCATATCTCTTTGCTATAGATGAAAAGTGTCTTCAATGTGTATACCTAGAAGCTGGCTTCCTGTGTTATATGGTATGTACATGTTCAACTTTATAGAAAAATTCCCTAATTGTTCGTAGCGGTTCTCCTGATTCAAGTTTCAGCAACAAAAAAACACTTTTCCATAACTCAACTACCACATGAGGACTGTCAGATTTGATTTTTTCCAGTTCTGGCGAACTCATGGATAAGAATAGATTCTCTTAGTAGTTTTAATTTACATTTCCAACCAAGATAACTACTGAAATGTAATTCTAGTACTTTCATTGGCTATTCATGTTTGCACTTTGGAGAAAAGCTCTTTCATAGCTTTTGTCTGATTCTTTGTTGAGTTATGAGACTCTTATTGATTTGCAGCACTTCTTTAACAGGTATTAGTTCTTTGTGAAAGGATTTTGCTGCCAAGATCTTCTTTGAAGAACATTTTGCATAATAATCTTGCAAGCATTTTCTTTAATAGTTTTGTATGTTTTAAATCCTGCTTTGAACAGTTCTTCACCCTCAAATTATGAAGATATGCTCCTCTACTATCCTCTAATACTTCTAAGTTTTGCTTTCATGTTACTTAATTCAGTTGTAATTATAATCGATTTTTGTGTATGTTGTCCAAGGATCTATTTGAAACTTTTCCTGACAATACTAAAAACCAATTACATTAATTTATATATATGAAATAATTAAATGACTAACATTTCTAGCCAGTTATTGATGAATACAGCTCCCTATTGACAATGAATACCACTTCAGTTATAAATCATGTATCCAAGTTTCCACAAATAGTGAAAGTATTTTTTTCTGGCCTCTCATTGTTCTTCTTCTAGTTCACGTGTCAGTTCTTTCACTAATATCACTCTTTCAGTTGTTACAACTTTGTAATAAGTCCTTTGTTCTTCCTCAGCTATGTCTTCATTATTAGTCCTAGTATTGCATACGAATTATAAAATCAACTTGCAGATTCTACTGGGGGAAAAAAGTCCTACTGGGAATATTTAACAAGTTCACTGACTCCAAAGCTCAGTGAGGAAGAAATTGACATTTGTATTATGTTAAGCCTTCTTTCCAAGAACTTGGCATACCTCAATCCATTTAAGCCTTCCCTCTTAATAATTTTTTACTATGTGCTTCATAATTGCTATGTATATATTTTGTCTGTTTAGTTTTTAAATGCTGTATATGTTGTTTGATATTACAAATGAAATTTCCTGTTTAACTACATTTTTGTTGATCCTAAGTGCTATTCTGCTACTGCTAATTTTGTTCAACAATGCATCTGATCTGATGCATTTGGTTTTTATGTCCAACACTCATTCTGAATGTTCTCGGTAATTCTAATGATGTGTGGGTCCTCATTTTCTTATGTAGATGACATAATTTCACTAATTATTTTATAATCCTTAAAGTTTTTATTTATTGTGCCGGGAAAGGTCCAAAACAAAAATAATCAAAAAAAAAAAAGAAACAAGGAATTTTTTAGATGATTTTTTATTTTAACAGGAATTTCTCAATATTTACGTCACTAAGTCTGATTCTTACATGCATCTACTTTATGCACTTTAAGTCAATCTAATGAAGTTTCTTCTATTCTTTTTTTTTTCTAAGAAAAGTTTTATCATAAGTTGGCATTTGGGTTTCATCTAGTGCTTTTTCTGCTCCTTTTTGTTTAATTTAGCTAATTATATCAATAGATTTCTTGATTATAAAAACAAATTGCGGCCCTCCCTCATGGCACAGAGGGTTAAAGCACAGCACTAAGAAGCTAAAGCTACTTCAGCATGAGTTTGATCCCCGCCTGCCCTGGAGGTGACCCACATGGTGGGGCAGACCTCCCCTGACCCACCCACTGCTCACCTCCGCAGTGTACTTTGTCAATCTGCCTGTTCTGCTCCCCACTCTGTCTCTGCTGAATCCTCTCATCCCCCTGCACCTCTGGACTGTACCCCAGTTATGAATGCACAAATAAATAAATCTTAAAAAAAATTAATTTAAAAAATTGCATCATTGAAATGACTTGTCTTTTCCATATACCCATCCTCTCTCTCCTCCCATACGCTCTTACCTCCTCAGACCCTTCTGGTTCCCACTTGTCAATATTTTGTTTAGAATTTTCAAATGACTCTGTTTAAAAGTCAATTGGCATGTCCATGTCCCATCACACAGATCTCGGCACCTTGGGAACCAGGGTCACACTAACCTCATAAATGAGATGGGTAAAAGAACTCTCATTCTCTTTTTCTCTGTGAGACTTTGTATGAGACGGGAATTATTTCCTGGATGTGACAGAATTCTGCTGTAAAATGGTCTGAACAGAGGGGTTATTCCATGAAAAGAAAGAGTGTTTCAAAAGTGACCATGTAATATGAGTTTGGCACATAGCCCATTAAAAGGTAGAGTCTGTTTCATACCTTTGATTTGGGTCTTGCAATTTGCCTTGGCCAAAAAATAACAATGTGCAAATTTCAAAAACCCTCCACACATCTGCTCTGGCTCAGGAAATCTAGTCCATCACTATGTATACAAACTCAGTTTAGGATATTAGAAAATGAGAGATCGCACAAAGCAGACATGAACCATCTGAACTAACATGATGCTAGTACAGCCCACCCCCAGATAATCTAGCAGCTAGCCAAAGACCAATGAGCCCACAGAACCATTCAGCTCACCCACCACTGTTCCAAGTCACTAAGCCTTAAGTCTATCTGCAATTCACCAAAAGCTAATGGATACAATAGATTTTGAATCATGAACCTTTTGAAATACTTTAATGATTCTGACTATCCCTTGAGATGCTTTTGATAATCTACTTTAAGGAATTTTTCCTTTTTGTCTGACTTTTCATTTTATTAGCAGAAATTTGTTAAGAAATGATTACTACTGTTGGTATTTATTACTTTTGTATTCCAAATGTTTCCATGACTTCTCTCTTTTTGTCCTTACAGAAACTTCAAGTGTCATTTTAAATGACCATAGTTTGGCTTTTTTGAGCTAATCACTGTATCTTACTCATCATTTTATAAATGTCTGCTCTTAAATGCTTTCTTTAAAATGTCTTTATTTTCTTTGATTTATTCCAATTATCTTCCTCTTCTTAAGGATGACACTTAACTCAGATTACTTCCTCTTCTGCCATTGTAGGATATAACTACTTTGAATAATTTCTTCTATTCGATGGCATGCCCTTTAACTCTTGGCCACTTATTTTGAAAAATGTTCCAAATTTTAATATATTGCAATACACCGACCTTTTTTCTTTATGGTTATTACATTTATGTCTTCTTTAAAGAGATCATTTTTCCTGCATCAAGGTCATAAAGGCATTTGTCTATCCTAACTTTTAAGCTATATTGGTTTACCTCTCACAGAATTAGATCTAAAAACCCTGGGATTGATTTTGCATGTAGTGTGGAAAAAAATGGCATTGTTATTTGCCACACAAATATTCAGTTGCCCTGTATTCTAGCACATGTGCTAGAATTTGAAGATCAAAAATAATAGTGTAAGACTTCCACATTTAAATGTAAGCAGAAGCAGGACTGTCTTTAAAAGCCCTGTGAAGCCAGAGCAAGGCAAGAGGAGACAATACTTTTGATAAAGCTTGTAGTTAGGACTGATTCACAATAGTCACCATCAAATTAGGTAGTTTGCACTGTCACAGAATTATATCAGAGTCATTTGCAGTGATAACAACCTTAACCAGTTCTCAGTAATAGTGCAGTGTACGTGTTCACTTTATGTGTTAGATATATACACCATCAGGATTGTTAACCAATACATGCTAAACTTTTTTGGTCTGGAAGATTTATATTGCCTCAGCCTCCACAACATTCTCATACCTAATTAGACTCTTTTTTTTTTTTTTTTTAGTGGCAACACTTATGAATTACTTTTTACTTCAGTATATACATTATGATTTCAGTTCTATGATTCCAATACAATTCTGTGACAGTGCAAACTACTTAATTTGACTGTGACTATTGTGAATCAGTCCTAACTACAAGCTTTTATCAAAAGTGTTGTCTCCTCCTGCCTTGCCCTGGCTTGAAAGGGCTTTTAAAGACATTCCTGCTTCAGCTTAAATTTAAATGTGGAAGTTTCACACTATTATTTTGATGTTAAAATTCTAGCATGTGTGCTTTAAAATTAACCAATTTCTTTATTCATTTCTTTATTCTTTAAACATCTTTATTTCTTTCACAATGTAGGGTCTTCCCCCTGGGATGTGCTCACCAATAGCTTTCCCACTGCATAGTACTTACCATCTTGCACCACAATTCACCATGATCTCCCCCTCCATACTCATTTTCTGATGAATTTTCTGAAGGCCTTAAAACACTAAGTCAGATCATCCTCTGTTATGATTTCGATGGCTGAGGTTATTTTATTGTATTGTTTCCAAAATCATGATTATTATTTAAATAAGCAATTATAAGTCAGGTGTCTGCCTGCTCTGAACAAGTTCTCTTTTCAGTAAATCTCTTTGTACTTTTTTCTGAGAAGTTACTTTACAGATCTATTGTTCATAAGCGGCTTTGTCTTTAAATTCTTTTTTTTTATTTCAATTATTTAAAATTTAGTTATCTTATTGTGGTAATAATAGTTTGCAACACTGTGTGTGTTGTCAGGAGTAAGGATGCAAGCCTTTTAAATGTATTTTAGTGCACTACCCCCAGCCCAGGGCACTAATAACCCTTCCAGATGATCCATTAGGCACCCAGTGGGGATTTATATACTTGAAAATACTATAGAGAGTAAATCTTAAATGTTGTCACCCAGGAAAAGAGATGTAATTATGTGATATGATGGAGATGTTAGCTGGCATGATAGTGCTTATCATTTTGCACTTATGTAATGTCAATTAACAACTCAAAGTGGGATGGATGGTGGGGGGCGGGGAGAAACAGAGAGAGAGAGAGAGAGAGAGAGAGAGAGAGAGAGAGAAAAGCCTCCATATTATCCATAACAACATATTTTCAATGCAGAACCCATGAATACAGAGAGCAGACTGTACATTTAACTCTCTCAGTTCCTGAGACTGGCAGACATGCCTCTGGTTCTCCCTGCCCTCCATATGTTTAGTCTCAGAGGACCTCCCTTCTTATAAATTTAAAATGAATCTTAAAAGATTTTTGTGCTGCTTTAGCTAGCATTTATAGGCATTTTGAAGGAGGATTTTTTAAATATCCAGTTTACCACAATGCCAGAGGCAAACATCTGCTGTTCTAAAAAAATAACTAAATAAAGATTGTCTTAAAACTTCATCATCTTTTTAACTTCAACTCATAGTATCCCTGGATCCTCATGTTCTATGAAGTATAACAATGCAGTATGACATTATCCTTTTTATACACAAGAAAACCAAAGCTCATGGAAACAGATTCATTTCCTTTTGTATATCTAAGATATCTACCACAAATTGATTTAAACATATATTCTGAAAATGGAAATTTAAAGGTGACCTAAATTCTAAGGATTAGGATAATGATAAACATTTTGAAGATCATTTACATTCTCCATCACCCAAAACTAACAGCCACCTGAATTACATGACCTTGGGCAAATCACTTAACCTTGGCTTGTTTTAAAGCACCTACTTCATAGATCCTTATTTTTTAAGATTAAATCATAGAATGAATATATGATTTGATTCACATTGAATATATTGAAAAGCATACACCGTAAGTATAAAGTAGGCCTTACTTTGAATAACCCATGTTTTTGGTTGCGCTGACCCAGCCATAAATTGCTTCCTGGGGGAAGACTGGTCTCAGGAGGGTCTATCACTCGTTCATAAATCCTGTAGGGACAAAGAGCACAGTTACAGAGTAACTCAAAGCAGAACCAGAAAGGTACACATGCTGTTTGAAGTACCACAGCATTAACTGCTGATATGGACAGAAAGAGCCAATATGTGGCACATATTTTTAATATTTTATTTATTTATGCATACAGAACTGGGGTACAGGCCAGAGATGCAGGGGCAGTAAGAGGCTTCACCAGAGACAGAATGGGGAGAGAACAGGCAGAATGACAAAGTACACTGGAGAGGGGAGCAGCAGGCGGGTCAGGAGAGTTCTACTGTGCCACATGGGTCACCTCCCTGTCCCAGGTTCAAACTCTTGGTGAAACAGCTGCACATGCTCCATGGTGCTGCACTTTAACCTGTGGTGCCATCAGAGAGGGCCCATATGCAGCACATTTTAAAAGACATGTAACATGAGTATAGTTAATTGAGTCTTGACAATGCTTGGTGTTGATTTGCAATTTTGCAAGCTCCCCAAGCGAAATTTGAATCTAGCACCAAAAGCAAGTTCCCCCAGATTAAACTTGAATCTAGCTGTACACAGAAAGCAAGGAGAGCCTGAAAAGAGAGGCATCATTCCACATTCATCAGTGGAAGTTTCGATAAGGAGACTTACATAGCAGATTTGTCTATAGGAACAGATCTGCCATCCACTCTCTGGAACTGTAAGTTTCTGTGGGGCAATATAGGGGTTCAGTCTTGTGTACAGACCAGATGGTCTCCGTAACTCAGTACTTGCTCAATTCTGTGATCTTGAAGTGACTCCCAGGACAGGAACACATGGCAGAATGTACATTCTATGAACAGGGGGGGAAGGAGAAGGGGCCTCCTGAGGTCCAGGTCAGCTCAGAGGTCCAGAAACACAGTATGACTTCTTCCAACACTTCAATACATTATCTGAGCCCCTCTTGGCCCTTTCCCTTCACCCCCTTTGCCAGGAAATGAGTAAAACCGTAACATGTTTGAATGGCTACTATGAACAACGAACTTCACACAATCTTTGGTGAAAGTGGCTTTCTCCCCAGTACAGGTAAAAAGGCTGCTATTCTAAGAAAGTTAATGGGTCAACCAAGTTAAGAAACCCAGGATACAACAGAGTGGGGATGAGATTCTTCATCTGCCTGGCTCCAAAGTCCTCTGTACTCTACTACTCGCTGGCTTTGGTTTATTTAGTCACTACTCATTCCCTTCTGTAGCCCTTTAAATAAATGGGTAGCAGCCAACCAGATGATAATGTGGTTAATACAAAATCAAATAAATGATGTCACCCTCCAATCTACAAGTATTTAGAAGCACTTTTTATGTTGAGTTTTTCATGAGTTAACAGCAAAGAGAGAGCAATTAACTGGATATAGAAAACCCTGACCACATGGAGCAGTGTAAGAATCTGTACATGAAAAAAAAAATCTTCATATGACACATACAGACATATCACCTAGAAAAAGCACCCACCTTGCAATCTTTGAAGGTATCGACAAAATCTACTGAACAGCTCAGCCGTCTCTATTGCTCTGCCCTACAAAATTTCTTTCCAACCCTCACAGGTCTTTAAGTGTGCTCTCTCAGAAATACTTCGAACCACCACCAGCTAGGGCCATCTGCTTCCCCCACACCTCTGGCAGGTGCCAACACAGCACCTGAATGTTGCCAAGAGGAGGGAGCACTTGTCCTTGGATGTTTGGAAGATTGGGGGTGTGGTGGGGCTGAGCTATATGTCACATCACTGAATTTTCAGTCCTCATACAGGTCCTATTCATTCCTTCAATTCCTCAGTCCCAACTCAGAGCAGCTGCAAGTAGCACCGACATAGTTTTAGAGGTCTAAAAACTATCAGTACTCCCAGTCAGACAGAACTGCCTGTTTTCTGTCAGGGATGACATCTTCCAGTGGCCCTCAGAAGAGTTCGGAGAACTGAAAGATGGTCCAAGTTGTGTCAAGACAAGTGAGTGATGGCAGAACTGTGAGAATTGACAGCGATCAAGTTCCACCTCGTATCGAAGCTGAATCATCCTGACTCTCCTTTTCCCCACTGGAAATATGCCTATTCCTAGCAATCACACAAGGTGTTTAACTGACAAAGTTCTAGGTATATCAGGTCCTGTGTTGATTGTCATGAGTGAATTGGCAGTGGGAATTTTATAGGGACTATGTCTAAGAAAAGAAAGCCAACAGTATGGAGGGTGGGGGTGGGGGGGAATGAACAATGTATCTAAAGAAACTATTAAAATGAAGATAAGTTTTCTTTAAAAAGACAAACTGTATTTTCTCTAAAAATTGCAACTTTTTATATGTTGGAATGAACAATTTTAGATGAAATAATTTGTCAAACTGCTTTACCACCAAACCTGCTTTTCCTTAAAAGAAGTTTATTCCTCATCTTTGTGGGAAAACTACAAACCAGCCAGATGTACACTAAGAGAAATGCATAAGTTACAGCAGATCAGCTTGATAAAATTTACTGCAGTTGTTAAGAATGATAAATATGCAGGTTATGAAATATGGAAAACTATATACAAAATAATTTTCACTGAAGGGAAGTGGGATATGAAATTATTTATGAATTATGGTGATAACAATAGAAAAATTATGTCCCATTTTGGTGAATTTCAAAGGAGGCCAGAGAGAAACAGAAAACTCTGTATTTAAGTGAAGGAGGAAGAACTATAATTTTCCATAAGGTTGTTTTTACTCATCAAGACTGAAAATGTTGTCCAACTATTTACCTTAAACCTTCGCTTAAAACATCTACAATGGAATATTACTCAGCAATCAAAAAGATAAACTCATGCCTTTTGCAGCAACATGGATGGAACTGGAAGGGATCATGCTTGGTGAAATAAGCCAGAAAAAAAAAGAAGAAATACTTGATGGTTTCACTCATTACAGGAGCAAAAAGGGGGTAAATAACAATAATAATAATAATAAATAGCTGTATAACAGAGACATTTTACAGGAGTGTAGTGGAGGATGGGATCAAAAAACAGAGGCGGGGGAGACTTCAATTCAAATACTCTCTCCTTTGGTTTTCAAGACACTACAAAAAGAGCTCCAATGAGCAGAGCTGGCCCTTGATGTTTATGAAGTGCCTGAGTGAAGGAAGGAATGGGCACTCAGAAGGACCAACTTCCTATCCTGCCTCATCTTCCACAAGCATAAAAGTTCCTTTTGCCTTAGACATCACTGACGGAGCAAACATCTGAGGCCCACTATCAGCCAATGCTGAGCCCGTGTCCAAGGGGCGTGCTGATTTCCAGGGTCAGACAGCTCCTTCGCAGGATCCCTTTCTGAGGCCAAAGGAAGTCTGATAGCGCCGTCCTGGTGACTCTGCCGAGTCAGTCCAAGAGGTCGTACTTACAAAGGAGTTTGGGCAGGCAGCAGACAGAAACCAACACACTGGACACACGCATGCAAAATGAAGATGGCTTCAAGTGGGATTTTTAAATTATTTAAATATAAAAACCCACACACAGAAAATTTAATCATGAGAAAACCACAACAAACCCAGTTTGAGGGACATTCCATCCAGTCACTGTCTGTGCTCTTTCAAATGTCAAAGTCATGAAAAATAAAGAAACAGCTGAGGCACATTTGCAAGTTAAATTAAAAACTGAACCCAAGGCAGGATCCAGATTGGACTCTGAAGTAAGAACAAAAATTCTTATTGAATGTATTAGTGGGAAAATTGGTGGAATTGGAATCAAACCTGTAGAGTATACAATAGTATTATGTTGACCTTTCATGTCCTGATTTTGAGAATTGGGTGGTGCATACTGAAGTAACTCTCTGGTTCTGAGGCAGTATATTCTTAAATACTGGGATCATGATGTCAGCAACTTACTCTCAAGGGTTCAAAATAAGGCATCTAAGTAGGTACATAAACACCTATATGAACATACACACTATTACTTAAAGAGAATTGAGGCCAACATATGTAATATTCTTAAAATTTTTCTGATTAAAATAATCTGAAAATATTAAGTTTTAAATAGTTTAAAAAATCTATAATGCTAAGTAAAAATACACACCTCCAAAACAATATTTTTATCTATTAGTCAAGGATACCTGTACATGTAAAGATACTGATGGAATAGAGGAATGGATGAAGTAATGAAGTAAGAAAGGAGTGCTACCCAGGCTAATGGAGTGTCATATTCTTACCGGAACCCCAGTGTACCAGGACTTATGCCTCCACCATGCCAGACAAATATAATCAGAATCTGGGCAAAGAGCTGTTGGTCCCATGAACACAATTGGGTGGCCTGGACCATGGAAGTATACAGTGTTCTCTCACTTAAACCTAGCATTGCCTAAGTTACATGCCATGAAAAGTCCAAGCGAATCTAATGAACTCCTCACTTTTTGATTGTGACAAGGAAACAGAACCTTCTAGTTTTCCAGTTTTCTGTAATGAGACTTCAATTACACCAGCAGATATCTGCCTATCTATCATGTACTTGATGCCAAACTAGTTACAGGATATGCACAAGCAAAGTTAATCCACCCAGCCTGGGCCCTCCGGTCAGAAGCCCAAGACAGAAAACACACACACACTCACCTTGTAACTCAGTGCTCTAAGTGCAATGCTCTATGGAAACAGAGCAAAGAAAACAGAATTCTGACTGCCTCGTCAGACAAGACTCTCCCAAGCAGGGATCACCAGAGCTGAACTCTAAAGTAGAGCTGACATGCAGACAGAACTGCCCCACTTACAAAATAACACCCGCTGTCTGCTCAGGGTTGTCCTGAGGGATTTCCATGTGTCAAGTCACCAAATCTTCATCATACCATCAGGTAGGTGTTCTCAGTTCACCAAGGTTAAGTAACCTTGTGGTGAAGCAACTGGGAATAATATACTGAAGGTTAAACCCAGACCCCCAAATCTGTGCTGCTTACTCAGTATTTTAAAATTCCTTATTCAACTTCCTCATCAGGAAGGGAAAGAGAAAGCATGTTCTTCACATGTGAAAGCACATGGCCGAGACAGGTGGGTTCTCCTCAAAGCCACCTTCACTTCCTCCCGGGCTCACAGCTCAGAGCATTCTTAGTCCGAGTGAGTGAGATGTACACCACTTTAACGGCTTCCTCAATCCCCCAAAATCCTCTTAGGTATCATGTACTCTCTCTCTTTCAGCTGGCAGGGGAAGACTGAGGTGGTCATTCCACAACACAGAGGAGCTTGCATCTTGAAATAATGGCATCTAGGCCAGCTGTCAATCAGACACACACAAGGGAACTTACATACCCAGGAAATAAAATTCTGTGTTAAACCCCTTGAGAAAGAATTTTCTACAGTTGTGCTAGTATCACTTAATGTCCGACTGGGAAGCAGAAAGGTGACTTTTGTGCATTCATGCCTTCAAATCCAAGAAGTATCAGAGAGTGTAGTATAGCAGAGACAATGTGAATTTGGAATAAAAGTTTCCAAACTGGAATTGCATATGCCAGCTCTGCATTGTACTTGCTGTGCAACTTTAATTAAAGGTGACCTCTCTGTACATCATTTGAAAAACTGAAATGGATCATGGTGAGGATAAAACAAAGGCTATGCCCTTAGCACACAAAAGGAGTGAATAGACTGAAATACAGAGGTGATGAGAAGGCAGGGTGCCATGGGACACAGCGCCTGTCCCCAGCCCCTGGTTATGCCCCCACAAAGTACATCCATTGAGAAGGGAAATTTTATGTCCCCTATGCATTAGGGGATACAGCTTCAACAGATGACATCACTGCCACAGGGAGAGTATTTAAGGAAGTGAGATCTCAATATTCAGATCCAAGAACACAGTGTTTATTTTGTCAAGTTTCCATGACTCTGAAATTTTATAGTCCCAAGTTTCTTTTCATGCTCAAATTTAAAATCTAGAACAAGTGAACCGGCAAACTGCATTAATTTCTCTTGCTGTTTACCTTGATTTGTTATGGGGCAAACTGATAACCTATTTTGATGTTAAACTTTTTAGTTCAAACAGAATTTTTGAACTAATTCTATTTTCTATGACATCCTAAAACTGCAGTTTTTTTATTTGTTTTTAAATGTCATTCATTAGCATCTTTTCATTCTTTCAAGCTATAAATCAAACTTTGTATATGTAGTAGTAAAAAAAATAAGCAAATATGATTTAACCCTTTTACATCCTTCCAGGAAGTATAAGTCTATGATATCAAAGTTTCATTTTGTCGAAAGTTCATCACAAATTCATGTAAGAGTAGGAAAAGGTTTAGGAAAAAGGAAAAGATAGGGTAAATAGTTTCTAATTTATTGATATTGTGTGTTTGCACACAACACCGAACAGAACAAAACACTGTGTTTATGTGAGTAAAATACGTGCAAACTAGTGCTCATTTTTCAATTAGACTTAGCGAATGCATAGATGAAAAGGGTTTCTTGGCAAATAGGAACATTAGCAATGAGATCTTATTTCAGACTCACCTTATACATCCTTCTTTTATGAATTGTATTTAACATCTTAAATCTTCCCTGTAAGTTGAGTCCTCACTGATTTCTGAGACCCTCACCACTTGGGTCATCTAGAAGGACACGCTCTCAGGGCTTCACACAGAATCTGCCCCTTTCACAAGTGACTTGGGTTCCTAAGGTGCTGTGCTGGCAAAGCCTGCTTCCCCAACCCTCCCTGACACGAGATGAGGTATGGGTCTTCCTGGTACCTGTGGGCCTAGCACTTCCAGCCTTCACGGCACCTGCACTTGCTGATGGCTAAGTTACCCTCTTATCTACGGGTGAAGAACCCTGCCCACAGCATGCCCACACCTGCTCAGTTAGCCCCATGCTGAGACCTTCCCTGCTGTGGATGCTGTGTAAGGCAGCTCCTGACCTCTCATCCCTTAGCTCAGTCAGTTCACCCTGATCAAGGCCTGCGACTCTCCATTAGCTTAGCTCTTAGCTGATCAACTGTTTCCTCCCATCGGACAATAAGCACCTTGAAAGCAGAAACTTGGACTATTTCATGAAGCTCTTGAAACCATTCCAAAGAGTGCCAAAGCCAAAGGAGGTGCCCACTCCATACAGTGAATGACCCAAGCTCTCTGATAGTAACCTTAGGATGAGAGTGTACTAACCAAGTTCAATGGCATTAAACCAAGGTCAATGGAAAAATTGAAGACAGACTGAGAAATCAAGCAGTCAAACTTGGCACTGTGCAGAAAATGCTTAGGAAAAGATAATGAATGAAATGTGTAACCCCCCTCAGTAACTTCCTCTACAGTGACCAACTCAGGAGATTTACGTGAGCAGCCTTAAAGAATGAACAAAATGAACCCTGCACTGCTTTTTACCCAGAAAAGAGATCTGGATAGCAAGTTTGAATCTGTTAGGCAGAATACTCACTAAGAGGAAATCTGGAGAAATGTATTTCATACAAAGCTAGAGAAACAGTCAGCAACTTGAGAATTAATTAAATCAAGCATAGTCCTTTTGATAAGCACATGATTTACTGCTTAAGTTGATTGCATTATAATCAGCCTGAATTTATCACATCCCATAGGCTATGTGACACAAATAATGCATTTACTCTATAACCATCAAAAATCTACTTTTCCTGTCAACGAAAGAAAACCCAATTCCCTCCTACTCATGTTTCTAGACCTTGTTCACCAACTAGATGCTGCTTATTAAGCTGTATTGGGAGAACTGTGGGAATTGTGCGTGCCATTAATATCTATCTGTGTTTTGATGTCTAAGTGTCTCATTTCTAATACAGTACTATGCAAAATTAAGCATCCAGTCAAACATAGAAACTGCTTAGGAGGAACGAACAACGCAAAGAGCAACTGACATGCTCCTCCTAAAAGCCAGGCCCTAAATCAGGCTACACACAGGCATTTTCTGCACCAGGTACAACCTTTCTTTACTCATGACTTCTCTGAAGAATACCTCCTTAGCAAGGCTCCTGTCTGCTTAAAATACCAGTCAATATTCTATGAAGAACTCGATTTCCTGTTAACATAGAAAGCATTCAGAGCTCAACACAAAGCAATGCAGTGGTTCAACAACACTACTTGTGAAGGAATATTGGATTTTTATTATTTACCTAGATGAAGAGAGGCCTCTGAAGGAACTCCACAGTGCTTTTCCCAATTGTAGAGAAAAATGAATTTCCAATGTAAATCATATGAATCAACATGTATTAGTGTAGTTGTTCGACAAGACAATATGAAGCTTAAATCAGGTGCCAAATGAAGGTTTGTCATGGGCTTTGCTCAGAATTGATATGTGTTCGCTCTCTCCAGAGGAGGAAAGTGAAATGACCTTCCTTCACTACACAGAGCCTTGTCCTCACTGCCTTTTAGCAGGCACTAGCAATTATCAAGGTCACCATGAAGACAGTTCCCTATCAGGAACACACAATAATTCTCGATTACCCCTCATGAACATAGTGACAGTGGGTGACTGGGCTCAGGAGGCTGAGCTCCAATTTTGATATAAGGTCTATCACAATCTTCCCCTTGTCAGGCCCCATAAGCACACGTGAAAACAGCAAAGTCCTTGAGTGAAAGTAACAAACTAGGAAAAGAAGACATCTTTGGCATCATCAGGACTATTCTTGGCCGTGACAATTAGTGAGCATGCACTCTGATGGTCATTCACTCCACGAGATAGTCCCTCAAAGTTCACTCACAGTGTCAGCTACTCGCTGCCAACTGTATACATGGATGAACTACCTGCTGAATGTCCATGTCAGGTTGTCAGGTGCTGTTAATTGGCTAACACAGAAATGAATATACATTGCACAGGGCTTTGTAGCAGAAAGACATGAGAAATGTCCCCCCCAAGAGGGGCTCTGCAGTCTCTTCCTTACAGTATGTTTTTTTTTTAATTTATTTATTTGTGCATGCAGAACTGGGGTACAGGCCAGAGGCTCAGGGGAGGTAAGAGGATTCACCAGAGACAGAGTGGGGAGCAGAACAGGCAGATTGATGAACTACACTGCTGAGGGGAGCAGGGGGTGGGTCAGGAGAGGTCTGCCACCCCATGTGGTCACCTCCCGGGCAGGCGGGAATCGAACTCATGCGGAAGTGGCTTTAGCTTCTTAGTGCTGTGCCTTAACCCAGTGCGCCACCAGGGAGGGCCCCTTACAGTATGTTTAACAAAACAGATGACATACCACAAGTGACAAGGATTTTTAAAAAAAGTCATCGAGGAGAAGGATTATAGGGATGGATACCGTATGCCTCCAACATGTAAAAACTGAATTCCAAGCTAAATAGGTAGCAGGGCTCAGCAGGTTTCCAAACTGTTCCTAGCAGCTGGCTGCAGAGTAAATACAAATGCAAACAAAAAAGATGAAGCAAAGCTGAAATCTGGAAAGAGATGCCTCTATTGTAGTAAATAACAAGGCAGCGCTGTTCAAATGAGATCAGTAGAAACTACAGAAGATTCTTTGCCAGATAAGGCTGTGAACACACTCCAAAAAGGAGTGGTTTTCCCAGACAAGGTCAAGTCCTAATGTGACCTGCTTTATCGACTTAGAAAACACTTGCCAACAAACTCATCCTCTTTCTTGCCCACAAATTAGATTTTACTATTCCCTTTTTCTCTCCTCATTTGAAGCTGTATAGAAAGGGTACTTTTGCTTCCTAATGCCATTTTACACCCTCAGTATCTCCATTTCATTCCATCTTTCTAATCCTTACTCTACCTAAAACTCATTATTCAATGCACTTCCCACAATGATGCTGATGGTAAATCAGTATCAAATAACCAGTGCATCTGTATCTGTTTTATTTCACATTTACCTATAATTTGGTAATAAATAGCAATATTTTTATTGAACCTAGATGAAAATATGAAGCTTGTGTGACTGTTTCCATCATAACAAATTTAGTATAATGTCAGATAGGTTAAAAGAGACATTAATAGGTAGACTTTGGGGACAAATCAAGTAAAATGAGCGCTAATAAGGAAAAGTGAAAGGTTTCATTACAGTAAATATGCTTCTCAAAGGAGAAAAGGTGAGCTCTACGCCCTAAGAAATGCCTACCAAACATAGTCGTGTTGGTCAACAGTGAGCTAAGATGGCTAAAAAGGATGTTAGGTCTTAAATTGACCATGAGGAGCAAATAATTATCTCATCCTACTGAGTCAAACTGCCTAGAACTTATCACAGTTAGCCATGGTAATTGCTCAGACAATACACAGGTACTTTATAAAGACAAGCCAAGACAATGAGGGTCTTGAGGGTCAAATGTAAAGATGAGTGGTTGAAGGAACAAAAAGATGTTCAGTGTGAAGAGGTAAAGGTGAAGGGACAGCAAGGTAAGCCCTTGGAATCTTTAGAGAATCATCATGTAGAAGATGCACTGAGCCTTCTCTATATAGTTATTAAAGAAAAATGCATACCAACAGGTGTAAGCTTCAGGAAGGCATTTCTTGTTCAAGACAAGAAGAAATGGTTTCATACTCAAAACAAATGGAAGGGGCAGGCTGGAGAGGTAGTGAACCTCTAGTCTCGACCGGCATCCAGTGGATGACGAAGGCCAACTCAAACTCAGAGGACAGCAAGTCAAACTCAGAGATCACGAGATCACGTATGTCAAGAACTTAAGAACTTATCACTGAACTAATGTTCAGGTTTAAATGACTTGCCTAAATATCACTCAATAAATGGTGAAGTCTAAGTTCAAAGCCGGATGTAAACTTGTGCCATGTCATTTCATCATGTCACTCTCTATTGATTCTGCTTTTATAAAGTTGAATATCTGGGGTCTCCATGGTGGCAGAACAGGTTAAAGTGCAGCACTATGATGCAGTCCACAGCCACTGCAGCGTGAGATCTGTCCCTAGCCAGGGAGGTGACCTACAAGGCACAAAAGACTTCTGACCTACCCACTGCACCCCTCAACAATGTATCTCAATGATCTGCTACCCACTCTGTCTCTGGTGAATCCTCTCACCTTCCTACACTTCTGGTATGCATAAATAAACATTTTTTAAAAGTTGACTATCCAACCAGTAGATATAAAACAGTGAGATATACTTGATTATGAAGATCCACCAGATTACAGTCAAAAAATCCCTACGTCCATACCTTACTACTTGTTCTTTCCATATTGGGACAAGTTGTCAAACACCTTTAAAACTCCATTTCATCACCTATAAACTTTAATGACAATACCTACTCCGGAGGTTTCTAATGAACATCAAACAATTCTGTATCGTGATACATTGTAATTCTCAATGCCATATTTACAATGGGACATTTTAATATTAGCTAACTTATTTTAGATCAGCCTTATCTAAGAGATACTTTAAATATTTCAGGGAAAAAATCAGAAAAAAAATATTTTAAAAACCCTCCTCTATGCCTCCTGGTCCCACTAAAGAATAATATGCATAGTCAACTTTATAATTTCTATCAAAGAGATGCTTAGGGTAAAACACCTTCTGGGAAAGGGAGAATATGAGCATCCTGAATCACTGTGTAGTTGTTGCCACTATGGTGCACGGAAGCCATAGTCATTGTTCTTAGAAGTTCTTAGAAGTTCAGACAAGATGTAAGCTCTTTGTGTTCAATTGTATCTCGGGATAACAGTCTCCAAAATATTTGCTGACACTCAAAGTGTATGATAATTTACTGTAACCACATTTTATTATTCATGTAGGTAGAGATTTAAATATTAAAATAAATCAAAACTTTTCTGTTGTACAATGTCTACATTGGTAAGTAAGACTTTCAGGGTCAGAAAGGACATTGAAGGTCTTCTTTTCCAGCCTCCATCTGCTACTTGTTATATTAATTATATAAACATCTCAAAGCCATCTGTCATGCATACAGTGCAATGACATCCTCATGTAACATTTTAAAGCTTCCCAGAGCAAATGGATGTCTCCCCAAAGGCATGATGATTGACTAATTCCAACAACGCATGTGAAGTATGTCGGGGTCTAGCACTATAATAAGGGACAAGGGGAGTATTTCTCTTTCACCATGCATTTCTGACAACCATAGACCACTCTCCAGCCAAGCATTATCATTCCCAAGATTCTGGAAGAGATACATTTGACTTTTTTTTTCAGAACCTTGGAGAGCTCCAATAAGGTTATTTGAGAGGTTCCAAACCTGACTGAACATTAGAATATCCTAGAAAAGGATTAAGGGAAGGGGGAATAAAGCAATAAAGTAAAAATGAAAATCAATGAGCAACTATAAGCCAGAGATATTCTATGGAGGTTAAGGAGGGATGTAGGATCAAAACTGGGGCAGGAAGAGAGCACAGGACTATGGTGATGGCACACAGGCAAATTGGCGCCATCATCACGGGGATTACAGCCAAGATGTAAAATATGTACAAAATGAAGAATGATGTAAAAATAACGAATACATTAACAAAAAGAGAATAGCCTAGAAAGTGTTTCAAAAACATGGATTCCTCATAAAGTCAGTTTTATAGGTACAGCCTTATCCCAATGTAGCGAAGAACCCTTGGTGGAGGTTTTGACACTATCTACTCTCAAGCAGCAAAATCAGGTCTTTCCGGGAGAACCTGCCCCAGGCACTCCTTCACCCAAGCGAGCCTCATGACGAGAGCAGCTGGGACTCTGCTTACGCCATCTCCAAGGCAGAGTGAAACACGCAGGAGAAGCGTTCTCCACTGTGGGGATGTTTCTAGAGGTTTTGCTCTTTTACTGGCAAAAAAAAAAGTAAGGCAGTACAAAGATGCGTATGCTTGGTGATACACCTAGAGGAACAAGAGTTCTCCTGACCATTCCCACTAATGTACATCCTGCAATAGAGGATGGGTAGGGGATATTTTGTCATTTAATTTCAAATATTAGGAAATGTTATAGAAATATAAATTAATATGGCCTGCATCTTTTAGGCCAGAAAGATATTTTCTTTGTTCCTTTTGCTTTGGGCCAAAGGAGACTGATGGGTTCCCTCTCCTTTCAGTTTTCAGCCAATGGAAAGTGCCAGCATGCAAATAGGAAAAGATCAGAGATTGGGGACTAATTAAGATGTAAAGCACTTCCCAGGGTGCTTAGCACTCACCCCACACTCTGGTTGAATGATAGTAGTTATTTTTATTGAAAACAAAACAAAACAAAAATAGTGAAGTTCTTGACTACTAAGTGATGCTTTCCCATTTCTCTCCCTCTCAGTTGTTGTCTAAGTCTTTCCAATATAAATGTGTCAATACAAACTTGATTGTTTTTTAATAATGTTTACAGAGAGGACAACTTGTGTGTCTTGACTTCTGCTTTTAGCAAGTAGACTGAATTATTCATTTACTTTGGGGTGCTTTCTTTTAAAAAGCAATCATCACCTTCTTGGAAGAATTTTTTTTATTTTTTCAATGCTATCAGTCCTGTCAGACTTTAGAAGTTCAAAATCACCGAAGAAGAGCAAAGCAATTTAGATAAAATTTCCTGTTCTGAAGGAAGACTTTTGTTATTAAATGTGAGGCATTCAGTAGCAACTGCCAGCTGTTTAATCAAAAAGTTATTGTTCATTGTAGAGGAAAAATTGGAGTTTGGAAAACAATGAGGCTACAACTCCAAGCTCATAAAGTGTCTGATGAAGTTTCAAATCCTTTTCAAACTCTGTCTGATCATTTAAACTATAATGGCCCATTTCTGATAAGGCATTTCATGGATGATAAAAGAAAAATCATCTACATGACGGAGATCTCCTGCTTATCCCCTGAGTTATTCTCTTTCCTGGTGGCCCCTTTATGTTAAGATTACAGGGTACAAATTAAAAACAGTTTTCAGATGTGTCTCAAATAAGCAGATTACAAAGGGTACATAAGTGACTAATTGCAACAACATACAGTTTTAAAAAGAACAGGTCCACAAGTCAGAAATCTTTGCTAAAGTTTGGGCTTCATTTCTACAACTATAGATATACCCTGGGGCAGATCACTTCATCTTTCTGGTATTATTTCCCCACTTATGACAAAGAAAACGCCTGTCCTCCTTAATTTTTTAGAATAAATGGGATTTATAGGAATTGCTCTGAACACCGTTGCCTATTTCACTGACAGGATATGGCATACATGATGTTGGGCCCCCTGAATGTGTGCTGGTTTTCAAATCCTCCTTGTCACCAAGTAATAGCCTTTTGCTTTAACTCACTCTACAAGATTATCTGGTAACCTTGCCCTTTCTGATCAAGTTAGTTGAGCTGACTTCTGT
Source organism: Condylura cristata (assembly GCF_000260355.1). Classification (NCBI taxonomy): domain Eukaryota; kingdom Metazoa; phylum Chordata; class Mammalia; order Eulipotyphla; family Talpidae; genus Condylura; species Condylura cristata. The sequence continues at coordinate 25,029,238 of NW_004567116.1, forward strand.
TTCTTCCAGCCTAAGTGTCTTAACATGAACGTGTACAGAAAGTCAACTAATTCTACACACAAATGAAGTGCCATAAATCTTAGGAGATCCACTCACCCATGTGAATCTACTGAGCTCACCACAGTGTGGTGCCCAATTCATTAACATCCTGTGATATAATTAGTCATTTAGGAGCTTCTGGGCACAGAAGCCAGTTCTCACATGTCATGGCATCCCAGAACCTAGACCAGTGCCAGACACAGGGTAGGCTCAGAAATGATGGTTTTCGTTCATTTGTGCGCTTACGTCGGTCTGATCAGTTCCAGGACGTGCCACCCCTCTGACTGTATAATTACCATCCAGCAGATAAACTGGCTTGGCTCCCTTCGCCATTTTATGAACTGTCTACCTGTACTTCCAATATCATGTTGATGCAAAGGCTGAAATGCAAATTTTCGATTAAAAGAGGGTATTTGGAACAAATGAAAAAATACTGAAATAAACAGCATGGTGCATCTCCATGCATAAATGAATTGTATATACATTCTCTTTGTCTCTAATCTCCAGCCCTCAGATTTTCACAGAGTTCTCAAACCCTCCTGCCTTTCCCTCTCAGTTATACAAAACTTACTGGGCATGGCTGAGTATTCAATACTAACATTCAAGAAAAATCAAGTGAGTGAGTGAATGTGGTAATTACTTGATGAAATCTGAGGTCTTGAGAGTCTCTAGCTTTACTTTACAAGATTCCACACATGCTGAAGTATTTCAAGTCCTAGAAGTTTGATGTGCAACCTTGTGTCCATCCTCTGTATATTCTAGCTCCTCCTAGTGCTCACCTGATTGAGTAACACACCCAGACTCAACTTATCTGTCAAACTGGGCAGCTTTTCTTGTATTATCTTTTCCCAAGTTTTATTCAAAACTGCTACTTTTGTCTTCCTTTGTATGTCGCTGTCGGAATGTCTGAAGTCAACCTGAATTTCTTACCTTTGCACCTTAACTTTTGCACTTAAGTCAGGAGCATATTTTTTCTTTTAATTTAATAGTATTACCAGGCTTTATCTCAGAGCTGACTTTACAGGTCAGTCTTTCCTGATTCATGATGTGTCCCTGCTCAATAGTAGATTTGAATTTTCTTCAATTTTTTGACATTTAATTTTTAACAGGTTTATTGAGATAAAATTCAAATACAGGGCTTAGGGGTTAAGTCTCAGTGCTGTCACCACTGCGGACTGAGTTTCAGCCCGGGCCAGGGAGCTGACCCGCGTCTGGTGCAGCAGAGCTGTCTGGCCTGCTGCTCCCCTTAAGAGTGTACTTCAGCAGACCCTCCATTTCTCCCCACTCTACATCAGGTGAATCCACAACCCACACACCCTCTGCACCTTTGGCCTATACCCCAGTTCTATGCAAAAATAAATCATCTTTTTTTAAAAAATTCAAATAGAGGCGCAGCAGGTTAAAGCACAGCACTAAGAAGCTTAAGCCACTTCTGCATGAATTCAATCCCCGCCCTGGAGGTGACCCACATGGTGCAGCAGACCTCTCCTGGCCTGTCCACTGCTCCCCTCAGCAGTGTGCTCCATCGATCTGCCTGTTCTGCTCCCCACTCTGTCTCTACACCTCTGGCCTGTACCCCAGTTCTATATGGATAAATAACAATCTTTTTTTAAAAAATTCAAATACAATTTAGCCATTTAAGGATATACTTCAGTGGTCTGTTATATTACATATTCATTTTATAAGTTGTAAAATGAATGTAACATAAAAATGATTAAAATGTCAATTTTTAAGTGTGAAACTCAATAGCATTAATTATACTTACAGTGCAGTGAAATCACCATCATTATTTTAAGAACTTTTTTATCACCCCAAAATCTATAACCAGTAAATAATTCCTCATTTTCTGGCCCTTTGCCCCTATTAACATCTACTTCTTTCCAATAAATCTGAAATACTTTTCTTATAAGTATAATCACAAAAATTAATTTTTACATCTGATTTATTTTATTTAGCATATTCTCAAGGCTCACCCATGGTGTAGCACATATGAGAATTCCATTCCTTTGTGTAACTGAATAATATTCCATTGAGTGGATCTACATTTTGTGAATCCAAACATCTATTGATGGATGCAACTTGTTTCCATCCTTTAGCTATTGTGAAACATGCTGTGGTGAACACTGTAATTGAAATACCTGTTCAAGTTCCTGCTTTCAAATACTTGAGGTATGTATCTGTGAATGAATTAGTGGGACATATGGTACTTTTCATTTAGCTTTCTGAGGAACTATTACTTTGTGGGGTGCAGTGTTGGGAGCAGAACGGGACAGAGGAACACTAACTCAAAGTCAAGGTAGTGAGAGGGAGACACCTAGAGGGGCTCACATCTCTGGAGCTGTACCACCTTCACCAGGGCCTGGCTCACATTTATTTGGTACCAGATTCAGGGAAGGTGGGCAAGTCCGTGGAGGAATGTGGTCGGTGGGAATGTGGATTGGGATGCTTAACAAGCTGGGGAGCACAAGCTGGGGAGCCTGGGGGCCTCCATTGTCATTGCCCACGAAAATGTCTTCTCTCTAGTTCCTGATTATACCTGACTTCCTGTCAAGGTGGTCTAGGTGGATATGCTACCTGGCCATAATGTCTGCCTGCTGTTTTCTGCAGATATCCTCATACCAAAATTTTTACCCTGGTGAGGGACCCCCTGGCTGGGCTCTACATTTTTTCTTGGCCAGCAGCAAATTTGGGCACCAAGACTACATACTAAGAACAATGGCACTGGGGGAGGGGGGTTGCTCACGAGGGATCCATGTGAATCCTGTGAACTGGTTTTCTCAAGCTTATCTGGCACTCTTTATTAGAGATGAGGGTAAGTATTAGGAAGGGAGTGTAAAACAGCAGCAACACTAAAGAGATAAATGATCAAGATAATTTCAAATCCTCTGGAAACAATAAAGGAAGGTAAGCTAGAATCAGTACCACATCCCTCTCAGAGACCAGGCACAAAGCTTTCCTAAACCATTTTCAATATAAAGATCACTGCCATATTCTTCAGCAACCAATGTGTCAGATATAGTAAGACACACATAATAGGATTTAATCTTGCCAATACATCAGACTGTATAGTGAAAAACAAAAGCCAGAGGATCTACCTTTTCCTCTGTTTCTCAGCACCATTTTAATAGCTGCCTCTTTTCTGACCCCTAATTGTGCTTTCCAAAGACCTGATCAGAGATTCCATCTAGAACTACTAAATAATTTCTCTGTGATTGGAGGGACTCTCATCTGTTTTCTAGTAGTGGAACTGTGGGCTCAGGTGAGGAGGTCCTGTGGGCTTGACTTGGAAGGACATCTGTTGGCCTTGTCAGCTGCTTCTCACCAACTGTGCTGAGGCTAAGGTGAGGAGACACAGCCCTCTCGGGAGACCTCTGCACTCCACCCTCAAAGCCTCTGCTCTCCCACTACCAGCCCATGGAAAGTTGCAGTGCTAACCTCCTTACAACTTATATGACATTTTCATAGTTGATTATTACTAAGTCCCTTTTTCTGATGAGACTCAAAGAAGTTAAAAACTTGCCAAGGGGCACTCCAACTAGAAAGCAGTGAAAACAAAGTGATCTAGGTTTTCTTCTTTTGAGCCCATCCTAACTGGGATCCAGCTGGGAAACAGTACAATATTTGGTAATTTGATAATATAATAAAGGGAATATAGGTGGAAGGGTGGAAGAGAGGCAAGAAGCCATAAAACATGCACTATCGGAGTTTGTAAGAATGGGGTTGGGAACACTTTCCGTTGGAAGTATGAAAGTATAAGGATCTCAAAAGGGCCACCTGGTAGACCGTGGCTTTCAATCAAGGAGCAAAGCCAAGCCAAGGTGGCCCCACAGAGAAGGGATTCTTCTTGCTGATGAAACTCATCAGGAATCCAGGTGGCAATGCAGTGCCTCACATGCTGGCCATGAGGGTCAGCCTCTGGGACAAGGAGCAGAAGAGAGCAAAGAAGGGATAGGGGACTGCTGGAGAACCAAACACAAGGCACCATCCCAGACTCACATGGGCCAGCACCTCATTCAGTCTCTCCCTTGAGCAAGATTGGAGCCAAGCCCTAAGCCGCCCCCTTTGGGAGAAGGCCTTTTGTTTACCTTGCTGATTGTTTATCTTGCAAATAGAGCTACCATTTTCTTCTCTCAGCAAGGAAGGGCTTGGAGACAAGTTTCAGTCACATAATTTGAATGTTGAAGAGTTCCCTGGAGACTGTAAAGGTGGTCTTCATTACCTTCTCTGCTCAAATCTGGACTCCCAATTTCAGAACTACACCAAGAATGGTCTTATAGTCATTAACAGATGTCAGTTACAGCACTGACACTCCGTAATTCCAGAGCTAACCAGCATGCCCACCAAACTGGCATTAAAATATAGCAGGAAGATAAAAGGACCAAGGGGTCCTTATCAGCACTATCAGCCAAACTAAGTTCTAAGGTCATTCAGGGCTACCCAGCCAATGGGAGTTGCTTGGGATGGAGCAGCCAGCAGGGAGGGCCAGGAAGCTCTGAGGTCAGCAGACAAAGGAATCCAAGGAAGTTGCCCAACTCACTAGGTAAAGCAGCAGACATCAAAAGCCAGGATGGATGGGCCAGGGCAGGAAGAGAGGTGGCATGAGCTGGTGAGAGTCCAGTGGGAGGTGGCCCTGGGTAAGAGCTACCTCCAGGACCTGGCTAAAAGGCACCTGCCATGGTACCTTATGCAGAAGGGGCGGCTGTGTACAGGACCTGTGAGAAGGTAGCAGCAACAGGTAGACAGGGAGAGACTAGTTTCCCAAAGGGAAGGTCTAGCAGAGCTGGCCCTCCCAGCAGTATTGAGGGGTTTTGCAGGGAGGAGCCAGGCTGACCTCTAAGGCACACTCATATTAGACTTTCCCCTGTTGATCATGACCTGGAAGAGTTCCCGACAGCAAGGACAGCCACGTGCACAAATGACTCCTTAACTAGGTATCTCCGTTATCTCCTAGGATGTGGCCTCCTCTTCCCTTCTGCCCTGCTCACACGGGAAAGAATCATCATTACTGTGAAATTCAGCACCAGCAGCAACATGATGTGAATCCACTTACCAGACGAGGTGCGAGAGTGCTAACCCAAAAACCATTTCCTTTTCCTTCCCCCTCTTTATGTGTCAGAACTGTGGAAGGAAGGGCCTTGGTCTGTGGCAATCAAGGGGAGCCTCTTTCTCCCTGGCTAGGGAAAACCATCTCGAGTCAATGCCTAGACTGACAGAGCAGAAGTCTGAAGGCCGCATGTGTCCTAGATGAGAAGCCTGAACAGTGTACCACCGACACTGCCTCATCAGGACCTCGTGTTCCAGTGGACACTATTAAGCTCACCTTCTAAGCCACTGTTACTTGCAACCTGAAGTGTCCTATCCGACGCATGCACACTGCCGCATTTAATTCTAACAAAACCATCAGGGGGCATCATCGTCCTCATTTTAAGACAGAAACTTAGATAAGTAACTTGCCAAAGGACCAGCAAACAACAGACCAGAGTTCCAACCAAGATTCTCCAGTTCCAAAAACCCATGTTTTTAACCCCAAAAATACACTTCCTCCCACTGTGTTCACTTGATGCCTCGCCCTAGACAGTAGCAATCCCACTTCAGTCACACAAAGCAAGACTCCGAGTTATGCTCATGCTAGGAGCATCTGACCCCCATCGCGTATCCACTGCCATCTTGCAACTCCCATCTCAGCGCAGGCTAATTGCCCTGGTCTCACCTGGCTACAGCTGAGACAGGACACGCTGATATGAGGGCAGGGGCGCTTGGCTCCTTGCCCTGTGTCTATGGTCACCGCAGCACATGACAGGCCCGAGGCTCGGATTTCAGCCCAAAGCAGGAGGCTGGCAGGTACACCTGCTCCACGAGCTGCCAGGGCATGGGGCTGCCAGATGATCCCACAAGAAGCAAAGTGGCCCTCCTGCCTCCCGATATGGTACTGTACAGCCTGGCAGTGAATCCGGCTTTAATCTGTCAAGTGAGAAAGGAAACTGAAGAACAGTATGTGTCATCTCATTATTGGGGGGGGGAATGTGTTTGCCTACTCAGAGACAAAAACATCGAGTGAATAGAAATAAAACTGTTAATGATTACCTCCACGGAATGGAATTAAAGGCAGTGCAATGGACACCACATGGTTTCAAATAGGTTGCACCTTTCATATTTGTAAATATTATACAATTTACATAGGGAATGCTTTAAGTTAGATATGCCACTCTGATGTTCTGAAAGAACAGGTATATTGCAAAAATTTGCACTGTAATCTTCACATCGCTCCTTAGAATTGGTTCCTCATTGCTTGTTGTAAAGGTTTGACTTGCTTTGTGTTGTGCACCATGTGAACAACCAGACAAGTATCTTTCACAACTAAAAAGAAAAATAAATCTCTTGCGCTTCACAACAAGGCTAGACCACAAATGTCTGGGATACCCAAGCCTCTACCAAAGAGGCTTGATTTCATAAACTTGACAGGAGGCCCTTATTGTGGACCTCAAATGAAGCTGGAAGATGCAGGCCCACAAAATCTGATGGTGACCTGTCTGCCAAATACAAAATACATGTGTCCATTTGTGTTTGCTCTCCAGGGGCACAGGGGAGCTCGTGCCCCCAACTCTACCTGAGTACCTTATGTTATGTTATCTGTAAGTTTCCTCTGCGCCCTCATGCCTTCCTTCATGTTTGCCATAACTCCTGTAGACACAGGATACATGTAAATTCAACTTGAGCATCAGACTGGGCTTACCTTGTACAGTGAATCAGCTTCAAGAAAAAAATCCTCCAAAGTTGAAAGCAGAAATACATGATTTCTTCATCTCTGCCTTTCTTTGTACATAACTGAAATTTACAACACACATTCCTAAGCAGGGTCTCCTTCAGCCTTCAAAATAAAGCTATATAAGCAGACTGGGTAAAGATGATGCCTATTTTGTATAGAGAAGGAAACTGAGGCAAAGTACAAATGGAATGAAGCAATATACCTATATAGACATCTAGGGACAGAAGTCACAAAGACAGACCTACATCACAACTCTCATTTTCTCACACAGGTATTCATGACGATGTGATTGTGGATTAAGTCCCTGCTCTGTGATGTGTGCTGACACACTACACTAGCTGTCGGGGGCTCCCGGCCTGTGGCAAAGGCACACCGTCAAGTGATCAAACACAACTCTATCTAAAAGGAACACCATTTCATCCTCAAAGTGTAAAATACAAGAGACACTCCGTTATCCGAAAAATTAAGTATAAGTATTGTGACCATAATATTCCAGAAACGTCATGTACTGAGATACTGTGACTTACATGAAGATGGCACAATGAAATCAAAGAACTTGAGATCAGATGAAATGGAAAACTAGTAGCTGAGGAAACTGATGAAAAAAAAATTGTAAGGTTTATACGAATTGTAACCTTTATCCTAAAAAGTATGGGAAGCCATTGAATGCATTTACAAGTGTGTTGGGGTAAGAAGAGGATATGGTGATCAGGTTTGCAATGTGGAGTCTTTATGTAGCATCCTGATGTCCATGAGAAACTGTCATCCATGAAAATTAGTCAGAATTCAACATGCTCACCTACTTCGTGTGCCCTGCTCTCTTATTAGCTCCTGCAGCGTTCTAGTACATCTCTCATTAGACAGTAATTTTAAAAAAGCATTAACAACAAATGCCCTCCTATAGGGAGGCCCCCTACTACCCAACCCTTTATTTCACCACCAGTGATTTTTCATGAGACTTTGTGATTGCAAAGTCACCTTAAAGAACACAGATACTTTATCACCTTGAAATGGTGAATATCAGAATTTATATCGTGGCAGTGGAAAACCAACCATGTAACACTGAGACTAGTGTCAAGCATCTATTTCACATTTGAAGAAATGGCCAAATGGCTCATTTGCAGTCAGTCATGATTTAAGATTAGGTCCTTGGCCCTCACACATCAGCAGGAGGTGCATACAAGGCACACAAATCATAGGAGGATGATGGGCCATTCAAATCTGACCTGATATAATGTCTGGGGTATCAAAGTCGTGAACCTCATGAACCTGTTTATTAACAGTCCAGAGCCCAGCAAGAGGGGAGAATCTAGGAACTCAAGACCAACCACAGGAGGAATTTATACAAGGTAGACTGACATTTTAGTCTCAGGTTCAGCACAAGGCTGGAGGGAACTCGGACGTTTGCTCAGTCAATTCCAAGTTGAGGTTAGTGTTTTGTCCTTTTTAACAATGATGTATATATTCATGTGATATTGACTCTATTCCCATGAGAAGTGGCCTGTGAGGTAACCTGCTTCTCCAGTCACAGAGAGCAGTAGATGCTGGCTCTCCTGCCGTGTGCCACAATATGGATGAACTGGGGTGATCATGCTGAGTGAAATAAATGACAATGGAAAAGACAAATACCGGTTGATTTCACTCATATGTGGAATGTGGAGAAACAAAACAAAGGAACTGATGAAACACACCCCAGAAACAGGACCACAGAACTGAGGCTGCCAGAGGGGAAGGGAAGATAAAGGTAGAAGAAAGGAGGGGCCCAGTGGCCTACAGTAAAGGCCCATGGTGTGCTGGTGGTGGGGGTAGGGGAGTGGTGACATCTGAAGAGGTGTGAGCCTCTTCCCCGAAATCAAACTTTTACACTGTGTAAATCAATGTTACCTCCATAAAAGGGAGGGGAAGCAGTTTATGGACCTTGGTGTTTGTGGCAGGGGGATTAAACTTATAAACTTTATGTTTCTGTAAGAAATGTAACCTGACCTTGCCACATGGTGGTTAAAAAGATGGAAGGGAGGATGACAGAGAGGAAGAAGAGGTGAAACAAGCAAGGTAAGAGGAGGAAGAATAAAGAAAGTAGAGGGATTGGAACTGAACAACCTAGTTGGAAATGAGAAAGGAAGGCTCTCTGGCCTCTGACTCTAGTCACCCACGGGCTCGCTAAGTCTTCAATGGCTGACTCATTTCTCCTCTCAGCACAGCATGGTCAGAGTTGCCATCCAGAATATGCAGGAACATTCACCACACAGGAATTGAGTCAACATCACATGAATATATACATCATTGTTCAAAAGGACAAAGCACTAATCTCAACTTGGAAATGACTGAGAAAACATCTGAGTTCCCCTCAGTCTTGTGCTGAATCTGAGACTAAAATGTCAAGGAATCAAGAAACTGGAATCATCCATCCCCCACCTCCTTCCTTGCTTGTGCTTCAAAGACAGCCTCACATCTAGAGAGCAGGTATTAGCAAAATGCACTAGGAAATGAATCAGGGCTGTGCTGAGGATGCACCAGGATTAAGCTAAGCCTGGGGCTGCTGGGCCCCAATGGAATTAGATTCCTTCCTGGGTGACACAGGCCTGTGGGTATCCCAGGGAAGGCAGCAGACAGCCCCCACCCCAAGCCTGTAAGTTCTTATGTGTGAAATTTGCTGTCAGGAAAGTGATACCCTCAGACTAATAGACTCTAATGAGTAGAGATGCAGCATGACATTCCGCAGTGAGAGTTAGAGACAGCAACATGGGACCTTCACGGAGAAGAGAAATAATTTCCACTCTAATTGCCTTCGAAAGCCCTCAGGTGAGGGCCCAGGCACATTTACCAGCTGGGGTTGGTCATTCCAGAAACCCTGCTGGGAGAAACACTCACAAGAATTTAAGGATGAACTGAGGGACTAAAGGCAACTGAATTTGGGGTGGGAGCAGGGTCAGCCTGTCCTTCCATGCCTCCTCACCCTCACCCCAACCCCCACATCCTTCCTCAAAGAAGGGCAAGCAAACAGGTAACTAGAAATGTGCTTCCCGGACTCCAAGCATCCTGGTTGCTATTATTTATAATATTAATTATAACCATAATTTAATTAAATTTTCCAGAAATATGAGTGAATTTCCTTGTGATAATATACAAAGCCAATTCTTGTCAGCAACCATAACTGTCCCTCTGTCTACCTAGAAAACTAATGCAGTATTTGAAATTTTTTCCCCAATTAGGAAGTTCTCATGGCCTGCACATTTTTTAATTCCCCAATGTTCTTTTCTAACTAGTGAAGCATAAGAGAACAGAGGCAACCAATATATAAATGTTGCATTTAAAAATAAAACAAGGTTCCAGTCCATGTATTGCTCTATTTTAAGATTTAATTCCCTCTCCTTGTTTTCCTATTTAAAAAATAACTATACATATTCAAAAGAACAGAGTGAAATTATAATAAAGACTTTAGCATCAATTGTCTTTCCTACAAGAAGCATTTATTTCTCTTGTAGCTTATTCCCATTCCATTCACCCTGTATAATCCCGCGTCCAAGCAACACCATGACAACTCAAGATGTGTTTGAAGGTGTGTATATTAACCCTAATAACTGAGAAATGCTGTCTTCTTTTCACTTTACTGTAAATATTTCTTGGTCCTCGTGTGTTTAATAAAGTGCCTTCTTGTTAATCTACCTAGGGTTTCAGGTAGCCAGCAAACCACTAGACAAGGAGTAGCTTCTATTGTCTCTTTTTAGTTCTTTCCTGTACCAAATTTCAAGTCCAGGAGTGGCAGGTTGATGAGGGAAAATGCAGCTCACTCTCTCATAATGAACTTCAATTAATCCTTTTACTGCCTAGTTCTTTCTGCCATTGAGGCCACAGTTAACCAAAGGCATATTTAACCCCATCAGGGAAGAAAAAGAAAAGATAAAGATAAAATTAGAAGTTTGCTACTGATGCCATGAAAAGAGCCAGCAAAGTTAAATTTGGAACTCACCTAGTGAGGCTGGAATGAATAAGCCAGAGGGCTCACAGCATGAGTGGAACCACTGGGCGCTCAGTTAGAATGAGACATTCAACACTGCAATGTCTAGGTTGTCTTAACAATTAAGCAAAAACTCTCTATTTTGCCAAATGATACACAACTTTGACCACCTAGCTCTTGATGAATGCATCCATTATTTAGGTCCCTACACCTTGGCAGCAAGAAGAGTTCCCCCGCCACCCCCCAGTACTCAGAAGACATGTTATGTTTTACAATAGCACAACTATACATCATCTGCTTGTAATATATACTGTGTTTTCTCGTAGGTCACCAAGCTACCAAAGCCTCCATGACCAAGGCAGCCCACATCTCCCAATGGCTGGTCACTGTCGTAAATCTCAGTAGAGCACTCTGAAAGTAGAAGACAAAGTGGATACACCATGACACCAACATCCTGTACCATCTAGAATGTATATTCAGCATCTATTCTCATAAGGATAGGCAAACAAGAAAATTAAGCATCTTTGCCCACAAGCGTTAACTACACTATGAACCCACAGATCAACTCAGATACTTGCAAACCCCCAGCTGGTCTACAACAGAAATGACCCTGTGAACAGGGCAGGTTGGGCTGCTCTCCAAGGTCCTGAGAACCAAAAAAGAGACTTTTTTAACAATAAAACAATAACACTGATGTGACTGAATCAGAGACAGATGCCTAGAAACTGAGAGTAGAAAGGGGAGTTTGAAACCCTCTAGTCCTCAGCCTTAACTATATATTTAGAGACCAGAGGCCCTAACACAGTTAATGGCTTTCCCAGAATCATACAAATTGAACAATTTCTTATAGCTCAAGTTTTCTACCCAGAATATTGTTGTGCTAAAAAGCCAAATTTTCAAAGTAGAGGAGCAAACATTATATATTTTTCATTCATATGAGCTTTTGGAGATCCAGAAAATTATAATAAATGAGTTACCTCACTTAGAAAACATCCGCTGGCATTGAATCCCCTAGTAAAAGCTGTGTCGTTTTGGCTCCTGAGCTATGGAGAGAAGTAAACTTCTGAACCTCTTCTCTCACTGGAATCAAAGAGGAAAGAGGTTGTACCACTGTCTAAAGACCTCCTGAGATCAATAAGATCAACCTTCACTGGAGAAGATGTTCCCATCCCCATTCCACTCAGTCACATATTTTAAAGAGATCCATGATCACACCGTTTTGAAGAGACTCTTGGCAGAAAAACCATAGAACACTGTGATACTACTGATCATCTGTGAAAAGATGGACAACTGAACTTAGCTTAAGACCTGTGACCAGAATAACCACAGGGGTCTGACTGACTAGCAAACCTGCACAGTACCATGAATTCACACACTAGATCCTGACCCTTGTTTTTATATAGGTGAAAAAGTGACTACATTGTATTCACTTCTAATGATACTTTAAAGTCTTCTTTAAATGGTGTTGCATGTCTATAGTATTCCATGATGCTGTGTGTTTACACAGTAGTTTGAAATGTGCTGAGAATTTTGAACATACTCTCGCTACATTCCCACATCAGCACTATGGTAGAAGAGTTACTTGCACTCTAATTTCTACAGATATAAGCACAGAACCTGGTGAAAGGAGAGGTAGAGGGAAGGTAAAGAAGGGAGGAGAGAAGTTAAAGCAAGAGTAGTGGGAGAGGAAGGGAGACAACGCACAGAGCTTGTTTCCACAACTTCTGCACATTGGTACATAAATCCTATTATAAATGGCAAGGTCAAGACCAAAGTCCAGTAGTCTTTTCAGTCTAGCATAAGCCATAAAGCTCCTGTGTCTGTTGACATGAGGAACAGCTCTTCCTTCCCTTTCTTGTCCTCTCTCGTTCTTCCTGCTCTATCTCTCCCTGCAGACTTTCATTGCCAACTTGTTATTACTCTGCAATGCACCCTTCTTCTCTCACCAGCAGCAAAATGATTGGCTTTGTAAAGCTTGTAAGATGAACTTCACTCCAAGCCTAATTCTCATGTGACTGGTACAGAATCAAAGCACATAGTTGGCAAAACTGCAAAGCTGCAAAAATCAACAAGCATTTTCACCTTGGATGATAAGTCGTTGAGAGATGGCTCTGTATGCCCAGAAGCACTTCCTCTGGGATCTCACACCTGACAGTCCCTATCAGGAATCCAGTGATCCATCACCTACTACTTCCCTATGACATTGTTTGTACCATTACTTAAATGTACACATGGGTATGTCCCATCTTCCCCACATGCTTGTCACCAATTCCTGGACAGAAAATCTAGACCTGCTGGGTTAGCTGGACACAGGCATATGCTGGTTTCTCAGCTTCACTAGTTCATTTTGATGGTGACTTGTATACTTGTGTTTCTGCTTGTGAAGTAAAAAAATGTTTCCAGGGGAACACAAAGGGGTGAGACTCTTGGCACGATGCTGTGTCCACTGATAATCATGTCTTAATTTCCCTCTGCATACTGTGGGGATAAACATCTCTACAAAACTAATGTAGTATATTAGACATGTGGCTTAACTACTTTAAGGAATGTGAGGTTTAGGAAGATGGTGGTTGTAAATACTTTAGGAGCTCTCTAGAAGAAAAAATGCCCTTATCACCGTATTTCATTATGAAAACCTAGAAATACAAACAGATGCTATAACCTGAAATTATGCTGAAAGATTAGACAGAAACCTTGAATTACTAACTTATTCACTCAGTTTATTTTCCATTCTGCATGTTCTTCAATATCAGCTTTATGGAAAAAGAATGTGCTGCTGTGAATAAATAGCAGGTGTTCAAAGTCAAAATATGCTTATTGTCTAAACTATACTCATTGCACTAACTCCCAGTCAGTGATAATCAGGCTGCAGATGTGTGTGTGTGTGTGTGTGTGTGTGTGTGTGTGTGTGTGTGTACGTGGTGCTGCACCCTGTACAAGTCTAAACAAATGAGACAGGAGTTCAGAGTTCTACAGCAGTGTGACAGCACTTGAGACGAGGTTCCCCAGTTGCAATGCAGAGGAGGCTGGCTTAAAGGAAGGACCCCTGCTGACTGCAAAGTGCTGGCTGAAGACTGAATGTATCATGGGATTGAAGACACACTTTAAGTCTGTCTCTTAATTGTTAAGAAGCTCAACTCCACCGTCATTGCAAGACCAGAGGTGGGAGTTACTATTTTCAGTCCTCTCCACTACTAAGCTCCTACTATGAGTTGTCAAATCAGTCTGCTCAGAGGCCTTCTGTCTAAGTCCCTGGCCTCTTTGGGACCAGGAACTATCATTGTGTGGGGTCCTGGTGGTTTCAGAAATTAAAGTGACAGAATAAATAAGCCATGGACTTCCTGATGTCAAGGGCTCTGAATCCCTGCAGCCTGGCTGAGACAATGTGTTCATCACATTAATTTGATGGGTTGATTGAAAATTAAAAATTACCAAATAAAAAGGGAAGAAAAATCCCTTTATGGTGAGTAGAACACTGAAATACTGAATTCCAAATGTTGACATCATGTGCCTTGGGGAAAAAAGACAGGCCACCACTGGGCTACCTACAAAAGGCATGGGAAGACTCTGAGAAAGGTTAGGTCAGGCTTGTTTGTGAACTGTCTGCAACTTAGTCACATAAAGGGAGCTAGGGAAAAAAAAAAAAAAAAACCCAAGGCAATGCAGAAAATCAGGCTGGCCACCCAACTGAGTATCGCGTTTTAACTTTTAGCTTGAGGTGATCAGCACCTCACACTTTGGGAGTTTCTAAATAGGCCCAGCTAAACAGCTGAAACAGGGAGAGAAGTGTGATTCTCAGTAGCAAGCAGAAAGTGTTTAACTAGCAACTAAAATAGCAGTCGCTTTTCTTGTGGCAATTTGTGTAATTAGGTCTGAACAGGCTTGGTTTCTCAATTTTAACCTGAGAAAAGGTGGAAAATCCTGCCACGTTGCTGGCCCTCAGAGCACTGGAATTGCCTGGGAAATCTCTTCCCAACTTCAGTGTCATGATGGTCCCCAAACTTTCAAGAGACTCTCTCCCCTGGCAGACTCCATGCATGCCTGTGACTCTGTCCCAAGTAGTACATGTATTGGCACTTTGCAGAGGATGTGTGGAGGGTTGGGAGACTGAGGCTAGGCAATAGATTCCAAGTTGAATTCTTGGTTCTCTGCTTATTCCATTATGTGCTTGAGACCTAATACTCTCTGAGTCTATCTCCAATCTGTGAAATGGGTTGACTAAAACTGTTCCCACAAGGTTATCCCTGAAGAGTATTACACCCAGCATTTTACCTGAACTGCAGGAGATACTCAAGAAATGGGGCCCCTTTCCCCATGCCAATGCAGTGGTTCCATTAAGAAAATCCACAAGTCATACTATGTTACTCCAAGGATCAATAATGTTAAGAAATATAAGAGGGAAATACTTTAAAAGAAGCCAATTGTTCGGCCCTCCCTGGTGGCGCAGCGGGTTAAGGCACAGCACTGAGAATCTAAAGCCGCTTCCGCATGAGTTCGATTTCCGCCTGCCCCGCAGATGACCACATGGCGTGGCAGACCTCTCCTGACCCGCCCGCTGCTCCCCTCAGCAGTGTACTTCGTCGATCTGCCTGTTCTGCTCCCCACTCTGTCTCTGGTGAAGCCTCTCACTGCCCCTGAGCCTCTGGCCTGTACCCCAGTTCTGTATGCACAAATAAATAAATCTTTAAAAAAAAAAACTAAATTAAAAGAAGCCAATTGTTCAAACTGAATGAGGCCCTTTCTTCCCTCTTGTTCTCAGTTCACTGCCAAAGATATAGCCTAGTCCTTGTGGTTCAGACCTGGGTGCAAATCCTAGTTCTGACACTTAACAGCAGCAGACTGCATACATAATGTAGCCTCCGTCTTCTTTTAAAGCAAGAAAAATACTCCAATAACAAGTAATTCCTTGGGATGTGATGTACGACCTCACTATAGTTAATAACAACATATTGTATATTTTAAAGCTACATAGAGGAGGTCTTAAAAATACTTATCATAACCCGCGGGGAGTACAATTGAGATGAAAAAAAATGTACAAAATGATGTAAAAATAAACTTTTGTAATAATAAAAAATTAATAATAAAAAGTAAAAAAAAAAGTACTTATCATGGGCCCTCCCTACTGGCACAATGGGTTGGAGCACAGCACTATGAAGCTCTCCACTGCCACTGTAACACGAGTTTGATCCAGGCCAAGAAGGTGACCCACATGGTGCAGAACTGTCCAGTCCTGTCTACTGCTCCCCTCAGCAGTGTATTTTAATCAGTCCACCTGTTCTGTTCCCCACTCTATCTCTGGTGAATCCTCTCACCTACCCCCCGCACCTCTGGCCTGCACCCCAGTTCTTGTGTGCATAAATAAATCTTTTTAAAAATTTGCATCACAAGAACTGTAACTTGTAACTACATGTGGTGATAGCTGGTGATCACTTTGTACTATGTACATATACTGAGTCCTTATGTCGCACCCCTAGGAATACATAGTATTTTGCCAATTATACCTCAATAAAAAAAATAGTTTGCGTGTGCTATAAATTTATGTAAAGGGCTTAGCACCATGCCTACCACTGTCAGCACTCAGCATTCATCTTACCAGAGGGAATCCAGTGAGAGATTCAGAAAAATAAGCAGCAAAAGCATCAAAATAAAAAGACTGGGAAAATAAGAATCTCAAGGTGGTATGAAGTGCACAGTTTAGATAGCTAAAAAAAAAAGAAGAAGAAGAAGAAGAAGAAGAAATTCAGCCTTTGTGAAATTCACCCTGTGAGGGTGGCCTAGATAAGAAACGTGTATCTCTATATATGAACCTGATCTTCTGCACCAAAAATCAGTTGGTGCTTACCTGGAAGAAACTTATGAAGAAAGTATGTTTTGCACGCTTGATACTACACTGTAATCTTTTCCTCCCCTTTATTGAGTCATCCTGTTTCAAGCCCTTGGTTTCCCAGAGCCCCTAGTTTATTTATTGCCATCTGGCCTCTGCGAAGCTTCCTTCCCCTCTATCTGAACCAGTTTTAAAATGCTGGTCCATGCTGTCTGCATCAGTCTCCATGAGAGAATGTTAAAATGGAGTTTCTCAGGGTCCACCCTCAGGGGATCTAATCCGGTAGCTTACCTAGTCATTCTTATGTATAGTCAGGCTTAGGAACTGTGTTTCTAGATGTTTTCTACACCAAAATAAAAATTTACCTCTTCTCTAGCCTGTACCTGACATTCTTTCTTTCACCTGATCTGTCTAAAAGTAAACTCAGTCGGGTTTGAATTCATGAAACCATTAACTGGCAATGACTTTATGTTGCCCCTCAAAGATCTTCCAGGAAGGACATTTTACACCCTGAGTCAAAGTATGAATAATTCCAAGAGGTAAACTTCAATCCTTTCTTTATAAATGGGGCTGACCCTGAAGAATATTGTGGACTTCAGCTCTCACAGTCTCTTCTTACTTTCCTGGTAAAATGATTTAAGTAGTCAAGGACATAGAGTGAGGGAAAATGACAGACTCCACCACCAATGTGTCACATGTGCAACAACAACAAACACAACTGAACAGCCAAGGCCAAACACCACCCTAAGAGTATTACATAGATTATTTCAGTCAACATTCCCACCGAGGAATAAGTATTAGTAATACTCCTACTTTGCAAATTAGAAAAACTGAACTGCCAAGAAATAACTCTCCCAATTTGGCACAGCTAACAACAGTCTGATCATGAAGATCAGAGTTCATGAAGATGAAGAGCTATCCACTTTTTCTTCTTCTCCAAAGAACATCATGCAAAAGAAGATGCAACTTTTGGAAGGATGTAACAAACAAACAAAAAAAACTGCATAGAAGAAAATAGCTGCATCTGCAAGGTGTTTAGCTGTAAATAACTGAATGAGGGCTCTAAGGCGCCTTTCTGGCCAGTGGACAACAGCACCCACAGGACCCTTCTATACCCTCGTCCTCGGAGCTGGTGGACGGCAGGCATGTGGGAACAAGGGTGCCATCTCACAGGCCACTTTAGTGCCAGAGAATTGAAGGTGCCACTAAGTTCTTGAAGGTGGAAATGGAGGCTGCCAAGCCCAAGGCCACAGGAGTTTGCATGAGAACTCTGTTCAGACACACCTATTACCTCTGCATAAAGTCACAATTCTTCAGAATTTCAGAAGCAGCATACTGAAATAGACAGAATCACTTCAAGATGGCAAATGTTCATTTCAACCTCACACTGGTTTCTGTCTTCTGCCCTTGCGGGTCCTCTTCTGAAAGAGAATCTAGAAGCTGGAGTGGCAAGCAAGTGTCCTCCTCATCAGAAATGTCATCTGGAGCTGGCTGACCTTGCAATATCCCCCTTTCTTGTTCATTTCCAGAAGAGAAAATGACCCCAATATCCCTGCTCTTTATCCTGGACCCAAGGGAGCAAGTGCCGAATCTGAACAATCATTTTAAATGTAACGGTATCGTTACTGAGAACCAACAATGCATGGACATGGCTTGGGATGCAATTCTTTTTTGAAAAATCCCTGTAATTGGACTCAGATCACTATGCATAAGGATTTTCAGGAGGGACTGAAACATTCCCCTTGACCACCATTACCCAGCTGTCTACCCACAGACAATCCAATGGAGACCAACAGTTTCTCTTCTTCAGCCTGACTACTAAGGTGGGGGACAACATGCCCTTCCCACCCAAACCTCAAAGCTCCTGTGGAACCCCTAGGCTCCACACAGTCCTGCCATCGTCTGCCAAATGAGAGTACCCACCCTTCTGCAGAGAACGGAAGATGTCAATTCCAAAAGATTCAAAGAGCAGCCTCTTTAAGAAGCTCCCATTTGGAAAAGCTATTTAAGCAAAGCTGCACTTGATGAAGTGAAATAGAATTAGCCGCTCCAGTAGCACAGGCTTCTGAGTCTTTCTAAGGTAGGCTGGCTTATTCGCTTCCAAGTGGAACGAACTCAACAACAATATATCACAGTTAACTGTGATCACTGCTCCATGGAATTTCAGCTGGCGCCTGGAGCACACAGAGGTGCACTTAATATTCCCCAATCTGTCATCAACCTTTTGTACATTTGTTCCTAATCACAAGATACAGTTTCATTTTAACGAACTGTTTTCTTAGCATATTACAGTTGGTCATTTCAGCTCGCCTAATGGTCCGTTCGGTAGGTTAAATTACAATTAGGGTCCCTTGGTTTTCCGTTCCTAGCAAGTCGTAGAGGGGCCTGATTTTATCCCTTTCCCACTGCTTCCCCTTCAAGGGCCGAGTCACAAGACCACAGATAAAGACATACCTGTTGCAGTCAACGTGGAGCAGGAGATGAGAGGCGCTTACTGACAGAGCCACCTTGTGCCACTCTCCGTCTGCCATCCGGTAGGGCAGAGCCTCTGTCCTGGGCTTCCCGTTATGGATGTAGTGGTATCGGATCTCATCCCTCAGACCACTGCTCTCCAGTTCAAAATAGCTGCATGTAAAGCAACAAAGAATTGGTTGTATTTTACTTCTGGATATCAGAGCCAGCATCCATTCTCACGCTTCACTATCAGCTTTCTGAAAATCTCCAACCAGCTGAACGTGACACAAAGAGCTACAACCCCAAATCAACTGTACCACAGGGAACCCAACTCCCTTACTGGCTAAGCAGATGCCTGGCAATACTTTGGGTCCCTGAAATGGAGATTGACGGATCCCCTGAAGTAACAGCCAAAACTAGTTAGCAAGGCATGGGGCAGTGCTGCTTATGTTCTAAGGAGTAAAGTCCAGAGCTTATTCTACCACCTGATAAAGGCCACATACAAGGGGAGGCTTGTTCAGTTTTGTTACTGATCTTTTTACTTTGGTCAGAATGAAAGGGAAATAGCAGTCAGGCTGAATATTGGGGATTGAAAGTAAGTTTGAGAATAAAGAAATGGGCAAATTGGTGGGCCTATTTTTTTTAGTTCTCCCTAGACAAACTATTGCTAGAACTTGATAATAAGGTGGGGGGTAGGCATAGGCTGAAGCTGTTACAGCACAATGAGAGGGGCACCTCATGGCCCCCAAACCTGCCACTCTAAGTAGGATCTACCATCCACCACATCAAGACAAAACATATAAGACCTTTAATGGAAGGGAACTTTAATACAATGAGTGTACAATACAGAAAAGACAAAGACTACAGTTTGTAAATTAAACACCCAAAGTCACCCATCCTCTTGTTGATAAGAGTCCACCCAAAAGGAAATGGTCCAACAACGCTCCATGTGCCCCCTCAGGTCTCCTTCTGGCTCTTCTCCAGCTTTTCCTCTTCCCTGCTCAGTTCCACCTTCCTTTGGGTGGGTCAGAGAAACCAAAACCCCCACTTTTCCTGGGGAACCACTCTGTTACAAAGCTACTCATATCGACCAATGTTTCCAGTAACTAGAACATGCAACTGGGTGTTTTCATTCCCCACATGATTGCTCTGATTTCCAGATTCGTGTCTGAAAAACCACCACTGCAATCTTCACTTTAGTCATTAAATGCAGCAGGTAACGTAGGGACATTTCTGTATATACTTTGGTGGACGGCGGACCTGCTTAGTGGTCTCTGTCTTCTAAAATGCAAAATGCAGTGCCGTCACCAACCTGGGGCCTCATCTCAGAGTCTGCACCTTAGGCATTTGCTATCTGCTGCCTAATGCATCATCCACAAAAGTCTATAAGACTGCTAACAGCTTTTAAATATTAACAAGATAGATTCAGGAAATAAGATACCCAAGCCAGGATTTGAGCTTGGGTTGAAGCTAACATGATGTGCACTTTCTACCAGTTTTCTGCCCATTTCAGAGGCACAAAGACCAAGCAGGAAAGATGTTATCTATAGGGACTATCTCCCAGCCACTCATTCACACAGACCTAACAGCCACTCACAGCGATAGGTAACTAGACCTGGAAGCCACCTGTGCTGACCTGATCTCCCTAGCTAGCTTATATTTAATCTAAAATACAGAAAGCATCATCCACAAGCATCAAAATGAATGTATGATAAAACAGCCTCTATTATACATGATCCCAAAGCTCATATCAGGAAACAAATGTGTATTTCCTGTACATTTCTCAAGGGGATCTTTCTGAGACAGCAGTGTAAGGGAAGAGAGCCAAGACCAACTTCTGGCTCACCTCATTTGCATTAGATACAAAAGTAGGCCCAAGGTCATTAACTGAAGAGGTTACTTATCTGTTGCTGCCAGCTCCTGAGCCCAGGTTCATGCTAATAGTAATAATAAACATTATACATATTTTTAAGACTTCAAAGGAAGAAATCCCTGAGCAGAATCACTTTATGGAAATTCTCCTAATTTCTCCCAAGTGCCTAGAACATTGGAAGAATTGAATAAAAGAACTTAAAAGGTCAAGATGACCTAAGGGCTTAGCTGGTCATTTAAGTACTCATTTAACATACCATTTCTAAGCACACAATGATGAGACTAAAAAAGGATTTAGAAAATAATCCTACTTAAAATCCTATACTACTGTAAAGGAAATAAGATGTGCCCCTCCCCACCAAAAAAAAAAAAAAATAAGCTAAAAATGACCTATAAGAAAAGGGAGAAGAGAGAAGCTGTCATCTCATGAGTGGGTGCTACGTGCAGGAATGAGTCAACTGCTTCCAAAAACATCATTTCAGTTAATTTCATCAAGGTAAATATTACACTACTTTGCAGGTGAGTTCACACACAGTCAGACAGATTAAACACCTTGCCCATGACCAGAGTTCCTGTACAGAAAACCATCATAATTTTATAGTTGAGAGCGCACCAAGATTAATACTTCACAAGAAACCTCTTCGTGACTTTATTTTGACCAATAAGCTACTGCTTTAGAGACAGACATGAGCCAGAAAGGACATCAATTGAAGAAAATTATTAATACTTACAAAGCTCCTCATGAAAATATTTAGAAAAAATATTTAGAAAAAAAGGAGCAGACATTTAACCATATTTAATCATCCCTGGGATTATGGCCTCATTAAGCAAGCATTCAGTGTATTAAAAGCATATCTTTTAAATCTCTGGAGTATGTGGTTACCTTGGGGTAATTACAAATATATAGCTATAATCTACCCTAATGTTAAACAAATGAATGTTTGTCTTAAGGTAAAGTTTCTGACAACGTCATGTATGTACTGAAAGAGAGCCCAAGTATCTCCAACAATTTGGATAAACACAGTAGGCGACTACTGACTCGGCCCTAGGGATGAGAACACACTGGGTGGCCATGTGATGTCTTACGCAAATTGTTTCTTGAGTACAGGAAGAGGCCTCAAGCAACACCTCCTGGCAGTCACCCTCTGCTAACAGATGCCAGTCCAGTCCTGAGTGCCAATAGAGGAGGGGGTCATTTAGCCTGTGGGGTGTCACTGCAGCCTGGAGGAAAGATCCCTGGCACTCAAGTGTGGGCCACAGTCCATCAGCATCATCAGTAGAAATTCGGATTATGGGACCCCCACCAAGACCAACTTGAACAAGAATATGCATTTCACCAGCCCATGAGATGGTTCTGAGACACTGCCGTGCAGGCAGTACTGCACTTCTGGGCCATCTGGTCCTGGTGAGTGAGCAGAAGTGTGATGCCAACTGTGAGTGAGTAAGAGCTGAATGCTGCTGGCAGACAGAGGGGTCCCATGGAAGTGATAGAAGTGGATGCCTAATGTGCCCTCTGCCCCTGACCAATGCTCAAGTATAATGGGGTCTTCTCAGGCATTTGAGGGAGGAAGCTGAATGGATGAGACACTCACTCACTCACTCACTCACCTGGTTTTGTGAACATTATTTCTACCCTTAGTGTTGGATCTCAGCCAAGCATGCTATTTGAGTGAACTCTCTTGATACCTATAAAAGCCTGTTCTTCCTGCAAATATTTGTAAACCAGCAAAGATATTCATTCCTAAATTGTATCTTTTCCAGATCAAGCAAGCACAGCAAATTGCTTTGTACTCCTGACACCCACCTAGACCCCATGGCTTCCTGGACTAGTCTGCCTTACTCTGCTTTCCAGATCTTTTCCCATATTGGTCACCATGGATTTGACATGGTAAATACTTGAACACGGCATCCTCCAGGAAGAGACAGTTGCTCTGGCAGTGAGCTATGGATGTATCACAGCATTCACATGGGGTTTCCCCTCATCGAACACTCCAGATCTTTTACACAAAATGCCATGAAGGAGAGTCTTCCCCATCCTGTACTTACACAGCTAAAATTTTTAAACTCAAGTCCATGCTGAAGTGCTAGACAGATCCAATCTGAATCATTCTCTAAAGTCTGCCTTTGAGTGTAAGAAACTTAAGTGTTAACTTGATCTAAAGTTAAATTTCACAAGACTGTCTGAATTCCAGGGTATAATTGGACATTAAAACCCAGAAACAACTCCACATAACAGGTCAGGAACAACAAAGTTATTTTTATTAAAATTTTGCCATCTTCCCTAAAACCAAGGAATCCATTAAGATTTGACAGATACAGATACTAGATTGAGCAACTCCATAAAGTCAAAATGTTAATGCTCGATGAATGTGTAGCTTCTGTATGCTAAGTATAAGAACAGTAGAAGTTATTTTTTTAAGATTTATTTATTTATGCTTACGGAGCTGGGGTACAGGCCAGAAATGTGGTGGGTGAGAGGACTTACCATAGACAGAGAGAGGAACAGAACAGGCAGATCTACTGAAATACACTGCTGAGGGCAGCAGTGGGCAGGCAGAGGTCTGCCACACTATATGGGTCAGCTCCCTGATTGGGGATCTGCAGTGGCTTCTGAGAGCTTCACAGTGTGGTGCTTTAACACGTTGTGCCACCAGGGAGAGCCCAGCAGAAGTTATTTTTAAATGATATCCTGGACTAATTCATTAGTCAAGGCAAAATTTTCTTAGAAAATTTTATTTCCAGCAATGCCACAGAGATATAGATTGGTTATATGGAGAAATATCTCATACCCTAAAGAGCACCAAAGTTAGTGCTTTCCCTGCTTATGTTCCTACAATGACCTCATTCTGCCCCTACACCAACCACCACTTCCTGGGCATCTGGGTGAGAAGGGCAAAGAAAAATGGAATTGGAAAAATAGTCCCCTCCTGCCCAATGTGTCCCTGGTAGGAATACTGGGACAGGAAGAAAACAGCCACATCCCAGGTGCTTTTCATAAGGGAAAATAAATTATCACAACTACATGGCAAGTAACCTGGGTAGACCATCCACTAGCCAGTTCCCTGCAAACCCAGTCCTAAGGAAAAAAATTCCATTTCCCAGCATAGTACTTAGGACTTCAGGAAAGATTACCTTTATGATGGTAATAATTACAGTAACAAAATAGCTCACATTTATTTAATAATAGCTAAACTTCAACTGAAGTTTATTATTGCTGTAGGATGCTTTTAGGGCTTTCTATGGGACATCAAAATAATACCACCACCCTATGTCTATTTTTCATTTGCTTTAACAAACATTTCTTACAGCATGACTGCATTTAATCTAACAACCTAAAAGTATGCCAGTTGTTAGCATTCCTGTTTTAAGGAAGATGAGGCCAAGTCACAGAGATGTTGAGTAACTTTCCCAAGGCTACACGCCTAGGTAGGAGGAGGCAATGGCACAGTGTTCCAGAAAAGGGTAGTACAAAGAGCACTGGCTGAAGGATAACAAGCACTTGACTTCAACCTCAAGACAGCCACAGAGTAATCCTTGGCAAGCTGACCTTGCTCTCTTTGATGGTCTCTCCTACCTGCCAAGTAAACTAGTTAGGTCTGATCTACAGCACTCTGGGAGGACAATATATCTCCACCAGAGGGAAAAGCTAGGACTTCATTCTCTTCTAACCAGAAAAGCTTTCCTCTCTATTAATAAATTGGTGTTTTCCAAAGACTTCATTGGGATAAAATATTTCCACTTCCAAAAGTCATCTTGAACTACAGAACCATGCTATCTTTAAGGTCTAGCTCAGATCCAACTTTCTATCATTCCTATACTTCTTTGCAAACTGATAGATTTTAAAAGAAATTGAATTGCTGGTCCCTGAGTTTCATTCTGCCCTTTACATTTTTAGCAATGTCAGGCCTCCAGGGTACTAAGGAACCTGAAGCAGATAGGATAGGAGACGAAAGAAGCAGCAAATTTTCACGCCTCATCTTCTTCCCTGCCATACAGCAGACTGAATTTCCCAGTCTGAATGTGTATGACCAACGGAAGGCAGTTAAGAGGGTGCTCCTGATCCATGGATGTCACAAATGATCCAATAAAGGACTCTGAGTTCTTAGGGGGTGGTGGAATCATTATATGGACTATACCCAGGTCCAGGATGACTTCATGGGACAGAGATACCATTCCTCACACAGGCCAGCATTAAATTGGAAACAAACTTCACTACTAATTACCCCAGAGATTTAGAGGGTTTTAGACAACCACATTCACTTAAAGGGTACAAAAATATAAAAATGAGGAAGGTTGATTTGGTGATGGGAAACCCGTGGGGATTACAATTGAGATGAAAAAAAAATGTGCAAAATGATGTAAAAATAAACTTTTTAATAAAAAAAAATGAGGAAGGTTAAAAACTGAAAAATAACCATGGATACGAAGCTACTGCTAGACTACAAATAGAAATGGCAGGAGGCATGAACACAGTGCTCTCCTATCCTGATTATGACAGAGGATTATGTCATGCCATGTCAACTGCTGGCAAGTGGCACATTCCTAAAATGGTCATAATGTCACAGTATCATTTCCAATGTGATTTTGACATTCTTCCAATAGAAAGGTGAGGTCATATGTCTGTTCCCCTTGGATCTGGGAGCTTTAGAGGCACAAGCAATGCTTGGTGACTTCCAAGACTGGGTGGTGAAATATGATGGACTTTCCACTTTGTTTGCCAGAACACTTCAACCTTACATCACTGTGCTAAAGTTTTGCCTACCCTGAGGCTGCCATGCCATAAGGAAGCCCAATGCATATGGAGGACAGTGCATATACATGTTTTGTCGGCTAGCACACAGCAGGGATACCAGCCAACCAGCCACTATAAACACCACATAAGTAAATGAAACACTTCAATCTGGTTTCCCTGGGCTTCACTCATCCAAGTTGAAGGAATAGAGACAAACCACTCTCCTCTGCACTCTGTCCAAATTCTTGACTCAGAATCTGTGAGCATAAGATTGGGGTGCTTTATTACATATCAAAGAAATTGGAACTCCCTAATGTCAGGAATATATGATTTTATATTTAAAAATTGACTCTATTACATCTATATACAAACAAATTGAACAATCTAGAAGAAATACATTCTTAGACTCATACAACCTTCCAAGACTATCAGAAAGAAATAGAAATCAGAATAGACTAATCTCAAGCAAGTAAATTGAAATGGTAATAAAAAGGCTTCCAAAAAACAAAAGCCCAAGAAAAGAAGGCTTCATTAGTGAATGCTATCAAACTTTCAAAGACTATATATCTTCTAAAAAAAAAAAAATGGAGGGGGGGTGACTTCCAAACATACCATGAAGTCAACACTACCCTTATACAAAAACTAGAAAAGGAAATTTATCAAATGAAGGAAAACTATAAACCAATATCTCTGCATAACATAGATGCGAAAATGTCAACAAAATACGAACAAGCCAAATTCAAAGATCCACTAAGAGGATCATATACAATCACAGGGGCAATTTGCATATGGTTCAACATATGAGGATCTGAAAAGCTTCTTCTCCAAAGAAAAAATACAATTGGCTGGCAGGTACCGGAGGAAATGCTCATCATTTATCTCTATCATAGGGAAATGCAAATCAAAACCACAGGAGATGTTAACTCATAACCTTGAAATGACATAGCTAAAAGACAAGAAATAGGTATATTGGAGAGGGTATGAAGAAAAGGGAAAGCTCTATCACAGAGTGGGAATGTAAACTGCTGAAAACATAAAAATTCCTTTAAAAAGTAAGGATGGCAATACTGTATGATTCACCTCTTCCATTAGTATTTATCTAAAGAATACAAAATCAATAATTAGAACAGATAGACAGTCCCATACTCCCATGTTCACTGTAGTATTATTTTCAATAGCCAAGATATGAAAACAATCTAAGTCCCACCAATGTATGAATGAGTAAAGATGAGGTATATATAGAAAAGGAAATACTACTCATCTATAAAAGATGGTAAAATTTTGCCCTATGGTACAACATGGATGGCTTAGAAGATACTGTGCTTAGTTGAAGTAAGAGACAGTGAAAGCTATACCATATATTAAAAGATTTTATTGTCATGTAAAGAAACAAAATAATAACAATTACTTAGCATAAAAGAACAAAATGGTGGTCACCAGAGGCAAAAGTAAAGGGTGATGTGTAAGCTGGGTAAAGAGAATCAATTGTATGGGGGGATGGAAACTAGGCTTTAATTGGTGACCATATGTAATATATACAGATGTCAAATTATAATGCCATATATGTGAAATCCATATAGTTTTTTTTTATTACAAAGTTTATTTT
>NW_004567116.1:25056846-25062051 GCF_000260355.1 Condylura cristata
ACTTTTGGGCATTTGGGCTGCTTCCATGTTTTTCCAATTGTAAATAAAGCAGCAATAAACATGGGGGTACAGGTATCTTTTTCAATCAGTGTTTTTGTGTCTTTTGTATAGATACCTAGCAGTGGGATTGCTGGGTCGTAGGGAAGCTCCATGTTTAGCAGCTTGAGGAACCTCCAGACAGTTTTCCAGAGTGGTTGTACTAGTTTGCGTTCCCGAAATCCATATAGTTTTAAACCAATGTTAATTCAATAAAAATATTTATTTGAAAATAGATATTTGAAATTGTCACTTAGTTATGTCCACTAAATTTCTGAGATCATTGACCTATTATCCAATATCCAATCACTATTTTCCTGCTTGTTGTCACAAGCTTACAACTACCCATTTTCTTCCAAACCTACAAAAATAGAACTGTTCCCCAAAATGTAGCATAAATAGTATTGATTATCCTCTCTTTTAAGATGCACGATCTTAGTAACTATTTAAAGAAATATATACCAAAGAGATACCCTGGTATTAGTGAGAATATCTTCTCGTATCAAGTCCCAACATTTTGCCTCAACCTCATGTTGATAAAATGAAAATGGCCACCTCAGTGGTCCTTTCATGGACCACATATCTTTTGTGGATTCTAGCCACAAGTTCTCTTCCAGTTTATAGAGCCGCAAAGTCAAGTCCTAACTTACCTTAACAAATGCCCTTTACTCCCAACTTATATTTCCTTTATTTGGAGTAATACAATATAGTATAAAGAACATAAACATTAGAAAATATATTTCTAGCAAACCAGGGACTTCAGAGTCCAGTCAGCTTGTGTTACCCTGACTCAGACATTCACTCCCTTGAGAAGGTAGACAAGGCACATTTCCTAACCCTCCTATTTTTCATCTAGTAGAAAACAGTATGTTCTTTTTTTAATAAAAAAAAAAAGATATAGTTATACTAGAAGGACTGGGGCATAGGTAAGTGAGGCAGGGGTGAGGGTGACGATTCACCAGAGACAGAATAGGGCACAGAACAGGTAGATTTTACTGACAGGAGCACCAGGCAAGACTAGAGAGGTCTGCTGTGCCACGTGGGTTAGCTCCTTGGTTCGGGACCCAACTCAGGCTGCAGAAGGGATGGCATCATGGCGCTGAGACTTAACCTCTATGCCACCAGGGTGACCCTGAAAACAGTGTGTACTGAACAGGCTACTTTGAAGAAGAAAAAAACGACATAAGATTTGTAAATCATCTTATAGAATGCCTAGCTGTTCACTAGATCAATAGTAATCATGAATTCTCTTTCTTCTTTCTTTCTCCACACATTGAAATCAGCAGTTTCACAGAGGTCACTGAAAAGAGACACACAGCCCACCTTTTCACAGAAGACCTGTATGTTTCTCTGTCTTTCCTTTTCCTTCATTTAGGCTTGACTTTTGGTTTTATTCACAGTTGTAAATTCACTAGTTCTAAGTGCAACACTTTTAGCAAACACCTATACCATATTAATGGTGACAGCTATGACAAACTACCTCTTACTGAAAGTAAAAATTCACTGTTAAATGAAAGTCAAAATAAGATTCTTAATACCTATTCAAAATAGTTCCAGTTCTGTCTTAAAAGTATAGAAGTAGTGGCCCTCCCTGGTGGCGCAGCGGGTTAAAGCACAGCACTAAGAATCGAAAGCCACTTCCGCATGAGTTCGATCCCCGCCTGCCCTGGAGGTGACCACATGTCACCGCAGACCTCTCCTGACCCGCCCGCTGCTCCCCTCAGCAGTGTACTTCGTTGATCTGTTCTGCTCCCCATTCTGTCTCTGGTGAATCCTCTCACCGCCCCTGCACCTCTGGCCTGTACCCCAGTTCTGTATGCACAAATAAATCTTTAAAAAAAAAAAAAAGTATAGAAGTAGTTATACTGATCCCTGAAATAAAAGCTAGCTTCTTACTTTCCCAAATACAGAGAGCCAGGATAAAAGACATAGAAACTTGGAAACTTAAGATGAAAAGGTTTTTAATTTGGAGAAAAAAATTTAAAAGCAACTAGAACAAAGAGACTAAGTTGTTAGTTCCTGTATTATGTCTCCAAATAAACAGAGATTTTTCTTCTAAGCAACCAAGCCCAAGGCATGAAACTTAGAATCACACAACCATATCTTCACCCTAAAGTACAGCTTGAGACCACCAGGAACTAAAACTTGAAAAGTGTCTAAACGGAGATTTAAGAAACCAAAATAACAGTAGTATTAGCTGTCGTCATTATAATGATCCAAAGGACACAATTTTGACCCAAAGGACATTTTACCATCTTTATAATGGATTATAACTTCATTTATTTCTTTTCATTTCTAGGTTTAAAATAAATCCATTCTATCTCGAAGTTCTCAGCGAACATTTTCCCTCTGACTCCATACTCTCTATTTCTAAGACCCAATGTCCTTCATAAGCAACCACTGTTATCAGTTCCCTGTATATCATTCCAATTTTTTTTAAGTACATTTTAGAGTAGTTTTAAATTTCCAGAAAAACTACAAAATTGCCATAGTCTTACACTCAGATTCCCCTATCATTAACAGCTCATTTTCTTAGGGTACCATTATCACCACTAGGGCCCAATGTTGGTGCAAATTTGTTCACTAAATCAATACTTTAGTCAGATTCGCTTAGCTTTTACTTAATATCCCCTTTCTTTTGTGTAATCTCATACTGGGTACACTAGATTCAGTTGTCATGTTTCATATCTCACACAAGATTACTTTGTTTTATCAATTTATGACTTTGGGAATTTGGGGAAATACTGATTAGGTATTTTATAGATTTGTTCCCAATTTGGACTTGTCTGATGTCTCTCCCAAGCTTACCTGGACTGTGGGCTTTTGAAGGAAAGCTACAGAAGTCTCACTCTCATAACAAAGATACTACGCAGAACACAACTTACAGCAACACTGTTAACCTGCCTGGCTGAGCACTGTCAGGTTTCTCCACTATAAACTGCCTTCTCCCCTGTACCCTTTCATACTATCCTGTTTCCAAACAAATAGCACACTAAGGGATTGGGGACTTAAGCTACATGTTCTTTAGGATAAAGTGTCTATATAAATTATTTGAAATTCTATTGCAGGAAAGATTTGTTCACTCTCTCCAACTATTTATCAGTCATTTACTTAAAACATTATGTATGGGCCCTCCCTGGTGGCACAGCGGGTTAAAGCACAGCACTGGGAAGCTTAAGCCACTTCCGCATGAGTTTGATTCCCTCCTGCCCTGGAGGAGATCCACATGGTGTGGCAGACCTCTCCTGGCCCACTCGCTGCTCCCCTCAGCAGTGGACTTCTTCGACCTGCCTGTTCTGCTCCCCACTCTGTCTCTGGTGAATCCTCTCATCCTGGCCTGTACCCCAGTTCTGTATGAATAAATGAATCTTAAAATATATATATATATATATATAGTAAACTTAAAAAAACATTATGTACTCAGGGGTACTCAGGGGTTAACATTTCATACTTTGGGTAACAAAGTATTTTATTGCACTGTCTGTTGCCATTTTGAACACTGAAGTTGTTTCAATCAGTTCCTATGTCCTTTTTGACTTACTCCCATCTGTTGTGGCTTTTTCATTCAGAGGACTTCCTAGCTTTTGGAACTACAAGACACCCAAAGTTTTTATTTTGTATGTCTTGACCTAGTCTGAAAATCAGTCATTTCTTCCTGGAGAACTGGTTGTTGATTTTGGAAATTAGTATTAGAAAGCAAGATCTGGGTTTTAGGAGTGTTCATTACTAATAGAGGATTGTTTTTAGTTCAGTTGATAAAAGTGCATATATATATATATATATATATATATATATATATATATATATATATGTACCCTGTCGATAAAGATTAATGTGTCTGCCCTAAAGTTAAATGTGAGTTCATGCTGACATCCCATATTCTGATCTATCACCACATGGATTATTCTAGTCTCTCCCCCCTAACTTCTCTCTAGCCTCCCATAATTTTCCATCCATTTGCTCACTTTAAGTACGTGTATAGTTATTTTAGAATTGTTTACTTGCACTTTCATGTAAACGTAACTAGAATGAAATGTTCAATTCCCTTTCCCTAAGTCTTACAAATTCTACTTGTTTCAAAGTTACTCAGGTCAGCAAATTTTTGTCCCTTTTTAATTAAATGTATTTCAACTCTATGCAATAGCCTGAAGTCAAATCATTTTCTACCTTCCATTCTGGGACTCCCTTACCCCCATAATGATTTATTAAATATATATACATTAAGGTTTACTCTTTGTGCTATAAATTTCTACAGGTTTTGACAAATGCAGTGTCATATATGACCATTAGAGTAACATACATAAAAATTGTGCTTTCTGTTCACATATTTGATCCTCCCCCAACTCCCAAGATCTTATTCTGATCCATTTTAATCACCTTTGCTAGAATGTCACATGAATGGAATCAGATACCCCACTTTTCAGACAGGGCGCCTTACCTTTGCCCCTTAATGTGAATTTGAAATCAGTGCTTGTCTTTGCATGACTTAGCAGTTTATTTATTTATCACTGAATATTATCCAATGTGATAGATGAATCTAGTTTATTTGCCCATTTACCTACTAGTATCTTAGTTTCTTCTTTCAGGTGAATATAAGTAAAGCAAATGGCTGGCATTTGTGTATAGGCTTTTGTTGAAAATAATATTTATTCAATGGATTTGAAAACCTGAGAGTGTTGGATTATATAGTAAGACTATGATTAGTTTTATAAGATATTGTTAAGCCATCATTCAAAGTAACTGCACTATACTACAGCATTGCCAGCATTGAATGAGGTCCCATTGCTATACATCCCACCAGCAATTGAGGGTGCCAGGTTTTTGCTTTTTTTTTTTTTTTTAGCTACTTTAATCAGTGTGTGATAACATCTCATAGTTAATTTACACTTCCCTGATGGCAAGAGACAATGAAAACTTTTTATTATGCTTGTTTGACTTTACATACCATGCTTAGTTAGGAATCTGTCCAGATCATTTTTCCATTTTTAAGTGGGCTGTTTAAAAACTCAACAATAGGCCCTCCCTGGTGGCGCAGCGGGTTAAAGCACAGCAATAAGAAGCTAAAGCCACTTCCGCATGAGTTCGATTCCCGCCAGCCCCGGAGGTGACCACATGGTGAGGCAGACCTCTCCTGACCTGCCCGCTGCTCCCCTCAGCAGTGCACTTTGT
>NW_004567116.1:25062221-25111209 GCF_000260355.1 Condylura cristata
TTAACAGGCAGGCTTTTTGTAACTATTTCTCCCAGTGTTTAACTTCTTTTTTCAGTATCTTCATATTTTTGAAGTTTAAAATCTTTATTTTAATGAAATCAAACTTTGTTTCTTAGGCCTCACAGTGGATGCTATCTATGAAAATGCAAAGTTAAGGTCATATCAAGTTTTCCCTATGTTTTCTACAACTTTTCTAGTTTTCATTTTATATTAAGCTTAATGGTCCATTTTGAGTTAATTTTTGGAATAATACAATCTTTATCAAAGTTTTATTTTTGGTATTAAAGAGTTCAATGTTTCAGCTTCATTTAATAAGAAAATTATCCTTTCTTCCAGGTTTTTAATGCAATAAAAGCAAATATGAATATATTATTTTCCCTATTTTTCTAACGCAAATGTTAGTGTGCTATCTTCTGTTTTATACTTCCAACTTAGTGTACAAGAGATCTCATCACCAAACTTTCTTTTTATTTTTACCAATTCTGCACAATATATATACATGTACCCATTTCTCCCGCTCATAATTAATATCACTGACTGGTTTATAGCACAGACCCATACTATACTTATTTCAAGTTCTATTTTCCCACGTCTGAATCAGGATTACATACTGCAAAAGCAAGATTTAAAGTCATATATACAAGGGTTGGCATTAAATGTTAAGTAAGTAGCAAGTGCTGAATGGTATAAAGAGCTTGATATACATTCTCCCCTGGACTCACTTGCCACCTGGTGAAATAAAACAAAAACTTAGAGGAAAAAATAGAAAGGGAATAAATCCACTCTTGAATCGTGATTGAGGGAAGGCTCTAAAATGAGAGATGTAGAACTATCAACACTTAATTGGAGGGATGTGGGTGAGAAAGGTGACGCACAAGGGGAAATGGAAGCAAGACAGAGAGGTAGATACACCTCTGGTACACTCAGGCTGAACAAAGAAAGATCAAGTATGAAGAGCACTGAGGATGTGAGCAGAAGAGCCGCGCATTTAGGAAACAGTCCAAAGTGTCAATTAATACTCACTTCATTGCCTCAATCTCTGACATTTGACCTTAATCCTATAGCCAAGTGTCTTTAAACTCATTTTTATGACAAATAAACAGGCTCAGGCCCTCCCTGGTGGCGCAGCGGGTTAAAGCACTGCACTAAGAAGCTTAAGCCACTGCTGCATGAGTTCGATCCCCGCCTGCCCTGGAGGAGAACCACATGGCGTGGCAGACCTCTCCTGACCCACCCGCTGCTCCCCTCAGCAGTGTACTTCGTCAATCTGCCTATCTGCCTGTTCTGCTCCCCACTCTGTCACTGGTGAATTCTCTCACCCTCCGCATCTCTGGTCTTTACCCCAGTTCTGTATGAATAAATAAATCTTAAAAAAAAAAAAAAAACAGGCTCATAGGCACATAACACCCACAAAAGTTTTTAAATTTTATGACATTTCCCCTATAACTTCAGCCCTCTCGCCCCTTCTCAGTACATCAAATCAGCAGCTCCAAAGCTGTGCTGATATAATGATGAGCAAAAATAGACACAGTCCATGTGTTCACAGAACTTACAATTCAGTGGGAGCAGTGAGCAGTAACAAAATATCTCACTAATAAATGTAAAGTAGGAAGCATGAGTTAGTACTCTGAAGCAAAGGAACATGGTTCCATTACAAAGTTTGGATCAATTAAAGTCATGCTGGAATAAGGCTATCCACATGGACAAGCACAGGGTCACTGATAAAACTATGACTAGGAAAGAGCCTAAAATATGGGGGCCAAGTTGGGTCTAAGAAGTAACATAGTTTACAGTGAGACACTCACTATGGAAATTGTCAATTTCCAGGGATGGTGTCATTAAGAAGACCAAGGTCCCAGTCCACTTGCCATCACAAAGCCTCCTCCTTAGCCAGTATTCCCACTAGTGAAAGTGAAAAATATTTTTAATCAGTGAGGTTATTGCCACCAACTATCTCAAATTTCCTGTCCCTGCTTCACAAGGACACCTGGGTCAGGTGAACTCACCGTAGGTCAATCTGGGCTATAAAATTTTTCTAAAGCAATTTATCTGAAAATCACACTTAACTAAAACTAATTTACCTATTAATCACATGCAAATTGTTACAAATTTCACAAGCATTTAGGTTAGTATCATTATTAGGCAAAATCATTGTTAAGTAAGCTGGTTAAGTAAATTGCTTTTGGAGTAATACATTGGAGCACTTAAGTCCAAATTCTAGCAGTTCAGAAAGGAGATTAGGTGGCTTGAGGCTACAGAGTTACTTCTCACACTCAAAAAAAAATTTTTTTTAAAGATTTATTTATTTGTGCATACAGAGCTGGGGTACTGGCCAGAGGCTCAGGGGCAGTGAGAGGCTTCACCAGAGACAGAGTGGGGAACAGAACAGGCAGATGGATGAAGTACACTGCTGAGGGGAGCAGCGGGTGGGTCAGGAGAGGTCTGCCACACCATGTGGTCACCTCCGGGGCAGGCGGGAATCGAACTCATGTGGAAGCGGCTCTAGATTCTCAGTGCTGTGCTTTAACCCGCTGCGCCACCAGGGAGGACCCTCACACTCAAAATTTTAAGAAGTTAGTCTAATCAGTGCCCCATCTCCAAAAAAAAAAAAAAGAAAGAAACACTACTGGACTTCCAAGATTAATCAGGTTGTACTTTGCTGCCAGAATCCCTATTACATTCCCCTTTCCATCATGCATGGTAGGAATTTAAGGTGCTTCCTGCCCATCAACATCCTGTTGCTGTTTTCCCTTAATCCCAGATCAGCTCAATCCACCCACCTATGTGGGAGGTAGGGGCACTGTGAGAGCTCCCCAGACTTTAAGGTACATGCAAGTTGTCATATTAAAATGAAAGTTCTGATTCAGTAGATTGTGGCTGGGCTGGAAGATACTAAACATTACCTTAGCCCCAGGTGATGTTATTACCAGTGGTCAGCAGGCCACACTATATAGGCAATGTCTTACAAGATGTGCATAGCAGTTAAAATGTGTAGGTCAGAAGGTGGAAGTGGTTATCAAGAGTTATTCTTCCCTAGGCTTGGATTTTAGGATTCAAGTAATAGGAAATCACAGACTTACTCATAGGATTATGGAGCTTCTCTGCAATCAGAAGCATTACTCACAATTGCTTTCAAATACTAAGAAAGCATCCTAAATCAAGATGAAATAGATGTTTTCCATACTAAGAATTTCACATCAAGTATACCCCTACCTACTTTGGAAAGAGTTTCTCCCTTTTCATCAACTAGGAGGCCTTAAAAAATTCTGTTTTCATGCTAATAATGTCCTTTAACAGAATACGTTACAATTAAGTAATAAATTCTGCTGAGCTAGTTAAACCACAAATAAAAGAGATAAGCAAGGTGGAAAAAAAAAGGTCTGGAGTTTCAGGGTGAAGGTGAAGTGTGGCCCCATTCTGTCTCTGCTTCCATAAACAGGCCGTTCCCATGATTCAACACCAGCATCTCAGCTAAGGACATGGGGGGGAGGAGGGAGTGGCAATGGCATACACTCATGGTTTTCACTAATTACATACAAAAATACTTTACATTCAATAAACCTGCAAGGTTCCACTTTAACCAAGTGAGCGAAGTTATAGGATCAGTAATAGGACACATCAAGGATGAGTAATAGGACACATGAATCTCAGTAACTCCTTGACATGATGCAATCAAAAAACAAGTATGTAGTATCCTTACTCCAAACATATAACTCATATAACTTAATCACAAGAAAATATCAGAAACTCAAATTGAACATCCTACAAAATAACTGGTCAGTATTCTTCAAAAAGCATCCACATCATGACCGACAAGGAAACGTCTAATAAGTTACCACATTTTGGAGATTATGGCGAAGTAGTAACTAAATACAGTGTCAGATACTGGACAGGACCCTGGGACAGAACACAGTAAAATTCGTGTAAAAAAACTGGTGAAATTCAAATAAGAATGTAATTTAGTTAATAGTCCTGCAACAATGTTCATTTCCTGGTTTGTTACTAACATAAAAAGCATGGTGAGGGGTATACAAAAACTCTACCATTCCTGAAACTTTCCTTTACGTCTAAAATTAGATCAAAAGGAAAAGTTAAAAAATAAAATACTGCTTCCTCCGCAAAGAGACAGAGCTAAGGAGGCCACAGCAGCAGCTGACGTCTCAAAAGAGAAGACAATGACACTTTTTGTTCTTCGGAAAAGCAAAGACGATCCTGTAGACATTCTCTCTTGAATCTGCTTTTTCCTCAGCAAGGTCTTTGCTCATGGTTTCCCCACATCTCCCCCAGGCATTTTATCATTCTTAAACCATATCAAGAGAACACATCAACTCACCCTGATGTGAAATATGAAATCTACCTCACACTGTCACCTAGTTGCAGAAAAATGAACCCTTAGAAGAACAGTTGAAAAATAAAACATTGAGTGGGAGACTTTCAGGGGGAAAGAATAAGTGGTAAAGACAGCCAGAGAATGAGATTAAAGACTCCCCCCACCCCCACACTCCCTAGCCCTTTTTATCTTGTTGCTGTTGAGGTTCTGTGGGTGTCTCCGTGTAGGGAAGGCCTGAGGGCATGCAGAGGGAAGAACACAGTGGATCACCAATTATCCAGGAGGGATAACCTCTAACTGCTCCACAAAACTTTTATCTCCCAAACAAGGAGTGAACAGACACAACTTCTATTCTAAGCTTAGGGGTGGGTGGGCAACAAATAAAGAGGGGATTAGTTACTCATCAATCACTAACACAAACGTTCAATCACCATCATCATCCATTTGTTCTTTTCTGAGCCTCAAATGCACTCAGGTTAGACATAGAGATTTCAAACTTGACAGATTTTCCTAGATATACCAAAAGTAAAACAAAGCAGGATATTAAGAAAATTTCAGCCCATGCCTTTCGAATTAAGAACAGAAAGGACAGTAGTCAAATTACTAACAGCTGCTATGCCTAGTATGTACCCATCTCTCAACTCCTCAGAATGAGACATGTTTCTTACTGATTACTTAGAAATTTCTAGCAAAATAAGTTTTTTTTACTACTACCCAGGCAGATATTTTTATCCAATTTACAGAGCAAGAGGCAAAGCAGAAAGATTCAGAGAGACCTCACTGACACAACACAGCCAGTAGGTAGTAGGTCCAAGATTTGAACCCAGGTTTACACAATGACTAACACTCTACTCCATAACATCCTGTCTAGTATTTGCCAGAAGCAGGGGTGGGGGGAATTCCAGGCTGTTGGTACTATGTGGCTGTTAGCAAAGGCTCCCTGGAAACTTAGATGTTAGTGTTCTGTCTCCACCACAACAGATGGAAGTCACTTAAGCAGTTTCTCTTGCTCAACCTCTCTACTCTCTCCACAAAAAAAGAGGGTTTTCAAAAGTAAGAAAAATGGTATAAATTAACTCAGCATGGAAGAGACTGCTAGCTTATCACCAAATCTATTTACTCTTCTTCTTGGCACAGAGTGAGATTCATTCCCTAGCCTCTTGTGCTGTTAGGTATCACCATGGACTTGAATTGCAGCCAATTGAATCGAAACAGAAGTAACAGATGCTGCCGTCAGGACTGGTCCTCAACTGCTTTCCCTCTCTCTGGATGCTGGAATGAGAACAGCCCCAGAACAACTCTGAGCACATGTGGAAGAGAGCGGCGTGACAAAGGAGGAGGAGCGTGGGTTTTTAATTGTCCAATGCAAGCAGCATGTAGGCATCTGCCAGACAGCTGCCTTACCAGAAATACCTACTTTGGTCTGTTATTTGAACAAGTGAACATGGCAAATCCCTAAAACTAAAACTGTTCTGTAAATCCTGAGACTCGCTCTAAGTCATAGAGAAAGCTACCCACTGCTTCATTTGATAACATAATAATGAGCACTGGCTGTTCCTATATAGCTCTATAATTATCTCATTTGAATTTAAATCATTATAAGAATGAAAACAATTTTCCCACCAGTCACCCAAGGTCTTCACATCATGGGACAATATAAGGAGGTTCATGATATGAGAGTGGAGATGTTAATGTTCACATCTTGACAGGCACTACTGAAATCCCCACTTTACATATGCGGAGAGAGACCCAGATAAGCAAGGCATGGTTCCTTCTCTGCGACCTCACCATGGCTTTTACAGCAATTTCAGTGTAAATCTTTCTGAGTTAACAGTTAAAACAAACTGCCACAAAGCAACTGAGCCAGGTCTAAGATTCAGATCTTCTGGCTGGGTAATGTACTATCTTACACAAGCAGTTAATACCCAAAAGCCTAAGCTAAGTGGATTCATGTTACCACTACCTCCGGTGAACTACAAATCATCTCTTGCAGACCCCTACTGTCTCTCTTCCATGTAAAGCCATGGTCACAAAGCACGGGCAACTTTAAACCACTTCAACTCAACACCTAGATGGGCTCTAGCCAAAGATCTTTTTGCTCGGAAGGGTTTTATGGTGAGAACGTTTCAAGAAACGGGCTTCCACAGTCAGCCTCTGCATGGTTACCTAGCAGGGTATCAATTCCTTGGCCAGCTTCTCACCCAGAACTGTGCAATAAAAATTAATTCTCCAGAAATTTATACTCTCAAGCCCATAGACAAGACCTAAGACTCTCTCAGCAAAAACATGAAAGACTTGGAAGCAGCAAAAGCAGACTACTTCCCCCCCAAGTATACACTCTGCCCTCCTTTAGTAGTGATGTCATCTGGGAGGGGCACATGGCTGCCCAGAAAGTCCATATTCTCCCCCCCACCCCGCCCCTTCCTTTCAGCTATGTACGTCTCTGCAATCAAATTCTGTCCACAGGATGGGAACAAAAGTCACATTAGGCTACCAGGAGCACC
Source organism: Condylura cristata (assembly GCF_000260355.1). NCBI lineage: Eukaryota > Metazoa > Chordata > Mammalia > Eulipotyphla > Talpidae > Condylura > Condylura cristata. Next base: position 25,069,056 of record NW_004567116.1, read on the forward strand.
CTCTCTCTCCATGTCTGTTCTCCTTAGATGGGTGGCACAGTACAAGTCCGTGCACAAGGGACAGAGGGCAACACTGTAGGGTCACAATACTCAAGAGCCTAGTTCCCTCACATCGTCATGGTGTCACCTAAACGCTGGACTACCTGCATTCAAACTATTGCGTGAGAGGAAACTAAACTTTCATTTTGCTTAAACCATTATTGTGCTTTATTTAGTCTTTGTTCTAGCAGCCAAATCTATAAACTAATCCATACAGATTCCTCATGGCAGGCACAGATTTCAGAATTTCCATGAGCCTTGGCTTGCCTTCTAGCTCAGGGTAAATGGCTATTTCCTCGCTTTGGCCTTTTTCAAGAGAGGACTTAAGGTGAGTTGAAAATGCCTTGCAATGATTCACACTCACCTGCCACAGAATGTTTGCCTTAGAATCACTTGAACACCTATTTAAAACAGATTCCTGGAAGTCCCAGGGATTCAGATTCAGGAGATTTGTAACGATACCTCAAATTATTTTAAAATGCCCACTTTAATGCAAAGAGTCAACCATTTCTGCTGTGCTCTGAAGTCTAGATAGCTGGGGCTGGAGGCTGGGGAGAGAGGGAGGCGAAAGCCCTCACAGCTGCCTCGAACCACCACCAATGTTCCCGGCTGTTCCTGCTTCATAGACCTTGTTTTCCTTCCTTCAGTGCAGTATGTTCCATCACAGTTCTGTTATGGCTCATGTCCCTGAGGTTAAGCTGGTTTTTTTCTACCTTTCCAGGTCAAACACTTTAGCTGCACCTCTAAGGAATGACCCTCCACACTACACACTGACCTCTTTTGAGTCTTTTTATTCCTCATCACCTACATGAAAGGTTCATTTGTTCATCCAGCATATCTTATACAAGTCCAAGCTCAGCAAGCAAAGTCAAACACACAAGACTCCTAAGAATCTACCACTGCTAACCTCCCAACTCCATCTCCAGCGTTTACTTTCCCACCCTGCATTCAGGACTGCTGTTTCCCTCTACCTAGAATGCTCTTCCACCCCTAGAGACCTCGAAACGCCTTCCCATCTTTTAAGACTCCACTTCGTATCTAAACAAAGGACTGTAAGGTTGGTTCTATTACCCTGATACTCATCAGTTTTCAGTATCTGCCACATAGTCCGGCTTCATGGCTCTTATTTTTAAAAAGATGAGTTCATGAGCACCTCTCACATGTTCTTGTTCATGTTTGCAGGCCCTGGGTACACCTGCCTTAAGAGGGGCTCCTGCATTAGCAAGGAGTTAAAAAAAAAATAAAAAAGGCTTCCTATCTCAGAAGAGAGTTTTTCATTAATTCAATAGTAAATATACATCAGGTATTTATGCTATGTCACGCCCTGTTAGGGCCTGAGGATTGAAGAGGAAATTACCTTTGGCTAATGGATTATGCCCACTTTACTGTCTGCTTACTTCTGTGAGGGCTTAGTGTCCACTACTCAAGTGATCCCCAGTTCCTGACCATACCAGTTTACTAACTGGCTTCTTCAATGTCTGCATGTCTGTCTGTCTGTCTGGTCTATCTGTCTCTCCTTTCACTCACTCACACACACAAAGAGGGAAGGAGGAAAGTCTTGGAGGTGATAGATTTGACTGTTACAATAGTTGGGTGTGCATCTCCAGATTCATCAAGTTGAGTGCATTAAATATGTACAGCTTTTTTAAAAATCATACTTCAATAAAGTTGTTTTTTTTTTTTTCACATGAAAATAAAAAAGGAATGCACCTATTGCTGCCTATCCAGGGGGATCTAGAGAGAGGTGCTCAGCCCATCTCATTGAGAATATTTAAGAGCTTCCTGATGACTCATACTCATTTGCTAAGCAAGTGTTCCCCAGTAACATGCAAATGAACAAGAGCAGCTCTGATATTCGGATTAAGCAAAATGTGAATCACTACAGGATCCAAGCTGAGCCTGTTGGTATGTAAGTTATTGCTGCCCTTTTTAAAAATTTAATTACAGTGTTTGAACATTATCTCATTTTAAAGATCTAGCTACTGAGGCTCAATTAAAATTCCAAGTGTCAGAATAAGAAAAAGCCCCAAGTGGAGATCTAACTTCATCCTGAGTTTAAACATATGAAAACAGTTGGACATTTTACAATCATAACAAGTCCTTTTGGAGATGGACATTATTACCCTACAATCAATTCAAGATGTTTTACAATCCCTCTGCCAGCATGCGAAACCCCTGTGTACTTCCTATTAGGAGCTGGTTATACGCTGACAATACTCACTGCAGAAGAATGAAGACAACCTCTTCCCCAACCTCATCATAATCATACTTAAGTTCAATCAGGCACTTGACACATCTTGCTGTATGTGGGAGCCTGAGAACAAGATACTCAGTGGTAAATTCTCCCAGAAATGAAGCCAGCTAGTAATTTGTATGCTCCAGGCAGTCAAATGAGAGGGATGAGAGGCGGGAGATGGAGAGACACATCAGGCTTTTGCTTTTGTTTTCATGTCCAGCGATACTTCCACTTTCCCTCCCTCTCTGTGCAGAAAACCAAGTTCTCAAGCATTCAGAGTCAGGAGAATTCCACCCCGCACACAGTGTCCCCTGGTAAATTTTACTCATGCTTCAAGTCCCAGTGAAACACCACCTTGTGCAGCTTCTCTTGATCTTCACTGAAAGAATTACGGGCTTCCTTCTGTGTTTCTGCAGGAATTTTTCCTTACAGATACATTCAATCAATATTGACTGGGCACCTATAAGGCATCAGGTACTATTCAAGCTAAGAGGCAAAGCAAGCAACATTTCTGTACTTGGTCAGGGTATTGGAACAGGGCCTGGCAGGGACAAGGCAGAAACTATTTATGATAGGTTGTTGGAGATTTCGCTAATTAGGTGTAAATAGATGGAATTACCGCTGAATAAAGTCAAAAGTAGATCCTGCAGGAGAAAAAGGGATGGTGCAACAGTGAGGGGTAGCAAGTAAGAGGGAGCTGACCCTGTGTGCACAATAGCAAGAGGGCTACTGCAGCTGAGCTGAGGGACAGCGTAGGAGGACAGGTCAGAGGCATTAGCAGAGGCTGGACTGCATAGGGACTTCAGCCATGGTGAAACCCTTCAGTGTCATGCTGAATTTGGGAAAGCAGTCAGAGGAGCCACCTGATAGGACTCACCTCTTCAATAACACTTACCCAATGTGCTGATTGTTAGTGGGTCTTTCTCCTCAAAGACACATCTCAGCCCCCCACCCCACCCCCAGCAACTAACAGCATCTGTTTATCAATGTGTTCAGTGACTTTTCAGAGAAGGGGAGAAGAGAGCAAGACAAACAGAAGAGCATAGGCTGGTCACACAGCACTGCCTTCCTTCCTCTCACCTTTCTCAGGAAGGTATCGGCCTTCCCAAGTCCAGGCCATGCTTATGGTTACCTGACATCACTTTATTCCAAAATGCCACTCCTCTCTCCAAGCACAGGAGTCAGTGATCATTTTAGCCCACCAAGAACAACCAGCACCAAGAGTCGCCACTGGATAAAAGCTGCTCAAAACTTCTCACGTTCGGAATTCCTGAGTCATTGAAACATTCAATACCAACCACAGGGTTCACATTCCACTGTCACTACAGTGTAGTGTGAGAAACTCATCTCCCCTTCAACAATACTCACTATGGATCTTCCTAACAGTTTGCCTGGAAGGAGCTCAAGGGATCAGATAATCACTTTGTCCCTGAAGAACCACACAGCCAGAGTAAATAATCGTCTTCAAGGTCCTCTGAAATCTGAAAAAAAATTTTGAACCCCTGGAGTTGCTGAACTTACTGTGTATTTTAGAGCTTTTGCAAAAAATAATGGGATAAGAGTCTCATCAATTCACAGCTTTCAAGTTTAAAGTATCTGACTTTTATAGCTAACCTACCCATTTCTGGAATGCACACTGGCTTACAGGAGGGAATCTGACATCAATAAGCCCATCAGTTATACTTTTAACTGACTAAACAGCTTAGGAGTGATTAACCTTACCCTCAAGTAAAACTTCCAACAATCTAAAAAGTCATCTGATAATTTATAAGCAGACATTACAGCTGCCTGCCCTCTTCTGCCTCTGAACCTTGACAGGTGCAGCATGCCCAAGAATTGCCCTCCATATCGCCACAGCCTGGCTGGGCACAGGACACCCTCACAGCATTTGAACTGCAGCGTTTTTTCAGCAGGTAGTTCACTGCCAACCATAGAAAGGCAAAGTGCCAGCATCAATGAGACATGTGAACTGAAACCCTCTAGCTTCTTACTGTTAGTACCCTGACACCTTGCCTGTTCCATTACACTCAGGCTTTCAGACTCCCCAAGGCCACCAAGCTGCTTCTCTTTGGAGTGACAGCCCATGGTTGCTTGGAATAATTGTGGTAGATGCAGCATTTTCCCTGTGTTTGTTAGAATGCTGGTTCAACTAAACAGTATTAGATAATATTTCCCAAAGAGCTGCATGATAAAAGTAAGTTTGGAAAGTGCATGGTAAGCAAGCTAAAAGAACCAATACAATAACATGATTAAGAACATGAGCTGAAAGCAAGCTCCCTGATTTTGATTCTCAGCTCCATGATTTTACTAACTGGGTGACTCCTGACAAAGCAACCCACACTCTATAGTGACTCCCTCATCCATGAAGGGGGGTTAATAGCAGAACCTACTTTATGAGTTTTTAAGAATCAATTTAACAATTCATGCAAGTGCTTACCTTCATGCCTAGCACCTTCTTACACAATATGAAAGGGCCTTTAATGTGTTCATATTTACTGCGGTTCTTTAAGAGAAAGACTGTCATCTTTCTCAATAATATTGAATCTCCTCATTCTTATTTACAAGACTATCTTGCAAGCCCAGGGGTCCCCAGAACCCATTTGGGGGAATTTCATGCCTGTCAGAGATCTTTGCCCTAAGTCAAGCTGGAGTTACATCAACTGCAACATGTCCAACCCAGCCAAAGAGTCATTACTCACATGAAAGAATACCAGAGGTAAGAGATGAAAAATATTTAAAGGTATTATTTTGCTCAAAGTCTTTGCACCCCTCTGGGTCTTATTTCAAATTCTTCAGTATTGGTTTAAATTCTGGCTTTGCCACTATATGCATAACATTGGACAATTATTCAAGCTCTCAGCAGCAAGTTCCTGATTTGAAAGATAGAAAAATAATAACTCATGTTATCTTGGTTTGATGAGGGTAAGGTAAAGGAATGAAGGTCAAATATCTGGCACATTCTAGGTATCAATCTATTTTGCTTCCTTTTCACAACTTCTTCAGTAAAAATCCACTCTACAGATTCTCAGCACATAACAAGTTGCCAGTCCTGTAAGTCCAGTTTCTAGCCCAAGATTCTTCTGTGAATAATGCAGAAGTCAAAAAGCACCAAATGAATTCATTGGCTCTGTTCAAAAAGTATATAATCTTGTTTTGAATATTGGAAACATCACAGAACAATCCCCCCTCTTGTTGGCTAAAATCAAGATAAACTCAAGATGTTGAATATGCAAGAAAGAAATTATTCCATATTCTCAAAGCTGAGACCTTGTACCCAGACCAAATAAAGGCAGAATGAAAGGAGACGAATGAACTAGTCATGACTATTTTCCTATCTCCTGTATACTCATCATGCATATCTAATATTTGTACAGAGTCAATTCCACTAAACCAGGGATGACTTAAAAAGCCCAGCTTTTCAAAGGCAATTTTCCTGGAATAGTTTATTGTCCAGTTAATTAGTAATGCATTACAAGAATTCCATAATTTCTGCAAAGATATCCTATCTTTCAAATGTAAAATTAACCCAAATGTCAATCTAATGTTCCTCAGACAGTAGATCCCAAATTCTGACTTTAGAAAATGTGACCACTATGGATATAGGAAAAACTGAATGGCATAGGGGTAATTTGTAAGAAATAATCTAAAACAGCTTCACCAATAAATGCTGTCTGAAAGTGCAGGATGTGGAATCCATGGAGCTCCTGGTTAGTGCCATTTCTTTGCCCTTGGATTTTTTCCTCCTTTCTCAATTTGAAGACCACCATGACTATCCCAGTGATTTCAGAACTTGCCTACTCTTGTAATTAGCAACAAAGTTGTGAAATTAATCCTCCACATAACCAGGTAAGAACTCTCAAGCAACAACCTCAAAATATCACCCAATTATTTTTGAAAGCAATTCAAGAAGACTCCAACCTCTAGAGAGGATGTCAAACTCCAGAGATCACAGGAACCAGACAGTAATACAGAACTCAAAAAAGTCAAAATCATGAAGCTTTTTTCTTGAAATAAGCAACTAATTTTCTTCTTTTGATAAAAGCATGGGGACAAAATTCACTTTTCTTCTAATGCTACATAAATGGAAAAAGAAAAACATATTGAACAACATCTATACTGTTTTCCATAGAGACTGGGACAGTCTATCTTCCATCAGTAGTGCATGAGCGTTCCTAGATAAGCCACATGATCCAGCAATTCCACTCCTATTTATCTACCCAAATATAAAAATCACAAATTCCAAGGGATATATGTACCCCTGTATTCACTGCAGCACCATTTACAATAGTCAAATTACAGGATTCTAAATTCCTAACGACCAACAGGATTAAGATGATGTGACATATTACACAATGGAATACTACTCAGCTATTAAAAAGATTAACTCAGGCCCTCCCTGGTGACACAGCAGGTTAAAGCACAGCACTCAGAAGCTAAAGCCACTTCTGCATGAGTTCGATCCCCGCCTGCCCCTGAGGTGATCCACAAGGTGCGGCAGATCTCTCCTGACCCGCCCACTGCTCCCCTCAGCAATGTACTTCGAAGATCTGCCTGTTCTGCTCCCCACTCTGTCTCTGGTGAATCCTCTCACTGCCCTGCACTTCTGGCCTGTACCCCAGTTCTAGATGCATAAATAAATAAATACTAAAAAAAAAAAAAAGATGAACTCTTGTCATTAATTTAGTGTCTCCTCAACCTGGGTCCACTCATTTTTTATTTTCTCACAGTTGGCTCTTCTTTAGATTCACTCAAATGCTGCATCCTCACAGTCCTCTCTGACCTCTCTTTACTGAACTGTCATTTATCCCTGCTGTATTATTAGATTCTGACCATATTTATTGTCCAACTTACCATTCTAGAGTACAGTCTCCCTTAGGATAGGCCCTTGGTGGTCCTCTTCACCACCACAGAATCCACCAATTCTCCTACTGGAAGATGAGTGTCTGACAGATTTGTATCTGATGAGCAATGAATGGAACCTGATTTAAGAGACTAGGTAACTGAGGTACAGGGAGGGTCTGCCCAGAGTCCCATGGGTATTCATTGACAGAGTCCGTGTTTTCTGATGCCCGATGCAGCATCCCCTGCCAGTGCACCATCCTCAATGGACTGACAGTTCACGATGTCCTTCATCGAGAACACAGATTCCTGGGTAAAATCCACCTTTCGTCAGTGACAAGTTTCATTTGTCCACATTTCTCTTCACAGAACCAAGTATGTGAACACCTATTACCTAGATATGCAAAGGTTTCATAACTTGTCATTCCAAAGGCTCTAAGATAGTATTTTAAATTCCCTAGGAGAATACCAATGAACTTACAGTTTCATTTATATTTACATATAAAATAATGTAAGTATTTTTACTCACGAAATAAAGGTTAATGGCTACATTTGCTGTTTTTTCTATTTTTCAAAGACAGGGAAATCCAAAATCTAATATGCACACACACAAGCCTGAGCAATTTGCTCAAGACATTGCAATCTATTGCTATGATGTGTCTTTCTTATCCTCAATTAAGGTCAAAGATCACCTGAAGAGCTTCATTTCTTCTGACAAAAATTTAAACTTATTTAATTAGTGTGTTCCTGAAAAGCCTCCTCATCTTCTTGACATAAGATTCTTCCATTTTCATTTCTTCCTGAAAATTACTACTTCCCCATGCACACTGCTGCCTTTAAACTTTCCTTTCGAGCAGCATCTACACTCTGCTAGGTGTAAAGATAAAAATGATGGAAAGCCAAATCCCAGGCATCGTGGTTCCTGGCATTTGGAATCATTTTTAGAAGAGGCTCATTTTCAGCTTGTAACTGTTTCCTTTTACAAAAAAAGAAAGCTTCACCCAGAGGTAGGCAATCCAATTTACTAGAGAGTATTTCCCATCCATTATTACCCTTTTCAGCTATTCTATTTTTTTGTTCATTCAACTAAAAACTTCAACTAAGTAAATTCAAAGAACTATGCAATGTGGCATGCACAATACCAGGATAAAAAAACAGACAGGCGCTTCCCCACCCTGTCTGGCCTGCTCAGCCCACAGCGCCTCCCAGTGCCTCTCCAGACCCATAACCCTTCAGGTGAATCCGGACTCCCATCTCCAATCTCTCCACATCAAAGTACAACCAAGTCACATTCGAGTTAGCCAACTTCCCTCCATCCACGCCATGTTGTAGCCCATGTCCAGTAGCCCAAACTCCATCCTCTTAGCTAGCGTCTGTATTTTGGACAGCTGCAGCAACCTTCCAGCTCAGCTTCCGTCCACGCCATTATCCACTAAGCAGCCGCTGAGTTCTTCCTAAAGCTTAAGTTTAATCCCGACACATCTGCATGTCCATGGCTTCCCATTGTTTTTGGAGTAAAAGCTAAACCTCTGCAATACTTATAAAGTCATTTCTGACCTGGCCACTGCCCTAACTCTCTAGGTTCACCTCCGACCACACCTTGCCCCTTCCTTCCTCACTCTACTAACACTGATGTTTTTTTCAATTCTTCTAACACACCATCATCTCTCTCCTCTTCACTCACATGACATCCAGAAGCATTTTCCATTCATCTTCTCCAGGTTGGTGTCTACTTACTCTTTTTAGCCTGTTATACATAACTCTCAATCGGAGGACTACAATTCCCTTTAGGCAAAGCAGACCACCCTGCCCTGGCCACACCTTTGAATGCTCCTCTTGTTGACTATCTCTATTGAAGCTTAGCACTGAGCATCACACAGGTGCTGGGGAGGATTTCACTATTAGCTCCTGAGTGTAGTTAAGGGAGCTTACTATCTGCTGGAGACTACACTCTTCTGTGAGCATAGTTCTAAATTTAAATCTAAATCCACTGATAGGCTCCCAAATTTATTTCAAATCAGAGACCTTTTATATGCTTCAACAGCAACAAGGATAGATCTACATTAGGGCAAGATTCAATGTGAACTTTGCTCTCTTCCTTCCCAACAAAATGTGAGCAATTCAAGTAAAACAGCACATTTTTAATCCTATAAGCCTTATGGTTTACCTCCTAAGGAAAGAATTAAACTTCTAGATTTATATAAGAGGTTCAATTTCTGGAAATGTACTTTTAATCGCCCAAGGAAAAACTTTTGCTAGAGCTGACTTCATCAAATCATGTAACACTTTCCTGGAATTTCCTCCCCTCACCCTTGGATTAATTCTGATATTTTCAACTAATTATCAGAAAGAGTAAAGTAATTTAAATGTTAGTTTAAAATCACTGGTCATTAGGAAGCTAAATCAGCTGAGTTATATAGCATGCATTTCACTAGGATAACACATTATTTGGGATTATGTATAAAAATCTTGATATGTAAATCTGACTGTTTTAGTGAGAATATTGACTTTTTTCTGTTCTGAATAATTTGGGGAGCAACTAAGAAATTAGGGAGCTTTAGGAAAACTAATGTCATGAGGGCAGCACTATGAGGCTCTCTGCTGCCACTGCAGCATGGGTTCAATCCCTGGCCAGGGAGCTGATCCACACGATGCAACAGACTTCTCCTGTCCCACGCACTGCTCCACGCAGCAGTGTATTTCATTCAATCTACCTGTTCTGTTCCCCACTGTCTCTGGTGAGTCCTCTCACCCCTTGATCCTCTTGTCTGTAACCCAGTTCTTGTATTCATAAATAGATCTTTAAAAATAAAAACCAGACCCCTCTCTGTTGGGACAACAGGTTAGGAACCAGCACCACAAGCTAGCCACAGTGGCTTCAGTTCACATTCGAGCCCTAGCCCCGAAGGTGACCCATATGGCACAGCAGACCTTTCCTGACCCACCCACTGTTCCCCTTAGCAGTGTACTTCATCGATTTGCCTGTTCTGCTCTCCACTCTGTCTCTGGTGAAGCCTCTCACCACCCTGAACCTCTGGCCTGTACCCCAGTTCTGTATTAATAAATAAAAAAATCTTAAAAAAAAAAACTAATGACATGAAAAGAAGAAGGGAAAGAGACATTCACTGTGTATTTTGGTATGATTTGGTGAGGAAACTCTAACCAAATTAAATACTTGCAATAACTCCATAGTATGGTCATCGACATCTCCCACATACATGGGGACACTGAAGCACAGGGAATGAAAAGCAATTACAACAGCTCTGGTGATGAACAGATCCAGGAACCAAATCCAGACTTATCTGGCAACTGAGTGGAAAGTCCTTTCTACCCCATGAACCAAAAAAACTTGCAATTTTTTTTTGAAAGAGTATTTTGGCTTAACAAAAAAGAAAAACGTTCTTAGGTGACTAAAAAGTTCCTCCTCATCCCATTACAGGAACATTCCACAGAAAACTTCTACTTAGACCCTTAGCTTTTGATTTCTTATCTAATTATGCTTATTTTAATTTTACCTATAATTTAGAAATGGAAAAGCAGAAGATTTACCATTATGTCTTATAGAGCTGCATATACTGGCAGAATATTCAATTAGGTTTAATCTATGTTAATTAAGCTTTCCATTTTAACAAAGCTCTATATTAACACACTTGAATCAGGAAAAATAAACATTAACTCCGCAATGCCATTAAGATAGCTCGGCAAGACAGGTTTGTCTGTGTTCCTTTCCCCATGTGCTATCTTGGTACTGTAAAAAAAAAAAAAAATCCATCAAATTAGAAATATAGGTCAGAATTAATAAAAGAGTGCCCATTTCATTCTATAAAATAGCCTATTCGATTGCTTCCTCGGATATGTTTTGTTTTGTATTTAAGTTTCTCATTTCATTTTATTTCCTTGTTTAAGATATTCAGGGGAACTCAGTTGATTCAGTTACCTAGGGAGTTTGACCATATTGCTAAGGCAAGAAGTTCTCTTCTGTTTTAAAGAATCACAACCTCCCGAATGACCCACCTCTGGTTGCGGAAGCCCCACCAGGTGAGAGAAAACCTGCCTTTGGCTACAAGCAAATTCAACCAAAAAGGGAAGTCTTATGTCATTAATTCAATAATGGCCTTGCCTGGGAGCAACTGGAAGCCTGAAAGAAATAGATAATAGTGGTTTCCAAAACAGTAAGAGCAGGGCTTCTGGCTAACAGTTTTAGAACCAGAATTGGATGATTACTCCCTGGGGCACATGTGATGGCTAGAAAGAGTTCATTCGAGAATGTTGCTCCCCATTGTGCGTCATCAGCAAAGATGACTAGCTATAGGACAGTGAACACTACCAGGTTTGGGTAACAGGTCTGAGTTTCCCCTAAACACCACACTCAAGAAGTGACTGCTTGTCTGGCTGCTCATTGGCATCCTGTTAACCCTCAACATGAAATAGCCCCTTCAACATCACTCTACCACCAAAACCACCGGAAGCACCAACATCACAGATTTTTTAAATTAGTTTTTCTCAAGAACTAGGCTAGGTGTTTCATAAATATTGCTATGTCTCACAAAAATTGCAAATAGTATAAATTTCAGATACCAAATACAAACCCTCCTGTGCATCTCTCACTAAGGGTGAAATCTGACTCTCAGGCCATATAGCCCCCTGTGTTCCTTTAAAGTGCACCACGCAACTTCTGAATGCACCAACCAGAAACAGAGACGATGAATCATTGACATAATCAGATTTTATTTACTGAGTGCATACCAAGTGCCCTAAGAGAACAACTTGGTGATAGTGTGGGAAGGATCATCTGTGGATGCTGTCTCTTACCTGTGTTACTTGCATGTATTTGAACACAGCCTGAATAGGAAACATCTCCTGTATCAAGACAGAGCCTGCCTATTTAATCCAATATACAAGTTCACTTATCCTTGAAATACCATTCAAGGTATTTCCGGACAGAATTTGCCAGCACTGGTAAATGAGAAGTGGTACAGGTAATGCATGACATTTCCACACCTGCCCTTAACTCTGCCCAAGTAGAGGACAAAATTCTAATAACAGTAGAAGCTATAAATCTCTCAGAAAGTCACAGTTCAAATAAATAAAAGCACAAAGAAGTTATATAATGATTAAAACTTTTATTGCCCAACCTTGTAAAATGTAATCCCCAAAAGAAAAAAATAAGCATGCATAAGGTCACTAGGAAATACTCAATAATCTATAAATCACATAGATTTTATATTATCAATTAATAAACCCAGAAGTTATTTATCGTTTTAAATCTAATCTCTTTGATTTCTTTTTTTACAGTCCTCTAACATGGGTCAAAAAGTAAGTCAAATTGAATTTAAGATGTATGGAATTTACAGAAAATTAAAATATACAATACTACCAGCATTCTATTTAAAGTAGTAAGAAAATATAAAGCCTTGAGTGAACACAAAATATTAAAAAAAAAAATGAACATTCAAGAAGCTGGTTAAAAAAAAAAAACCAGCAAGTGATAGAAAATGAGGTAAGCAGAAATCAATAAATTTAAAATGAAAAACAGTAACTTGATCAATAAAACTAAGAACTGTTTCATTAAAAAGACCAATAAATTACATGATTCCATGATGAGTTCACATTGTAAGTTAAAGATAAAACCAAACACAAGTATATTAAAAGAATATCCAGTTATTTGCCAGAATACCCATTTCAGGGAAATATTTCTCACAAAAAAATATACATTGATCCAAATGAGAGTTTAAAATTAAGAAGAGCAATAATACAGTGAACATTTTGAATAATAAGAGATTTCCCAGTCAATTATCAGCCTGTATTATTTCCAGGTGAATTCAATCAAACAACATTTATAAAAAGGTGTTGTTTTTATATTTAAACCAGCCTAGGATTAAAAAAAATTGACAAGTATCAAATTAACTCACTTATAGAAGAAAAACATCTGTCTCTCACTAATGAGTTCAAACATTTAGGGACTTAATGAGGTTACTGTAAAATGTTTAACACAATGCCTGATATTTAACAGTGCTCAAAATAATGTTTACTGGCACTACTATTTTTATTACTAATATTTATGCTAAAACACCAGTAAATATAAGCTTATTTAGAGATTCTAGGAATGGTCCAATATTATGGCTCTTAATGTAAATAACTATGTTAGTAGATAAAAGGATGTCTCAAAAGCAATTTTGAGAGGTATTTAATGAAAATTTAACAGCTATCGACTTCTTGCTCTTTCAGTAAATCAGGAATAAAGCTAAATTTCTTTTATATTATCACTGCATATATCTATACACCCATATATTTACATTGTGTGTGATAGACAAAAAACTATTAGCAGATAGTAAGATTATATTAAACATAGAGAACACAATATAGAAAGGATTTTGTCTTCCTCCTGACTTTAAGGAGGACATTTGATCTATTTATTTATTCAGTGGCACTGTCATGGACATTCCAACAAGTAGCATAAGACAAGAAAAACACATCACTGGTATAAATTGAAATTTGACAACCAATTCAGTATTTATTAAATTACAAAAATTTAATATATTGAAAGTTATTAATCTAAAAAACCCAAACCCCTTAGTTTTTAATGCCTGAGCCAGGTTATGCAACCTACAAATGTCAGCTTAAAAGAAAAAAAACCAAGTTATTAGAGTTTAAAAGTCAGCTAATTTGATTCTAAAGCCAAAGATACCAAAAGATATCCATGCCAATATCTCTTGCTAATATAAATACAAAAATATCGAATTAAATCCAGGAATATATAGCATAACTATGTAAGTGGAATTTATAGAAAAAATGCAAATTTGATATCACATCCAAAAGTTAGTTGTAATATGTCGCACCATTAGAAAAACATGATAAAAATATATGATCATGATAGATGTGGAAATAGCACTTGAAGAAAATTCAACACTCTTTCATGATAAAAGCACTCAAACTAGCAATGGAAGGGAACTTCCTTAGCCTGATAAATCAGGCCATCATTGAATAGAAGAGAACATCTTCAGTCTGGTAAAAGCATATATGTACAGTCACACTAACATCACACTTCATGGTGAAAACTTACAGCTTCCTTCCTTAAGATCAGAAACAAGAAAGAATCTGTACCCATCACATCTATTCAATATTTAATGAGAAGGTCAACATTGTACTGGAAGTTCTAGTCAGGGCAAATTAGGCCAAAAATTAAAGCCTCCCAGAAATAAAGGGGAAAAAAAATGAAAGTATTTTCAGTTGGCATGATATGGTATGAAAAAATAAATAAACCCACTTAAACTATTAAAGGAGGTTATTAAAACTCCAGGATACAACATGGCTATGCAAATGGTTACATTTCCATGAAGTAGCAATGAGCAAGCAAAGTGAATTAAGGAAATTCCACTGAGATGGCATTCAAAATATAATGTTTAAAATAGCTTAACAGAAGTCACACAAAACTGAAACTCTGATACTCAAAAAAACCGCTGAAAGAAATTAAAATGACCTAAACAAATGGAAAGATGTTCCATGTTCATGGATAACATGATTTACTATGAAGATGACCTGACAAAGTAAAATATAACCTCTATAAAGAGCCAGCCGCCTCAGAAATTGCTAACTTAGTGCTAAAACTCAAAGAAATTCAGTGGTAGTGAAATAACCAAAGCAATGTGGAAAACAAAAGTAGAAATGCTCATTTATTTCAAAACTTATTACAAAGTCACAATAATTCAAACATTACTAGCAGAAGGGTAGACATGTACATGAACAGAATAGAGCTAGAAGTCTAAAAATAAATCCTCACAATCATGGCAATCTCCAAGAAGTGTTCCAAGGACAAATGGTGCTAGGACAAGTGGTTACCCAGACTTTAGTGGATGTAACTAGCTTCACACGAGAGAACCATAAAAGAATCTGAGTGTCTGTTTTTCTGGTCAACAACCTATCAGTTCAGCCTATTAGACACTCTGCTGGATCCTCTGCTTCTGAATAAAAAAAGATTTCCAGTGAGAACCTCTGCTTTCTCCTAGCTTCCAGAGCACTGGAGTCTGACCTGCTCAACAACACACATTATGCCTGAATATCTCTGGATGAGCCAGAAATAATCAGCCTGTTAGCAGACAACAACCCCATGAGAGCATCAAGGTCTATCATGGCTTCTTTGAGATTGAGATCAAACATTGAAAAAGACCTGTTGATCCTAACCTCTGCTGCAAATGGACAGAGAAAGACCCTCTGCTCCAGTCAAATTAATTTGCTTTCTGCTGTCTTTAATGAAAATTTGTACCATTTCCCTACATTTCTCTCATCTGACTTCCCACACTGCCCTCCATGCTCAATATACTTTTTCCTCACCGGTCAAGATTCTGCCTGGTGTTCAAGAATCACTGTTCAGTCTTCCTGAACGAGTGACAGATGGGAAATATATCTGTGGGTTGCTTTTAGAAAGCAAACAAGAAAGCCACTTTGCCCAAAGTAATTCTTAATGCAAAGTAAATTCATTAATGTGTTCAACAGAAACAAAGTCTGCTAGCTCAACGTTTTCTGTGAGCCACCAGCTCTAAATTCCACTATCTATAGTCCATTCCTTTTGAGTAGCTTTTCAAAAGTAGAAACAGCTTTCTTACCTGTGTTCCAGTTCTCGAATGGACAGTATCACTCCTGAAGTCGATGGCTTCTGCTGTACAGTGGCCAAAAATGTGAACTCACTCTTATTCCGAAAAAGCTGGATTAATTTCTCACTCACATGAGGGGCTGCATGGATTTCCCTTTCCATATCTAGGAGTCAAGAATGAAGAGTAGGATCAGCATAAGGGAACAGAGAAG
The DNA here is from genome assembly GCF_000260355.1 of Condylura cristata. Taxonomy (NCBI): domain Eukaryota; kingdom Metazoa; phylum Chordata; class Mammalia; order Eulipotyphla; family Talpidae; genus Condylura; species Condylura cristata. Next base: position 25,084,972 of record NW_004567116.1, read on the forward strand.
AACGAGGAAACAGAAAATGAAGAAATGCACAGGGGGAGCAGGAGCAAACATGAAAAGAAACAGGAGAAAACATGCAGCTTAAAAAAATACTACGTTCAAAGGAAGCTGGTTCTACTATTTTCCCCCTTGTCAACAGTTTCATTTTCAGGCACCATCCACCACCCCTACAGCTGCATTCATTTACCGAGAAACCCAGAAATGCCATCTCTGTCACCATGTCCACTTGTCACCTTGACAAGTTCACAATTGGCCAGCCAGCGATTTTCTGACAGGAATTTTGACAGGACAGTGAGAAATCTGGCCTGCTGCAAGCAGATTAAGTTGCTGTAACTAAGGTGAGAGGCAATGAGCTAACTGGGATCCTAAATTTAGAGAATCCCAAGTCTAACTGGCCCCAAAGCCACTCAGCAGGCTCCACTTTCTCTTGTCCCACAGATTTGGTTTCTTTTTTTTTTTTTTTAAGATTTATTTATTGGCCCTCCCTGGTGGTACAGCAGGTTAAAGCACAGTACTGAGAAGCTAAAGCCACTTCCACATGAGTTCGATTCCCACCTGCCCCAAAGGTGACCACATGGTGTGGCAGACCTCTCCTGACCCGCCCACTGCTCCCCTCAGCGGTGTACTTCGTAGATCTGCCTGTTCTGCTCCCCACTCTGTCTCTGGTGAAGCCTCTCACCGCCCCTGAGCCTCTGGCCTGTATCCCAGTTCTGTATGAACAAATAAATCTTTAAAAAATATATATTTATTTATGTGTACAGAACTGGGGTACAGTCCAGAGTTGCAGGGGCAGTGAGAGGCTTCACCAGAGACAGAGTGGGGAGCAGAACAGGCAGATCAACGAAGTACACTGCTGAGGGGAGCAGCAGGCGGGTCAGGAGAGGTCTGCCGTGCCATGTGGGTCACCACCAGGGCCAGGGATTGAACTCTCACTGAAGCGGCTGCGGCCAGCTTGCAGTACTACGTGCTAACCCATTGAGCTGCCAGGGAGGACCAGATTTGCTTCCTATTCTGCACTATGCATCCAGGGAAACCTGTGCTTGACTGGTACCTGGTGAGATTTATGAGCTCTAACAATGCCAGACAACTCTGCTTTTGCACACAGAATAAATACAACATGTACTCATGATCCCTACACATGCCTAGAATGTCTTCTAAACATATTGTGGGTGATTTTTCTTGTGAAATGATTTTCCTTGTAAAATAGCTGTTAAAGTTGAGGTGAATTCAGCAAGCCTAGAGGTGTGTAAGTCCAGCTTTCTGCAACATCCACATGAAGAGATCTTTCATTTCACACTCAGATTCACCAAGGGTGAATGATACGCTGGGTGTGTTATTTTTCAGTACACTTTCTGGCTGTGCACAGCAGAATGTAAAGAAAGCAACTCAGAGGATAACAAATGAACATCAAAGGCAGGTTTGGTGGCCTTTTCTCACACCCAGACCATGTTTTCTGCCTGTATGGTAACTGCATAGTGACATCTCCAGGACTGTGTGAGGATCCTTGATAAACCTAGAGTAGCAAAGGCACTGTTGTCCAAGCATTATCACAGATCTGTGTATTGACTAAGATGAACCTCATCCTAAAGAATGGTTTCCAAGCCATCGAGGTGCTTGAACTCTTGATGTTAAGTCTCAGTCTTCTCATTTGCAAAATGAAGTAGAGGAGTTCCCCAGTTAAGTCTTCTATAATTTTATGAAATGCAAATTGTGTCAATTTTGCAGCCTAGAGGAGATGACGACAGTCTCCCAGCTACAAAGTCTAATCTATGACGAGTGGGAATCAAGGGTGGTCTCCACAACGCAGGCACACACCTCTGGTAGACGCAGGCACACACCTCTGGTAGAACACTTCACCAACATAAAATTCGTTCACATGACATTTGCTTTACTGCCCAAGAAAAGGTCTTTCCTACCCGACTACTAAGTAGCTGGTCAAGAGTTGACATAAGAACTAGCTACTTAGAAAATGCTGTTCAACCTTCTATAAATCCAAGCTGAAGACTTTCTAGGATGATATTCAAAATCTATTGACTAATTGAACAAAGCACTTGATAAACTTGAGATTATTAGTAAATGTTTGTCAACAGTTTGTTATCCTGACTTTTGGCAAAGATCCTCACAACCAATTCTACCTAGAAGTTAATGCCAAAATAAGTATGTGGGTTCTTGAGATTAGCTTATATGTTCACTGGTTGGCAATGGCTGTCTACAGAACATGTGAAAGGGTCCCAAAGAGAAGAGGGCCATGACTGATCAGAAATGACTCTTGGGGGAAAGAGGTATGAAAGCCAATCAGTTATGGTATCCTCACCTCTCACTTAGTTTCCTTAGGTAGGATATCCAGTCCCAAGACCAATAACCACCAAACTTGGCTGCCACCCCAACATCTCCCCTAACCGAAAGACTCTATTCAATATCCTTCTTAGTATCTCCATTTGAATCTCTAACAACAAGCATTTCAAATTGTGTATGTTCACAACAGACTCCTGTTCTCTCACCCAACCCTCCATTCCCTCCTCGAGCTCAGTAAATGCAACAACCCTGTTCAAGCAAAATAAAAAAAAATACACCTAGAGGGTACCCTCAGTTCTTTCTTTTTCTCCAAATTCCAAATCCAATCCAAGACCAAGTCATCAATTCTGGAAACTGTCCACTTCTTCCCAATTCCACTATTACAATTCATAACAAAGCAACATTATCTATCCCTAGAACACCTCTAATACTGTCCCAACTCATCTCCCTGCTTCTTGACTGCCTTCTCTTCTCCATTCTTCATGTAGCACCTAAAATGTTCTTTTTAAAGTCAAGTCAGGCCACTGTCCTGTGTAAAGTGCTCCAGTTGCTTCCCAATGCTCCCAGGATAAAAGGGAGACATCTTCCACCTTGCTTCTCTGGGGTGTAGAAGCCAGCCCCAAATCTACTGCTGTCTATGGGTCTTTGTACCCTCCCCTCTGCTCACAATGCCCTTTCCTCACTCTTCACATGCCTGGTTACTTTTCAGCTCTGACAGCAAATGAAAGCTCCTGCTCACCCCCTCCAAAGCAGACTCCCCAAAAACATCTCACACCATTCTGGTTATTTTCTCCATGCCAGGAGTATGCATGACGCATTGTGATCAGTTTATGATTACCTTAGGTCATTTCTACCTTATTCCCCTTCTCTCCTCAGTAGACTCTAAGCCCTACCAGGGCAGACATTCTAATGGATTCATCGCTGTAGCCACAGTTCTTAATGCCTAGTATAAAACAGGCATCCAATAAAGACTGACTGAATTAATGCATTTTCCATTTATAGTGTTACTTTAGGTAGCCACAAATATTTCTATCAGAAATAGTATGGCACCTTTTGGGAAACTAGAAGTGATTATTTCTCAAGTGCCAGGCCTATCAAATTAAATTTTCAGTGTCAATTTAGTCCCTCTTCTTTATAGGACACGTCGCCTACAAGTCTAAACCAAGCCAACCACATCTCTTCTCACCCAACAACCCTTCTAAAAAGCTGAACATTTCTTTTTGAAAATGATTGGCACATTGAAGTAAAGAGACCCATTAGCACTCACCAGAGTGAAATGTAAAAAACATCTATTTTGATACATTGAGACTTTATGTGCATTTTTATTTTCCAGAAAAGCTCTTTCAGGTAAATGTTTACCATAATTCAGTCACTGAAGAACACAAGAAACTAATCCCAGTACTTCTTGCAATAAAGAGGCAAAACCACAAGATGAAGTATCTTAAAATACAGAAGATTCACACAAGTTTTAAAGAGAATCAGCTGTGTGACCTTGGATAAAGAGACTTTACCCGAGTGTCACACCAACATCTCATAGTGTAAGGATGTGTGCCATGATCTATCTCCATAGTGGTTTTTTAAACTCAGCATTTTATTTCTGTTCATCACTTTACTCTGCTCCCAGCCCACAGCCAAAGGAGGATAGTGAGGGTATTTTTCACCTACAAAACAGCCAGACTCTGTAACTCATCTCCTCCTTATCTTCCCAATTTACATGAATGTGGAGTTGTCAATTACTGAATACTGATAAGTTGCCGACTTTACAGTAGCCCTTTTTCGAGAAGTTAGAGCAACCAATGCAAACCAATTAATAAGAATTTGTAGTGAATATTGTACTCCCCCAATCAACCACTATAACGTATGCTTGCTATGTTATTTGAGAACAGTCAATTCTGCTAGAGAGAACAAGAAAATCAAATGGAATAGAGCTCTTCAGAAGTGTTAAATATATAGCAAGTCAGAAGCCTGTGAAATGTGTTAAACATAGACTGAATAAATGGAACATAAAAGTGTTGAACACAGATTAAAAGGACTGAATAAGAGTGTTCCTTATAAATAGAATGGGGTAGGAGGACCAAGCCATAATGTATAAATCACACCACCTTCAGAATGAGAGCTACGTCATCCTTAAACCTGACAGCCATCTCGGAAGCCCATTTCATTCCAATTTTTGCCCCACATGTATGCCGAAAAAATTGCTAACAAAATGCATCACTGCTCCCCAAGTTAACTGGTGAATACAGCTGTGGTCAAGCAAACTTGCCCAGGGTCCGACAAAGGAAGTAGATTGGCTCCAGGTACCTTCCCTCTGTTGAACTGCCATTTTTTAATACTCTCTTAGTCCAAGCAACTACAGAATCAGCAAGGAAGCCCACAGGGCAGAGAGAGACCCTTTTAGTAGCTGAGCAAAGCATAACCTAGGAACCCAGTGAGCTGACCTATTTCCCCACACACACTTACAACCTCTGTGCACAAGCCTTCTCCATCTCTCTTCCCTACTTCCTCCTGTGTAGTTTTCATTGATTAAGAAAGTCACTTCAGTCAAGCATCTGAATGTAGTCTTTACATGGAGTTTTGTTTTTGACCTCTGGGAATATAATGAGCCTGCCAGAGTATCCAGGTAATGTCCCATGCAACAATGACTGACAATGAACATTTTACATTTTAAGACAAAGGGGGAAAAAATGCCACTTCAAAATACACAGAGGTTTTTGCATGATCTAGTTGAAAAGTGCTAACTCAGCAGTCAGGGTTAAGTGCTTTCTCTTTCCTAGGATGAAAGGACCCTACCTAGTCATTTTTAAAGACTAAAAATGCTAATGTGATGATTAAGCATCTGTAAAATGGTGTTGGGTGAAAGGAGGCGACTCAAAAAAAAATTAAATGATGGTATTCCCACAGTCTTCTCTGCCTAATATAGAAACCACTTCATCTTCTTTTCTTCAACGTAGAAGATGAAGGGGCAGGTGGTTTTCACTGTCAACATATACCGGTGCTTTCTCTGTGCCAAGCATTGTCCCTGGCACCAGGGAAACAAAAATATTCCTTCTGCCCTGGAGGGCAGCTCCATAATGAAAACAGTTTCCTGGTGACAACAGTAAGGGAGGACTGTGAAGGCTGGGAGAGACATCACCAGGATATATCTTAACTGTATCTTAACCTGAAAAGAAGAATAAGCATTTACCAGACCAGGGGGAGGAGGGCTCTGCAAGCATCGCTCTCACAAGAAGTCCAGCAGGAAAGCATCCACTCAACCTGCTGTGGCAAGAGCTCTCAACCGGCGTGAATCAAGGAAACAAAAAGCAAGCAGCAGCGGAGCCATGACAAGACAAGCGTTGTCCAGCAGCCTGCCTCCTCTCAAAGGGCTGAGACGGACGGAGTCAAGGCAGCACAGCTCGGCCCTCAAACCTGACAGGTCCCTGGTAAAGACCCGACATGACCTTCCTGTTTGAGTCCCCCTTAATTAAGTACTTAGATGCTGGCCCTCCCTGGTGGCGCAGCGGGTTAAAGCACAGCATTAAGAAGCTAAAGCCACTTCCGCATGAGTTCGATTCCCGCCTGCCCCGGAGGTGACCACATGGCGTGGCAGACCTCTCTTGACCCGCCCGCTGCTCCCCTCAGCAGTGGACTTCATCGATCTGCCTGTTCTGCTCCCCACTCTGTCTCTGGTGAAGCCTCTCACCCTCCGCATCTCTGGCCTGTACCCCAGTTCTGTATGCACAAATAAATAAAATCTTTAAAAAAAAAAAAAACTGAACTTAGATGGGCCCCAAAGGAGGGGAAACACTCTTTTGAAATGATAGTTGGTTTTTAATTTTGAGGACGGGGGAAAAGCACCGAATGAGTCATAGTAACCATCCACAGGGCAGCTCCTGCTCAGAGGAGGCTGGGCACAGCTCACCACTGGATCTGCAGCCTTTCTTTGAGAAGGTCAGATGTTATTGATCCAAGTAGCTTTCAAAGCAGCAGAGATCACATGCACAAAGTAGTGGGGATACCAGGGGACTCCCATTTAATGCATAAGGAATTTCTGTCTCCACTAACAAGTTCACAATAACATCCCATTAAACCTCCATTAGCTCCAGAAGCCAGAATGATAAGAAAGCAAACGTGTGTGTGGCTTATTTGAGTGCCAAAGGCAGGTTGAACCGCTTGCACATGTCTTACTTACAATAATCTTAGAAGTAGTCATTATTTTTTCTGCTTTCTAGAAGTGATAACTAAAGCTCTTGGAGTATAAATCATTTTCAAAGACACCAGGCTAGGAAGCCACGAAGCTGAGACAGCAACCTGGCAGGCAGATTCCAAGGGCTTCCCTCTTCACTGTGCCACATCCGCTGTGTACCAATGTGGATGCTCTCAGCACCTGGTGCATGTGGTCACCCCCATATGCCTAGTGAAGCAAATGGGGTGCAGAGACATTTCCTAGCTTCCCAGAGTCACACAGCAAGTGGATGGAGACAAAGTCGAATCTCATTCAAAATAATTTAGCAAAGTATTTACATTCGATTGTCAAGTTAAAGAACCCACATCCTGTCCACTGACAGAGCAGTGGATTAAGATGCGTAAAGGAGTGCTACTCAGCTACAAAGACCATTGTGCCAACATGAGTGAAACTGGAGTGGGGTATGTGAGGCAAAATTAATCAGGAGAAAGACAAATACTGGATGATTTCACTCCTAATTGGAATATGGGGGTGGAGGAAGAATATGCCAAAACTAAACCAAAACAAACCCCAGAAATAAGACTGCAGAATTAAGACTCCCAGGAGGGGGTAGGCAGGAGATGGGCTAAGAGTGGGGGAGGGAGCTCCACGGTCTAGGGTAAAGTACTATACAGTGGGAGTGGTGTGGTGATATACCATTGAGAGGATGTGACCCTAAATCATATGCAGTGCCGTAACTCAATGTTACCTCAAAGAAAAAAAAACTGATTCTTGTCCTGGCAGAACCATCAAGACTTCCACAGCATCTGTGACACACGCCCACCTTTCACTCCTGTATTCCAGCCACACAAGCCACCCCTCCCTTCTCCCCAGGACCTGCTCCTCCATGCCTGGGTATACCCCCTTCTTCAGGGACCTCTCTCCTTTTCCCCATCTTTGGGTGCCAGCTTCATGGTAACTCCCAGCTTCCTCAGACCACGCCAGGACAGCCCTATTCCCTCTTTTCTGTGTTCACTGCACTCACTGTAATCACCCAGATTTTATGTGTGATCATCTTGCTGTACATAATCATTTCACTAATGGCTCTTGTGCCCACTAGACTGTAAATCCCACGAGGGGCTGTTTACTGATATACACCCTGCTTGCAGTACTGGCACAGGGCAGACACTCCACAATTGTTTGTAGCATTAATAATTAATCTATCTGGACTCCCAAGTCTGGAAGGCAATGTAACAAAGGAGCTTTACCAAAGACACTCAAACATAACCCAACCTGTTGAGGAAAAGTACATTAAAATAATGAACTGCCTAAGGAATAATAAAGCCAGCTGAGCGTCCCCAACGCCTCCATTAGGGGACTAAATCTCAGGAAGCCTGTGGCACATGGTATTAATCAATTTTTTTGTAATTACTATATGATTCTGGTCCCCCCATAATATTCCTAATTAGATAGGCATGGGAGGGCAGCCAAGCACTTATAACCAGTTAAAATTGTTCAACTGTGGGTAGAAACTAGACATTTGGTGGAGATCATAACGTAGCACACAAATGTTGAACTATACAAAGAATTATAAACCAATATTCAATTAAAAAGAAATGTTTCATATCAGTAAGAAAAACGAAGCTCCCCTTGTCAGAAAGAAACAAAATGAAGCTGCCTCCCTGCACTGCCACGCAGCCCACCAGAAACCAAACCTCCCCGCGAACCCCCGTTCATCCATCTCTACTGGACACCTCCTCAGAACGAAGAGATATAAAGAAAAGATGGCTGCTCTCTCTAAATCACAGAGCAGGAGAGCAAAAAGAACTGCTGGAGAAGTACATGGCACATGATTAAAACCGTAGTGTATAAAGTACAAACTTCCAGTAATAAGATAAACACGTTCTGGGGATGTGATGGCCAGCCTGACGCATGTTGTGCATTGAAAAATGTGCTAAGCGTAAATCTTAAGATTCTCATGACAAGAAAAATTAAGTATACGAGGGGACAAATGTTAACGGAGTGATAATCATTTTGCAACGCATACATGAGTCACCTCCAACTAGCAAGACGTTCGTTATATGTCAATTAGTCTCAAAACTGGTTGAGGGCGGGGGCACTGTGCTGTAACAACAAGGTTGCCCCAGGAGGGAATGGGCATATTCCAGAGGCATCCAGGGCTGACGTCACTGGAGCAGGACCAGAGAGCTCCTCCTCGGAAACTTTGACATCCTATGCAGGGGATGTGAAGAGCTCAGGCTCGGGCTCTTCACCGATTCAGGTTCAGGCTGTGCCTTTTATCAGAGGTGTAGCCTTGGGTAAGTTACCTGTGCACCTCACCTTTGTCATCTATAACATCAGAAAACTACATCGCCCCTCGGGGCTAGTATGAAGGCTACGTCAGTTAATTCCTTTAAGCTCTTAAAACAGTGTGCACCACCTAGAAAGCACATGATAATTGTTAACTTAATTGGAATACAGCTGGGGGCAGCCCTACAGGGTGGGGGAGTCCCAACCTCTCTCAGTAACCCCCATGCTGAGAGAGCCGCGGGGGCTCCCTCATCAAGGGCAGTGGCTGGCAGGTGAGCAGGGGTTGCCAACTAGGACTGAAGGCTCCGCTACTGGCCAGTTCCAACTCTCTTCAAAACTGGGCTATCTAGCCATTATGGGAAGCAGTATGCAGATCCCACAAATTATTACAAGAGCAAATTCCACATAACCTCATAATCCCACTTCTGCGTATTTACTCCAAAATTACAGACACTAAAAAACTAAAGAGATGTGTACCCCTTGTGTTATCACAGCATAATTTACAATAACCAAGAGCTAGAAACTATCAAAACACCCTGGACAAATGATTAAAGTATATGAAAAATATATACATTGGAATACTACTGTTCTGCTTATCTATCTATAATCCCTGCCTTCCTTCCCTTTGCAACAAGGGAGAACCTAGAGGATGATGTGCTAAGTTTAAAAAGCCAAAGACAGACACTGCATTATTTCACTCAAATGTGGCATAGTGAACAATAATGGACAAATGAACTAAGTAAAACAGAGACAAGCTTTTCAAACAAAGACCAATCAGTGCTTACTAAGAAGGGGAGGGGGGAGAAGGGTAAATAAACTGAATAAAGGGGGTCAACTGTAGGGTAAGTGACAGAATTAGACATTCAGTGGAGAACTTAACATAGTCCGTATAAAGGCTGCTATTCGAGGATGCAGATGTTAAATTTTAGTTTAATTTTGAAAAACAACTCAGGCTATGGTCCAAACTAGGAAAGACCCACCAACATTCAAGTGTCTTTGAATTTTTGTCGTGTGCTAGTTGTGCAGCTAAAAATACTACCTAATTTAGTCCTCGAGGCAGCCTGTCTTGCTATCTCCACTTCCTAAGCGAGGATACAAAATGTTAAGCAGCTTCCTACCAAGTAGCACAGCTGGAATTCATACTCAGATGTGGGTAGCTTTGCTCCAGGACGCACCACAGCCAGCCCATCTGTCTCAGCACCAGAGACTGAATGTCGTCTCACCCACATGCTTCTGTAAGAACTTGGGTAAATCACCTTCCTGCTTCATCCTTGAGGTACTTCATCTGTAACCCAGTGGTAACCCCACCCAACTCGCAGGGCTGGGGAAGGAGTAACGAGCAAACACATGAAAGTTGCCTACTTCAGCACCCAGCCTGTGTGCTCCTTCCTGAACTATTTTCCATCCCCATGTCTCACTTCAGGACATTTCTGAGATTTGCAAAGGTCCAGAAAGCTAAACACTAAAATCTGAGCTTTCTTCTTTGCCGATGTGTTCATGTCCTTGAGTACACTTCCTATTTTTAATAACCACTGGGAAACAGAAAAAGCCTCACATTAAAGACAAAGAATCTAAAGACAAGTGATTTCTCCAAGATGCCTCCTTCCAGCAAATAGCAGAGATGGGACTTCTGACTCCAATTCTGCAGCTCTTTCTAGCAAGAAAGAATCATTAGAAACTCTCAACTCCAAAGCCAGATCTCCCTGACCTAACCGGACGCAGTCCTCCAACAGCCTAACTGCCTATTATTGAGAGTGCAATCACTGACCTGGTTAAAAAGTTTGGAGCCGGGGGTTGAGCTAACTGTAACTTTTTCCCTTTGGTGCACAGTCCTAATTCTCAGGCATAAGAGACATTTTAAATGCTGAGTTGGCCTTGACCTTGCCACATCCAGTAGAATTCAATAGTAAACAGTAGGGCATCCTGTTCACCCACCCAGCTCTCCTTTATGATTATTCATTATAAATCATTTTTACATGTTGCTTCAAACGCTGTTTTTCAAGAATAAAAATCTGCCTGCATTGAAATGCACAGTGGTTTTAATATGCAAACCTCCTACAGAGATGATGTCTCATTTTAATTATTGTTTCGGTTTAATGGGTTTTCATTAAATTAGAGGATGGAGCAATTGCTAGGGTGAACAGCTCATGTTTCAAAGGTACATTCCTGTGGCTCTATGGGCAAAAAGACAGTTGTGGCACAGAGAAGCTGAACGCGACACACTTTCAAATCCGCTTGCTCTCAGCCTGCGAGCCAAGAGCGCTGGCCATTTCTTTTCCCAGCTTCAAAACAGGGCTGACATCCCCTCCCTGTGATAATACAAACAGCTCCAAGTGTGGGCTTACCTTGGAGCATCTTAATCACGTAACTTCTCTATCTGAAACCCAGACACCTTTGTCATCAGGCTAGAAAGCCCTCTTCAAAGTCCACAGCCTACAAAGTTATATGTCAAACAAGAAACTACTTCTGATGAAATTGTCTTCTCTCTCTCACTTGCAAGTAATTCAGTCAGGTTAGTGGATTAATGTCTGAGTTCCTACCCCTGGGAAATTTCTATAGCTTCAACACAGACCACAATGACCAAAATCATATTAATTAGCAAACTGTCAGAGACTCAATGAGAAATGACTTTGGTGACCTCAGCAATATTTCATTCTGGAAATGGCATGAAATTGGCACTGGGGCAACAAAAGGGCAGCATCGTCTCAGGTGTAGGTGAAGGGATGAATGAGAAGTAGCACCTGAGAGGAGGGTGGGAGGTAAAATCTGCTGTACTGGGTCCCAGTGGTCAAAGGTAATGGGCAGGTCTCCAGCTAGGAGAGTGGCCCGAATATGCACCAGGGGAAATGGAGCAGCCTTGACAAGCTTCAAAGGTGCAGCTCTCCAGATGAGCTGAAGGTCAAGTAAGGGCATCTAAAAGGTTCCTTCCAGAAATAACTGACCTGTTAGGGGAGGGCAGTGTGGTCACTAGGCATTCCAAGAAACAGGAGAGCCCTCACTTTGGAAAAGGAGGGGGGCAACTTCCCAACAGGGAGAACTCATAAAGCAGCGTCAATCCCAGGTAATCCAGCAGCAACTTAATAGTGAATAAAGTATCCTCATAGCTCAAATACAACCACAGCCCTGTCGGGCACTCAACCCCGCTTGGAGCTCAAACTCCCAGGCCAGGACTACTGGGAGGTCCCGTTTTCTCTACTATTCCTCATGTCCTGAATATTTCTGACAGAGGTAATAATTTGGAACTCCTCAATGTAATGCTTTCTTTTCAGCTTCTTTATTCCCACTGAACTATTACAGAAGGCATATCAGTGGCTCTAAATCACGTGCTTTAATCTAACTACACTCCTTGTTAGCTGATTAGGGGAGGGCAGGTATGTCTCGATGCATTCCAGCCCCAGAGTCAACTGGGGAGATCTCTGTGGCTATTTTTCTATCTGTGTTGGTCACAGTGTCTGGGCTTCCAGTTCCTGGGAAAACTGAGTATTGGGCTGCTGATGCAATGCTGAAGGGGCACAGGACACGGAATCCTCATCTGATAGGTTCTTGGAAACAACTTTAAGCAAAATGACCTATAACAAAACAGGTCCATGAATAAGACAGGAAATTTTGTTTTTATCACTGTTGTAACAAAATAATGTGATAATCTTCTGGGAAGCTCCTTTAGAGGAGAACAGGTCACCTCCAACTCCAGGCTTTAAGCAGGAAATCCCAGAACTGTGTGCATCTGTCCTGAAAGGGAACGCAATGGATAAAACAGACCTGTGCCTCTTTGAACATCGATTTTATTCTAAACATCAAGTCACCCATAAAAGGGTGACCCTGAAATCCATACCAATCACTATCTGGATATTCAGTCCTTCCCCAATATCCCAGTCCACACTCTCAAACAAGATCTACAAACAATCCCCATTTATGGAAGTCCTTTATAAAGCAGTGAAAATGTCCATTTGGGAGGAATTGGTCTTGGTCCACTAGCGCAAATACTCTGGCTCTTGCATGTACTACAGTAACACCACCACAGAGCCATTTTTCAGTTAATAATTACTCCCGTGTATTAGTGTCTCTGTGATGATTCATCTCACAGGGTGCTTGGGAGTTTCCCAAGGACTCTGTTCTTCTTGATTGTGATCTCACTTAGGTGACTACCTGAACCACCTCTGCTCATCCTTGTGCAAACTTCTCAAGCCACAGGTGGTGGGAAGGGGTGGGGGGGCCTGGTGCAGTGCTGGGCATGGGTGTGGGGCTCCAGTCATCTCCAATTCCACAGAAACTCCTGCCACCTTCTCCATGCCTCTCCAAGTCCTCCAGTGTGAAATGGGCTGCTTGTCTATGGGTCCTTACCATGCTTAAAATTTAATTGCACTGCAGGCACACACAAAAGGGTCAATAATGGAAAAGGAATTTTATTTATTTACAAAGAGGAAAAAGGAAAGGGAACAACCCAGAGAAAGAGAGCGATACAAGGTAACTAGAATTATCTTACCAGCACAGCTGGTTTTGAACTCTAGTAACAAACTACTTGATAGCCCCCAATCACACTGTCCTGAGAAGTTACCCCAGAGAGAGAGCCATTGCCTCTCCCCATCCCCACTAAGAGCTATTAAATCGTTCCCTATTTATCCCCCAAAGTCCCAGAATGCCTGCTTAGCTCCGCCCTTGGGTCCTCACAGTTCTCTCCCTGGTACTGCTGGGAGTTGTAGTTTCCAATCACTGGAGTAGGGGGCGGAGTCCACAAAACTCTGCAGAGTTCCTTTAGGACATCCTTCCCCTTAACACTCCCAGCTCAAGGCACAACCCCATTCCTTACCGCCACGAAGCTCTGCAGCCCCAGGTAGGGGCAATTATCCTCTCCACCATGAAATTCAAACACTTCTTCACAGAGCATGCACTCCAAGGCTAACTCTGTGCTCCAGTAAGACACACTCAGAGATCCCACCAGTGCAGTCTGGCTGCACTAGACTTTCTGTCCCAGGTAACGTTCCTCCTCCTGCCAGATCCAATGGCCCGTTCTCCATCCTCAGCCTCAGTGACCTCTTGGCAACTTTGCACACAGTTGTGCTCCCCCTTCTTTCTGAGGCACTATGCCCTTCGGGTGCTGCGGCTTTCTGCTCTCCCTCCAGCCCCCTGTAGCTTTTTACAGCTCCTTCATGCTCTCCTCTTCAACCACCAGGGCGCCTCCAACCTCACCCCGTGTGTCTATCAGTAAGTCCTGCGGTTAACCGCCATCGCCATAGTGACCCCCCATCCTCCTGAGGGTATCTCAGCGGCCCCACCAAACATCAGCTGCTCTCCACTTGTCTTTATCCCTCCCTTTTCTCCTTTCACCTCTCCCCAACCCCCTTCTTCCACTCTCTATTCCATGTAACAATCAGAGTAATAAGATCTTTTTCAAACTGAAACCACATCTATCTAATCATCTTAACTCCTCACTTTAAACCCTCAAAATCACTGCCTATATTATTTTCCCAGAGCAAATGACTACAGAAATCTATAACCTTACCACTCTGGAGGTCAGATGTCTGAAGCGGGTTTCATGGGCGCACGAGCCAAGGTGTGGGCAGGGCTGCACCCCTCCAGAAACTTTAAGGGAGGACTCATTTTCTCATTTTTTTCCTGCTTTTCTTGCAGTACCTGGCTTTTAATCCTCAGCCAGCAGTTCGGCATCCCACACCCACGCTCTTCCTCCACCTCCAAACCTGCTCTGTAACTGGCTTGCGGCTCCCTTTATATGGATGCTTGTGATTACATTGGGCACACCTGGCTCATCTAGCAGCCTCTTCCCACAGCCAGATCGTTAACTTCCTCATATCCACAAAGTCACTTTTACCATGTAAATAGCACAGTCACCAGTTCTGGGATATAGGACTTGAATCTCTTTGGAGGGGAGTTGGGATCATCAGTCTACCACACTGCCCGATGCAATTATTTGTATTAATTTTTTTCTTAGTTCAGTGTAGTCCCCATAGTTTTCCAGCTGCCATATCACCCATGAACCATCACCAAATTCCCTTTTGTTCTATGCAATTTAAATAAAACCCTTACTCCTTTGGCTGCAGCATGCCCAAGCTTCTAATCTGGTCCTAACCAAGCTCTTTGCCCGCTTCTGGTAGTTCCACCCACCCTGGGCCACCTGGAGCCCCTTAACCTAGTTTGGTTGTTCCAGGAATGTAGCTCTGGAACAAAAGAGGCAGGATTCAATTCTCAGTTTTAGCACCAACTAACCTATTCCCTTCAACAATGATTTAACCTCTTTTGTACCTTTCTTTTCCTCTCTGCAATTGGGGCTCATAATTCCCTGTAGGGTGAAGAAATGGTCAGGCTTTTATACCACTGGCCTCTGTGGCTATCTCTTGCCGCCTTGGATGCAGAAGGCAGTTGGCACTTATGCCTAACTGTGGACTTCTGGAGTGTGATGTGGGCCTGTGTGAGTGGGGACACCTGAGCCTGGAGGCTGAGGCTATAAGGGAGGCACCACTCAGACAGAAAATAGCTGTAGCAGTGATTGGCTATGAGAAGACACAAAATAGTTGCAAGAGAAAGAGAGCGCCAGAGAACACCAGAGAGAGCCCAGAGGAGAAAGCATATAGAGATTCGCAGGTGGCCCAAGATGTCATCTCCCTGCTGGCCTTTTTCCCTTGAAACGATTAAAAACACCTGTGGGGGTGATGCCCGGGCTCCAAAGTTCTCTTTTAAGTTGCCTGAACTGATGGTGATCCTACCCAGCCTGAGATGATTGCAAAACATTCCCATACTCCTTTGCAGAAGAAGCATCAGGATCAAATGAGTTACTGAACAGAATTTGGAGTAGTGTCTAGCATGTGAAATGTTCATCATTCAAAATATTTTTTTAAAGATTTATGTATTTATGCATATAGAACTGGGGTACAGAGGTGCAGGAGTGGTAAGAGGATTCGCCAAAGACAGGGAGCAGAACAAGCAGATCGACAAAGTACATTGCTGAGGGGAGCAGCAGACGAGACAGGAGGGATGTGCTCACCATGTGGGTCACCTCCCTGGCTGGGGATCGAACTCGTGCTGAAATGGCTGTGCCTAGCTTCGTAGTGCCGTGCTTTAACCTGTTGTGCCACCAGGGAGGGCCCCACCATTCAAAATATTAGTGGACACTAATAATACTATCTTTCCATGGATACTTTATCAACTCAAATATCATGGCTGCAGGAGTCCTTCCCACCTAAAGTCAATCCTCTCCTCTTTCTCTCTACCCTATTACTATATATTTCCTTCATAGGGTGTGCTACTATCTAAAGTTACTAATTTATTGAAGTACTTGTTTTCTATATGTCTGCCTATGCTAGAAAGGAATGTTCATGCCTCCAGAGACTTTGTCTTTTCTCTGTCATGTCTCTAACACACAGGAAAGTGCCTGCCACTTGGTGTACAATGAATATTTGTTGAATGGAAGAATGGATGGGTGGGTGGATGGGTGGATTGGAGGATGGATATGCAATATTGCTCATTTTCTCCTCCCTATACTTAGCCCAATGTCCCTTCAAGGACAGGGCATCTGTCAATTCTTGCACAACCAGGATTCATCATGATCAGAGGCTGATGTGCAACAGCCCAACAGACTCTCAGTTATTGCTTGCTGATCAAACACAAGCTCTAGAGGCATCTGTAAGGATAAGGGCTGAAAAAAGAAGTGATTTTCCTCCCAACAGTCACTCAAAGATTGAGAGATGGGATTCCAGAGTCACGTGTTGAAGAGAGATTCAAAGCCAGAGTCCAGGAAGCTGCTCTCCCCACCCTGCCTGCCCCCATCACGTGCTGAAGCTCACACCAATGGATTGGAGAGCTTTCTAATTATGTGAGGTTGCCTGTTTAAAGAAAATATCAAAAAGAACACCATGGCTAGCTGATACATGACATGCACATACAGCTACAAGCGAATATCCCAGGAAAGCCCGAAAACCAACTCCATCCCCAACTGGTACCGCTTCTTTCCAACAAAACAGGCGTCAATGCCTGTACAGGTGAGAGCCTTCTGTAAGGTTCCCATCCCCCCAGACTCTGGAAAATTGGAACATGGAACCCATGGCCATATTTATTTGCTTTGTTCTCCCAAATGACAAGCAGCCTGGGCTGAAAATTTGGGTCCTGTTTGATGTCTTATTCCTAGGTCCAAGGTAGCAACTGACCAACCTCAGACCAGATGAGCATTAACATGCTAATTTGGTCTAGGTGTGACCCTCCCAACCAATAGGTCACACTTCAAGTCCAAGGTGCCAAAAGACTATAAGATACCCTATTATGACATGCACCCTAAAAAAGAAAATATACTTCACTGTTGCTTTGAGATACTACCGAGGTTAACGCTATTTATGACATAATTATGAGACTGAATTAGTGTATAGGCCTCAGAATCAAAGGAAGATGGAATAAAAATCAGGAGATTTCATAGAAAAATCCAGATTGCCAGCAAAAAAATTCGATGCCCTGGCAACACAGGGCCCACATTTCCCCAGGCAGCAGTGCCAGGAAGGCTGATGTTGAGGACATAGAACATCCGCATGTGGTTGCCAACTGGCCTCATTTGGTTACAGGTGTACACTGCTCAGCTGTCACCTGGCTTACACTCCTGCAGCAAAGGCTGGTACTCCTCCCAGCACACCTCTAAGCTCACACTAACCCTGCACACCCTCCACAGACACCCCTCCTCTTTCCCCTAAATCCTGGCCCTCACCAGTGCTTGCCAGTACTTCCAGTCCCTTTCTGGATCTGCCCCCTCCCAGTAACTCTCAGCAGGTGCTGGGGGTACCAAGTATAGCTAAAGTTTGCTCCTCTAAGTCCTTGGTGTGGCCCAGAAGAGCACTTTGGGGAAAATTCAAAAAATTCTTTTCCCCAGTTTCATGTACAAAAAAAATAACTGTTTTCCATGTGGGTGGGTCCTGATTTAAAAAAAAAAAAAAAAAAGGTAAGGAACATGCCCTGTGCTGTACTAGAGTTTGGGGTCAAAGGATGTGGGGTCCACCATCAGCCCTGACACTTAGTATCTGATGACAGGTCGCTAAATCTCTCTAACTTGTGGTTCCTTCTCCATTAAATGGTGACAACCAGACAGAGGATGACAGGAGATCGCTCACATCACAGAACCTGCTTGACCACTGCATGCAGTCATCTTCATGTATGGTTTCTGAAAGCATTTGTCACTTCTCTGTCTTCCTTGTCCAACTCCACACACCAGAGTGCACCTTGACCAAGGCAAGGTCTACCTCGGCTGGGTGCACCCCACTGCTTCCTCCAGGAGTTGACAACCTCACAGTGTGAACAGGTGGCTCGAAGCCAGCATGGCGGAAATAAATCCTGCATGAATAAGCATCTGACACTGACTCAATAAATAGCAGAGACCAAAGATGGAGACAGCGGAGAGCATACAGATGGTGTGGGCTGGTGGGTGTCTGGATCAATCAGTTAATAAATAAGGAGCAGCGAGGTCCTGTGTCATCAAAGGAAGCCCGTGGAACAAGAGCTGGCCTGTTTTCTCTTTTGAGGTTGTTTCATCTTCTTTAAAAAGTGCTTCAGCTTACTTTTTCAATGCATGATGTAAACCAACAGCTTCTTTCTCAAATTGTGTTGCCATCAGTATACTTTTAAGTGGACTTTTCCGGACCTCGGTCCCCCTACAGCTAAGTGTTATACCTAACAGTCCGGACCCCACATGCTATTGAAGAAGGCAAAAATAAAAAGTAAGAAGGCAACATCTTGATCAACCACAGAGTAATAATGAGAGCGTGATAAATGCAAAGATGCCTGTCAGCGGTTCTATTTATGTGTAACTATTGCTGTAGCCCTCTCTTTAATTATGTTCTTATTCACTAAATGCATAGAGTCTGTCAGTGTAAGTCTGGGTGTAACTGAACCCCCTGAAGCCCCACCAGCAGAATTACGTGCCACACACCCAGTTGTGTTGTGTAACTTTTTCAAATGAATTATTAGATTTAGGAATTCTTCAAAAATGTCACAATATAACTCTTTTATCTTTTTATGCCATAATTATGATTTGGAGCTTTGCTTTTCTTATTTCATCCAGCCACACCACAACTCATGAATAAAATATGACAAGTTTGATAGCAGCCATTGGAGAGGGTTCATCCGTAACAGCAAACGTGCTCCGTGTACAAAGAGCTTTTGTCTTCCCACTGCCTTTGTCTCTGGGATGGGTTTTTATCAGGAAGGCCCACGTGCTGTCTGCCATCTGCCCAGCCCCCTCCCGCCACCCCATAGTTGCTGCCTTCAACACAGCACCTGAAACCCTGTTGACGTGGTCCTTTAATGAGGACATTGCTAAACACTTGGGAATAACTCAAAAAGCCAAGGGGGCTCACCTAGGAAATGGGCTGGAAATGACACATGCACAATCAACTCAAAGAGACACGATCAGAAGCACAAAGGAGCTGCGACTTCACATCACAAAGACCATTGACATGTTGGTGCCCACCTGGCAAGATACTCAAAGCACCCACAAGGCTCTCTTTCGAGAAGTTTCCTTTCCCTAGAAAAGGCTGCCAGGTCATTTCGAAGTTTGGTCTCGGGTACGTCTTTCAAAGTATTAAATGTGAAAAGGAAAGGGGGAGATGCGTGTCTCTGCAAAAACCATCAGCATTTATCATGTGACCCTGGGGACTTCAGGCTTCATGTCTCAAGGTTTCATTTTTTAAAGCAAATCTATATATCATCATGTTCTATCACATATACAGAGCCAGCTGGCTTCCAAGTTCCTTTCTAAATACAAATTTTTCCCCTAGCATTTGTTTCAAAATATCTAAGCACAAAAAAAAAAAGAGAGAAAGAGACATATTAAAGTCATTGCTTGCCTGGATCTTGAGATTTAGGTCTCCTGGACAAGCGATGTGCCAAACTTCAGAAGTCGCAGGTCTGTCTGTGGCACTTGATCAAAACATGTAAGATGAAGCTGTGACTACAAAACATTTCTAACACTCTTCGGGAAAAACCACTGTGGTCTGGTCGGGAAAAGCAGGATGCAAAAGCTTCTCTCCATATGAGTTTACTGTGCAGATACACAGTGACCACTATTTTGGGAATCTGCAGGCCTGCATTGTTTTTCACCTTCACCCAAGTACTCCATGACATCAGACGGTGACCCTTCTACTGACTAGACTGGCGGATGGCCATGTGCGGCTGGCTGTCCTTTCTGAAGGGTGAGTTCAGTCACAGCGTCTTAGGCTAAACAATGCTTGACGTCGACTGGCACTTAATGCCCTTGGGCAACCCAAAGGTGATCAGGTGCAGATGAAAAATAAAATTCTCCTTCCACCACCACTGCACACCCCCATACTCACATCTCTGCCAGACAAGCTTGCAGTTTGGCCTGTACAATGAGTCTGAATCTTTGGCAGATGAACAAGGCAGCAGCTTGAACACTCATGGAAAAGAGCTAATTTTTATTCCCACAGGATTATATACAATAGTGTCTGGCACTCTGAGGAGCCGCCCATTTGGAGGTGCTGGCTGAGCCTTCTTTCTTTCAGACTGAATATTTCAGAGAGGTCAAATAAGGTCTGCAATTTGGCAGTGGGATTTAAATCTTTCACAGATATTGCTGAATGGAGTTAGACACCAAACTTCAAGATCACTGGTAAAAAGAAACAAAGAAGATTCGATTCCCCAAGACCTCTGTAAACCAATATCGATATTGAGATCTGAGAAATCTAGTTTTTAGATCAAAGAATCTCAGAAGGCAAGTCTTTTTTTTTGGTTTGAAGATTTATTTATTTGTGCATACAGAACTGAGGTACAGGCCAAGGGTGCAGGGGCAGTGAGAGGCTTCACCAGAGACAGAGGAGGGTGTAGAACAGGCCGATTGACAAAGTACACTGCTGAGGGGAGCAACAGGTGAGTCAGGAGAGGTCTACCGAGCCATGTGGATCACCTCCAGGGCAGGGATCGAACTCATGCTGAAGTGGCTTTAGCTTCACAGTGCTGTGCTTTAACCCACTGCACCACCAGGGAGGGCCCTCAGAGGGCAAATCTTAAGGTGTTGCCTGGATGAGCTGGGAGCCAGCTTCTATCACCATGGGCCCTAGTCACCCCCTCTCCCTGACTGCAGTTCATGTGCCATTTGCCTCCTTCTCCAACCCAGGCCTTTGAGGGCAGAGAAAGCACAATGCTCTCAGGTCCTCTTCTCCCAGAAAGATGATCTGGGACAGGAGACTAGTTAGCACTTGTGCCCACACCAGTGTGTGCCCAACTGTTTCAAGGCTCTCTGACTACCCCCTCTAAATGCAGCCTATCAGTGACGCCCTGAGTAACAGAGAACTACTAGACAATTCACCTGACAGGATGAGCCAAACACAACTGAGAAGGTGTGGGAGGTGACCCTCAGCTACAGGTGACAGCCTAAACCTTTCACAGATGGCACAGAAAAAGTGGGCTTTTCTCAATTCAAGTGTGAAGTCTCCTCTTCCATTTTTGTAGGCAGTTTGGTGGCTGGCAGAAAAAAAGGCCCAGAACCTACAGGAAGAGGCAAGCTCCCTCCTAATGCCACATCACCAAGACACCCCATGCTCTGAGATTTTTAGTGTGACAACCAGGGAGGGAAAAAAAAAAGTTTCCCCTGTGTGTTGGTTATGATGGTGGTACATAATAAGTACATAGGTGGTGTCTGTTCTCACCTCTCAGGCCCTAGGCCAGCATATGAACTTTATGTCTACAGAGAGAAGATTTTACAGGAGATAGGGAATTTTCCTGAGAGATTTGGTGAGCGAACTAGATAATGATAAAAGGGCCAGGAGACTGAAGTAAGTCCTTCCCTCACTTGAATGTAAGAACACCCTGGTACCCAAGGGGCTAGTCCAGCCAAGAGAAGGGAGACTGTTCTGTCCTCAACCAGAACAAGTACATACGGAGTATGTACTTGAGTATGTACCCCAATCCCTGAAGATTGGGGTCCACTGGGGACATTATGTGGGAAAGTGCCATGATACACAAGGGATTCTATCTGGCCTAGCAACGAGGAAACCCTCCCAGCTGATTAGAGACTAAAATAACCATACGCCCAGTAGTGAAGGAAGCCATCAGAGCAAGTGATGGGGCTCTATAAGGGGCCTCAGGAAGCCTGAGCAGATATACAGAGGCTGCTCTTGAACAACATGGAACCAGAATAGGTGTTTTGTAGTTGTTGGTAATGCTGTGGCTGTGCTGATACACATGGGCTCATGAATCCTGGTGAGATCTCTGTCTCCCTTAAAATTAAGCCATTAGAGCTATTATCAGAAAGACAAAAAAAAATGGCAAGGATGAGTGAGAATGTACAGTATAAAATATCTGCTCTCCTGTGTTCACTACAGCATTATAGCCAATAATAATAATAATAATAATAGCCAATAGCCAAGATATGGGAATAACCTAAGTGTTGGTCAATGGGTGAATGGATTCAGATATGATATGGTATGGTATGATATCATATGAAATGATATATGATATTTTACAATATGACAAGTTGATATTACATGTGTATGACTATTATTCAGACATGAAAAATAAAGGGAATCTTGCCATTTGCAACAACAGGAATGGAACTTGGAGGCATTAGGCTAATTGAAATAGGACAGAAAGACAAATATTGCATAATCACTATTACACATGGACTCTAAAAAACAGAATTCTTAAATACTAGAGTAAAATTATGGTTGTCAGGGGCTGGAGATAGATGAAAGAAAAAGCTATTGATCAAAGGATATGATTTTCCAGTTATGATATGCATTAGTTCTAGTGGTGTAATATACAGCATACAGTTAATATTGTATTAAGTAGTTCATAAATGTTTTCACACATACCCCAAACCAACAAAAAGCAGTAACTATGTGAGTGATAGGTATACCCTCATTCTGAACCTAAGTTTCAGGTTGAGGCAGGTTGAGTTTGAATGTAATTAAAGACATACTTCAGTAAGAGCCAGGGGGAGAGAGATGGAAAAGAAGATGGAATTTGTCAGACAAGTCTGCGTTTGAGACCCAGCATTGCTATTGGATTTTTGTGAATCTCAGGTTCCTCATCTGTGAAATGGGGATAAAACTACCCACCTCACATCTATCATGGCATATGTCAGGCTCAGTAAAGATTAGTTCCTCCCTCATCCTTCCCTTTCAGTCTCCCATCCTACAGAATTTCCACTAATTTTGAGGTGTCTCTTAGAGAAAAAAAAAAAAAAAACAGAAAAACAAAACATTGCCATCACCTATGTCTTCTGGCTGAGAATTAAATTGAGTCCAGTGAAAAGCCCTTTTTTTTTATGAACTACTCTCAAGATAGGCTTATTTGTAGGTAACTAAGGCTCAGAATCACTGAAAAGAAATTTATACAAATTCCTATAAAATCCCAGCCTGTCATTTCCACTCCTCATTCCTGCCCAGGGAGATACCTCGAGCCTTGTGGCCGCCACCCAATGAACAAGTGCTTTGTCCCAGCTCTGCCTCACCTCCAAGCAGAGCTCACTTTGGGAACTTCAGAGGTCTTGGCCTGGCTCAGGGTTGGTGGAAGAGTTAGATTTTCTCCACTCTACAGCAACCCTTTCAGTTGCCTTCCTGCCTACTTCCCTCATGATGCCAGGGGCTTTGCCTGAATGCCCAAGCTTAGGATAATTCCTCCAGGTGAATTTGTCCCTGACCCTCATCAGTTTTCCTGCACACTTCACTTGCAAGATGCCACAGATCCTTCCTGCCCTACAGGAAAAAAAGTGGACTGAAAAGGCTGAGATGTGCCAGGTCAGAGATGTGCATACATGTTACTTGTACTCCTCTTGATATGATGCAAAATATATGAATTGAGAGAAACAGCACTAGGAGCCTCATTCATCTATTTTTGTCAGCAGAGCTATAAGAAGCTCAACTTTCCACAAAGTCTAAAATACAATCAAATCCTCAGGATGACATGAAAGTTCTATGCTAGGATATGCTGTCAGATATAAATCTCCAAAATGACAAATCTATAGAGAGAAAATTACAGAAATCAGATGCATTATAATTTTGAAAATTGAATTTTTATGTTGCAATTGTTTGTTATATCCATTACATTATTTTTTAATGTCAGCATAAGGCAGCCAATTATCCTTTCTTGGGAAGGCTGCCTTTTTTTTTTTTAGGAAGAAGGCTTCCTCCTATTTTTTTTATATTAAAATGTCTTCTCTTAGTGATATTGGTGAAGTAAATAGATGACAGTTAATATATATGTGTCCTTATTTGGCAAAAATAAAAATTTAAAGATATTACATCATTTCCTAATTTTTTTTTCTACAAA
The DNA here is from genome assembly GCF_000260355.1 of Condylura cristata. Classification (NCBI taxonomy): domain Eukaryota; kingdom Metazoa; phylum Chordata; class Mammalia; order Eulipotyphla; family Talpidae; genus Condylura; species Condylura cristata. Next base: position 25,108,991 of record NW_004567116.1, read on the forward strand.
TTTACCAGACTGTGAAATCCCAAATGCTAGAAACTGCTGACCAAAGGTTTGATAAGTATACCTATAAGATCTTCATTCAAGTCACTGATGAAAAAATCACAATCCAGAAAGGATTATCTACAAAATCAGATAACTTGCCCAGCAGGTCAACATCAATGCATAAATCAACACTATCAGGGCTCTTGGTTAAATCAACTATAAATCCACTGAACTATATTATCAGCAAGCTCACATTTAACCATTTGGACCAAAGAACTTCCTCAGAGATAGTATTAAAGGCCCCCCTGAAATCAAACTACTTGTACTTTTCTATATGATGGTAATGGATAAATTTGTTGAGAACTCAGAGGTAGTTGGGCTTTTTCCCTGTTCACCATGGAGTTCCCCTTCTTTTGAACTGCTAAACATGGAGCTTCCATATGACCCAGCAATCCCACTCCTAGGTATCTGCCCAAAAAGACACAAAAACGCTGATTCAAAAAGATACCTGCACCCCCATGTTTATTGCTGCTTTATTTACAATTGGAAAGACATGGAAACAACCCAAATGCCCAAAAGTAAGTGACTGGATTAAAAAGATGTGGTATATATATATATATATATATATACATATATATCTATATATACACAATGGAATATTACTCAGCAATCGAAAAAAATAAACACATGCCTCTTTTAGCAACATGGATGGAGCTGGAAAAGTGAAATAAGCCAGAAAGAAAAGGAAAAATACCAGATGGTTTCATTCATAGCAGGAGTATAAAGGACTAGGGGAATAATAATAATAATGAGCAACAACTATATACCAGAGACATTTTACGGGTATGGAATGGGGAATGGGGTAAAAAATGGTGGAGGGGAGGAAGTGCACTGGACTACGGTGATGGTGCACGGATGATGTGGTGATGGGAAGCCCATGAGGATTACAACTGAGATGGAAAAAGGCACAAAATGATGTAAAAATAAACTGTTATATTATTTTTTTAAGATTTATTTATTTGTGCATACAGAACTGGGGTACAGGCCAGAGCCTCAGGGGTGGCGAGAGGCCTCACCAGAAACAGAGTGGGGAGCAGAACAGGCAGATCGACGAAGTACAATGCTGAGGGGAGCAGCGCGCGGGTCAGGAGAGGTCTGCCACGCCATGTGGGTCACCTCCGGGGCAGGCGGGGATGGAACTCATGCGAAAGTGGCTTTAGATTCTCAGTGCTGTGTTTTAACCTGCTGCACCACCAGGGAGGGCCTAAACTGTTATATATTAAAAAAAAAAATTTGAGGTTCTCATTCAATGTTATAATTAAATTAGGTTTCAATTTTCTTATTCCTGTTTGCTCCACACATTTCCATGTTATGATCATTCTTTTGAAAGCATAAAGAAATGAAAACAAGGGTCTCTGTATCACGTTAATTTTACACCTTCTATTCCAAGCATGAAACCCATTCCACTTTTTTCTTCTTCTACCAGACATTGTTAATAATAAGACCTAGTACATGAGACATTTCTGGTACCTAAGATATATCTCTGGAATTTTCTGTTTAAAGGACTTTAAGTGAAGAATAATTTTGCACTTCCACTAGTTATAACTTTATTTAACAGAGAAGATTCTCAAAGACAAGTCTGTTCTTCTTTGCCATTTATACAAAATATGTTTATAATGTTTTCCTTCCCACAGTTTTTGCTGTCAAAATGGATGCTCCCAATGTTGACTAAAGTTAGAATTGGCACAGATCATCACAAAAGGTGCAAAAAATAGAACTGACCAGAAAAATGCAACCAAGAATAGAAGACAACTTCCTCATTTTGATGCAGAGCACCTAGAAAACAAACCTGCAGGACAGGTAATATTGTACCCAATGGTGAAATGTCAAAGTTTTCCCTCTATGACTGGGACAAAAATTTGCAGTATTACTCCTATATAGCATTTTACATGAGGTTCTCAGGAGTACAGTAAGGCAAGAAAGAAATCAAAGAAAAAAGATTGCAAACGAAGTAAAAGTGTCATGAGTAACAGATGAAATGATTAAAAAGAAAAATTTATGAAATTTATGAAGTAAAAAAGGACTACCAGAACAAATAATTAGATTTAGCAAGGGTGCAAAGTAAATGGTCATGATATAAATGTTAACTGCAATTCTATAAAATGCAAGGAGCAATTAAAATGAATTTTTTTTTTAAAGATTTATTTATTTATTCATACAGAACTGGGGTACAGGCCAGA
>NW_004567116.1:25112470-25146834 GCF_000260355.1 Condylura cristata
ATAAATATAAAAAAATAATATGAATAGAAAAGCCAGAGACTATGAGAAAAAAATTGCAAATTGCAATGCATATATCTGACAAAGAACTTGTAGTCAGAGTATGTAAAGAACTCCTACACATCAATAATTGCTTTTTTTTTAATGGTAATGGTTAAAGGACTTTAACAGCCCCTTCACAAATATATAGAAATAAAACACATATATACTCACAAGAAAATAAGCTCAACATCTTTAATCATCACAGAAATACAAATTAAAATGACAATGAAATATACATCAGAATGGCTAAAATCAAAGGCACCAACAACACTGATACTGGCAAGGAAACAGAACACCTTTTTGGTCATTTTCTAAAAGTTACACTTGTATTCTGTGACCCATAAATACCACTCCCAGATACTTACCCCAAAGAAATTACAATATATTCATTCAGTAGAAGATGAACTGGCAATAAGTATGACCCATTAGGTGCAGCAACATAGCTGAATCTCAAAAATATTATGTTGGGCAAAATGAAACCAATCACAAAAGAACATACAGTTTGAATCTATTTGTTTGGAGTCCAGACAGGCAAAACTAAGCAACTGATGTGGGGGAAAGGGGACAGGATGCAGTGGTGGAGTGTTATCTATCTTGCTTTTGGGTGACAGTTTTATGGCTGTATACAATTGTAAAAACTCATCAAACTAAATTAAGATCTGTTCATTTTATTGTATGTTAACTGCATCCTGATTTACAAAAGAGAGGGGAAAATTAACATAGCTGGATTTTCTTGTTCTTTTCCAAAAGACGCTAATAACTTCTTGGTCACCACAGTCCCTGATGTTTACTATAGCATGTGACAGCCACCTTCTTCTATCCCTGATAACAAAGCTAGCAAAACCAAGAACTGTCTCTCAACCAAGGTCAGATACCCCTGGAACAACTGAGTCTCATAGCAGTCTTGGATTATTTTTAATTATTTAATGTCTGTTCTCCCAGTAGGTTATAAATTCCTTGACAGAAGGGACCTTGTTCAGCACCCCATTCTAGTGCTATTTCCTAAAAAAGTTCCTGGAGCCTAACAGGTCCTCAGTAACCATATGTCAAATAAAATATCAATGCATGGATAGATAGACGTGTGGGTGGGTGGGTGGATGGACGAATGGCAAGATTAAAATAAGCTCAAAGATTTTCTAGTCCAATTCTTTCCATGACTGTATCAAAGAGCATGATCTAGGAAAATTAAGTATCATGATAAAGATCACACATCCAATAGCAGAAATCATACAGGATACAGTTCTTCCAGCTGATAATAACAGACACACCAGAGGAAATATATTCTGTTGCTGTATATTGTGGTGATTACAACTGGCCCCTGGAATTGTGGCAACCTCATGTGACATTGGCATTTTTCATGCATAAGGAAAGCAAAGCCTGAAGAAGGTAGAACCAAAAAAAGGGGGGGAGGGGAACGGTGAGAAAAAAATTGATTTTTGTTGATGTCAGTGATCTACTGAATTAACCAATCCAGAGCTTCCCTCCCTTCTTCTCATACTGGATAACAAGTAAATCTACTTATTATTTAAGCTAGTTAAGTGTGAGTTGTCAGTTGCCTGAAGGAAAATATCTGAAATATACTGAGGCATGAGGAAATGGGAGGCATTCGTGGAACTGAAACATCAAGTGAATCTGAAAAGCCACTGTTGGGCAGGGGCCACACCTTAGGGGCCACCTAAGCACTAGGGTTCTAGCCATAGGGCAATGAGAAGTCATTGCCGGATACAGTGATGTAAAAGCAAGAGAAAGAAAACTTTGGCCATGGAATGAAGACGCTCCATCAGAGCTGACATGTAGCAGCCTTAACTCTTGGAACTAGCTCACCTGCTTCGACTGTGGAAAAGGCAAAGACAGTACTTATCTAATATGGGATGTCAGTGAACTCCACCACCTCTTGGGCCAGTCTTTCCCTCATGTGCTAAAGCCAACAGACAGGACAGGTGAGAGCCTATGTGTTACTGACATATGTGTTCAGGGCCCAACACAAGCAAGAGAAACCACACAGAGCTACCAGGATCAAGAGTCTGATGCTCACAACACAAGTTTTCCTTTAATCAGTTCACTCTTACCTCTATTCAATCAACCTTAGTACTCTGCCCAGAGCCACCCAAATGCTACCTCAAAACCTCCTTTTGCTTTTAAATAAAAAAGAAATGTACCAAACTAAATAAAGCTTCCTTTTCATTATGCCTAGACAACTGAGTATCTTAATGATCAAGACAAGTTTTTCTTGCTGAATCAATCAGTATTTACATGCTGATTTCAAATTATTCAAATATTTTACTTGTACTAATAAAACATGTCATATAAAATATCCCAAACATGCATGACCACTTAATTATAGTCTTTTGCACACAGAATCTGAAAGCAAGTCTTATTCCCCTCTACAGGCTTCTCACAGTTTAAATACATACAACTGCCACTGTGATCAGCCATATCCATCTAAAAAAAAACCCCTCAGTGCACGAGAGACCCTTCAGCTTCGGGGTCACCTCCAGCCCCCCATCCCATCCCTCGGCCTCCTGCCTTCAGGCCTCCCAAGCCCCAGAGTCTTACTGGAAGTTAAATAATTAGACTGAACAAATTATTCTTCCACATAAAGACATCCTCACTTTGCATAGAGGTCCAGAGAAGAGGAGGAAGAACCCAGAGCTCAGAGTCAACTGACCAGAATAGAAGGGTATGGCTCAGCCATCATAACCCAGGTGTACCTGGGAAAGTTCTCTCTCATCTGCAAGATGATGCTGCTGCACCAAACCAGTAAGGCCAACTGCCCAGTGGTAGACCACACGCATTCTCTTGATGGGCCTCAAGCTTGCTGAAAAATGAAAGTTCTTTTATTCATTTCATGAGTCTGCTTCCAAAAAGTTATTTTTATGAATAGCTAAGCATTACTCACAAGTAACCGACAAAGTAGGTCACAGTAATTTATTGCCAATAGACTAAAATTAATGTTTCTAGTTTATGAAGAACTCAAGCACTAGGACACACTCAAAGCCCCCCACTGTGTATGAATGTGGACAGATGGTTGGAAGGCCCACAGTTTGCAGGACAAATCAACACTGATGCCATCTTCAGTTGATCATGAATCTGAATTGCTGTTCTCATTGCTTATAAGTTAATGATAATTAAGCTCCATAATTATCAGTTTAAATTGTAATGGGTCATCTGATTAACCCTACCATGTGTGGTGATAAATTTTTGTATCCATGTTGTTTGAGACGTATAATTTTCAGTAGTGAGCTTCAAGACATGTAAGCACTGAATGACTGCTCAAATAGCCACTGTTGACTGTGTACCTGTTATGTGTCAAGTCCTGCTCCATGCGCTAGGAAACTTCTAGGGAGAATATAAAACCCTGTCCTCTAAAACTGTACCTGCCACTGGAGGATCACACAGTAAAGACATGAGCCAAACAAGTACGTAAGGTGGGAAATGCAGTATAGAGCTGGGGAGAAAAGGACTTTGGCCAAGATCAAGGGCCTTCTAAGGCCTCTCAGAGGGAGTCACATGTAAGTTAAGAACTGAAGCACAAGAGGAAGACTCCTGAAGATTCAGGTAAACAATATCGAGGCAAAAAAAATAGCAAAGGAAAAAGGCATTGAGGCAGGAATAAGCTTGGAATGTATCATTTCTTTGGATTGTCATTGGGCAGTTGTATTCCTGTGCTCCTCCCATTATGAACAGTAGATGTTGTCCTGTCCTGGATGCTGAGACTGGCCAACATGACTAGGATTTGGCTACCTGGGTATAAGCAGATGTACTATAAGCAATGACTTGAAATACACCTGTGCAATCGGCCTGCCCTCATGAGAACAGGATGCCCTGAATAGTTGCTTTTCCTTCATCCTGGGTTCCAGAATGGTCACACATGTAGCAGACTTGAACTCAAACTATAGTAAAATGTCAAGTTCAACTGCATTTTCAGCTTAAAGCAGAAGCTCCCAGTCAAGCTCAGACTAAGTCAGTTCATTCAAAAACCTGTAGTCCCGTAACAATGAGAGTAAATGTGTATTACGGTATACTCCTGCATTTGGAAGTAGTGTGTTATGCAGCAACAGCTGACTGCTAAAGCATGTTCGGACAGAGAGACTGGTCGATGATAGTGGGGAAGAAGATGGGTATTGATATGGACAAGATAAGAAGGAACCAGATAAGGCAGAGCTTTACAAGACAGCTTTTTAGCTTGGATTTGAAGTATATTGGTAGGACATTAGGAAGTTTTAAAAATAAAGGGTATACTACTTGGGTACTGTACATAGGATGGACTACAGATGTACAATAGTGCCAGACAAGGTCAAAGTTAGGAGATATTGTGACAGTTCAAGCATGATATACTAGCAGTTTCGGGCAGGAATGTATCTATGAAAATGAAGAGAAGTGATCTCAGTCAGGATATAACTTGTAGGTAGAGAAGATGCTTCTAATTAATGGACTATAGCAATATAGAGAAAAGAGAGCCCAAGGAAGGCCTCTAAATAATGAGCCTGAGCAGCTGGTAGATGATGGGGTTATTTTCTGAGGTAGAGAAGATTTAAGATTAGGGAAAGATGTCTAGAGTTAGGAAAGGGGGCAGGGAGGCAGTTAGTATCTTATGTGTGAAACTAGTGAGCACTTGAAATGTGGCTAGATGGACTGAGGAGCTGAATTTTTAATTTTAGGTCACTTTCATTCATTTAAATTAAATAGCCACATGTGGCTTGCAGCTCCAGTTTTGCACAGGGCAGCTCAAAGGTGTTAAAGAGCCCTGATTACACCTTGTCCCCAATTCTGACACCTCCAAGTACTGCTTCTCCCATACAAAATTTTACACTTTCAAGGAATACATTATTTGCAGCAAAATCTGGCTCCACTTCCTGGGGTGGAAGAACAAGTCCACTACCAGCTCTAGCCAATAAATCAATAAACCTCATCCCTTGCATCCTACAACTCTTCACTAGTTTACAAAGACTACCCCAGACATTACCACTGGCCCTCGGAGAAGCAGGATTTATCTTCCCCACTTTACAAGTAAGGTTATAGCCCAAGGTCATGAAGTTAGTCACAGTCAAGCTGGGACTTGAATCTGGGTCCAAGTCCAGATTCAATTTTACCAGAGAGACTGAAAGGGAGCAGTGAGGGTTAAGTCTCCTTGAAAACATCCAATTTTTTTAGACGAATATAAGCAGCAAAGTGACCCAGATTTCGATGCTCCACAGTATTTCTCTCCTAGGACCCTGTCTAAGCTGATGCACTCCTGCTTAACACCATTAGTGATTCCTCATCATCAGCTGCCCAGGCCCCCCGCACACACAGCAAGCTGACAGAGCCTATGCCCCCTCCCTGTTCACCCATTCATTGGGTCTGTCAGCGCTGAGCTCGCCTGTGTGCCAATTCTCTGCCAGGCCCTGACATCCCTCCTTATCAACCTGGTAACACTCCCCCCACCCACCCAGAGCATCTGTCTGCTTCTTAACTTGATAAGCCCCCCAACCATGCACCACACACCAGCAGCAGGGGCACTGTCTATGGTCTTACCATCTTCTACATCACATTTTCTCACACAGCTTAGAGTTTGTATAAATGCCTCTCTCTGCTATTCAACTGAGTGCATTTCACTACTTTATTTAACAAATACTGTCCCAATTGGTAGGATACAGCTGTTGAACATCAGAAAGAATGTAAAGTGTTGGGGACCGAGGCCGGCATCTGGCGTCTGTCAGCAGTCATAAAAAGGTGAAATGGAGTCCGGATAGAGAAAAACATCTGGGTTGCAAAAGGCATGTGGGAAGAACCCCCTTGCCCCCACCTTTTCTTTCTCCTCTTTCTTTTCTCACCCACCTATTATCAAAACACTGCTCCATTCTCGCCCATTTTTGTCCCTCGCGAGAACCATGTTATCAAACACTGCTACATGTCTAGTGTCCATTGGCCTTCTCCCTTCCTGGCATCCCTCTCCTTCTGTATAAAGCTGAGATAAAACCCAATAAAGAGCCCTTTCTTTGTTCTGCTACACGCGTGTGACTGCTTCCTTTGTTCGCTGGACCTGGGGCCCCGACTCTCCGGCCTTGATGGTCAAGGTCCCCCACAGTAAAGGCAGAAAGCTTATAGTTAGTGCAGAAGAACAACGTCAAATTCACATATAAAGATAGATTACAACCCCTTGTGGCTTCAACCCAGGGCTTTGCACACTGGGTTGCAAAGTAACCCAGTAACTTAGTAACTCTCAGTTACTATTTGATTTTTCACCCACACTGAATTTTCATGCTTGCAATATTTATCATAGAACCTCAAAATAATATGAATAAAGTGAATGGTGACTGACATTAATCAGTAAATGTCAATGGCTTGTTAACTTCTATGCAGGAATTATAGTGCTGAATCTTTCAACCGTTCTATGAAGTGGACACTACTGCTGTCTCCCTGTCTTACATGGGAAAACAGAGGCACAAAAAAGTTAAAGAATTTTCTCAGGGCTGCGCCCTCCCTGGTGGCTTGATGGATTGAAGCACAGCACTACAAAGCCTATTCAGTGCCAAGTTCAATCCCCAGGTGACCCACATGGCACAGCAGACTTCTCCTGCAGACTTCTCCTGTCTCACCAGCTTCTCTCCACAGCAATATATTTCACCAGTCTGTCTGTTCTGCTCCCCTCTCTGTCTCTGGTGAATCTTCTCTCTGCCCTGCACCTATGGTCTGTCCCCAGTTCTGTATGCATGAATAAATAAATCATTTTAAAAATTTTTTAAAAAGAAATTTTCTCAGGGTAATTTTCTTTTCCATATTATTACTTACTTTTATTTATATTATCTATTTACATTATTGGTCATTTAAAATAATGTTTACTTCCTACTTTCCCCACTTCGCCCACCTGTCATCACCATAGTCCCCCACATTCCTCCCACCTCCCAACTCCTCTCTGTCCCCCTCCCCTGTAAGATCTCTCTGGTTTATAATTGTCTGTTTTGCTTTTGTTGTGCTGTGCTTTGTATTGTAATAGCAATTCACTTTTTTTCCCCCATGTCTTATTTGGTCCTCTCAAATTCCTCCTATAAGTGAAAAGCTTCCGCACAACTTAAGAGACATTAACCAAGGCAAAGAGACACCCTACCAAATGGGAAAAAATCTTTGCACTCCAAACAACGGACAAGGGACTGATCACAAAGATATACAAAGAGCTCACTTGAATCAACAAAGCAAAACAAACAACCCAGTCCAGAAACGGACAGAAGAAATGGACAGACACTTATCCAAAGAGGAATTGCAAATGACCAGCAGGCATATGAAAAAATGTTCAGCATTATTACTTATTAACTTAAAGGCCACCACAGGCCTTTGAGGGGGCTGAGTGCCCAACTTTCTGCCTGAGTGTTGCAGCCTGAGATTTCGGCTTACATCACACCTGTGCAGTGTCCAGTAGCCCCCTCCAGGCAGGGGATCCCCAGGGCAAAGGCCAGTTACCTCTGACCTGCCCACTGTCAGAGTACAAATAGCAGAAGAGGGGCGGGTCACGTGCCATCACCCCACTTTACTTTCTTCCTTTTCACACCTTCTCCTCTCACCTCAAACTTCCACCCCCTCCTTTACTCTCAGGGCATAACCTCACTTCTTACCTCACTAAGAAAATGGAAGAAACTATCACCTCTTCGCACCCATCGATGACTAACACCCTCCACACTCACTCTCTGGCTTTGCCACCCCCGCCTCTCTCCTGGTGTCGGCAGTTGCTTACGCTGCTCCCAACATCACTTCTATTTAGTTATTTTTTCACTAACTTCCTCCAACCTGGTCATTTCTGAGCTACCTTTCCTCAGCTTGTCAGGTTGGCCGCTATTGGGAAAAGAGGATATGAAATACCCAGAAGAAAATGGGAAGCACAGACCTTGAGAACAGAATGGTTCAAACTGACGCTGTGGGCACACGGCCTCCCAGAGATGCTCGCCCTGGAGAGAGCCACGAGCCTGCACGCCCCCCAAGCTGCAGCTGATGGGTGCCCCCAACTGGCACCCATGATGGACATCAGCCAAGTCCACTGTCTTTGCTTTCTCGGCCATTAAAGTTTAATTCCTCTGTTCTCAAAACCCAGTCCGAAAAGGGACGTAGGCCCTGCAGGGTAAGTGATGGTCAGGCTTTCACGGCATCGGCCTCTGTGGCTACCTGCTGTGGCCTTGATGCAGGAGGCACTTGGGAGCCTGGACGTAGGATATACGTAGGATATACGTAGGATATATGTGGACACCTGGAATACAGTATGGGCACAACTGAGCCTAGAGGCTAAGGATATCAGGGTGGCACCTCTCAGAGGACAGCGACAAGACAGCACAGCAGAGAGTGGCTAGGGGTCACAAGAGGTAAGACCTGAGATGCTGCCTGAGGGTAAAGATTCCCGGGGGACCGGGAGGCCTCCTGAACCTCCAGTTCCCATGACCCTCCTATGTCCTTCTTCTACTACAGACCCTTATGTCCAGCATGGCCCAAGTCTCTCATGCACTAAGAGCGCTCCTTAGAACATTCTTTGCTTTATCTCTTGCTCATCAATAAACTCTGCCTCCTTGCCTGCCCTCACCAGTGTCTGTGGAGTCCCTTTTTCAATCTTGATCAGAGAGTCTCAAGATCCCTTTCCCGGGTCTAGAAAGACCCCTCAGTCCATTCTTCCTACTCCTTACAGGTGGAGCAGTTGACAGTGGCTGGGATGCTGCTAGCTGCATCCAGCTGTTTCGAGAGGGAGATTGGGATCAGACTGAGGGGCCCCAGGCCTGCTCCCTTGTCTGGTGACACTAAGAGTAATGATCTACTGTTATTCATAATCTTATAAATAATTGTTTATTTCCAACTAAACTTTCATTTCCTAAATTGGCATCATATCATTAACGTGACTATAGTTCACAGTGCTTAGAAATTTGAATCACCAGGTCTCTTTGATAATTTGGTTCCATAGGAGAGGCCAAGGTGCTTTAGGACTCAAAAATGCTTGGCATCCTCCTTGGAAATTCATTTCCTCTCTATAATGATCTGTTGCCAAGATACTGGTGCTCAAGACAGAGGTAGAAACATGGCTCTCCCTTCCCCTTGGCTGGGACAAGCTCAGTCATTCCATCATCCAGCATCCTGAGTATGTCCAATTTCCTCCCTGTTGGCTTGGCTCCACACAGTTTCCTTCCCAACCACCACCAGTGAGAAGAAAGGATAAAATCAGGAGAAATGCAGCTGGAAGCCCTTTTCCTCTTTTAGTACCCCATCCTTTTATAAAATGTGCCCGGCACAGCGTTGCACCAAATATGAGTCATGAGTAAGTGCCGAGTGTAGAAATAATAGAGTCATAGAGAGAGGGATGGATGGATGGATGGATGGATGGATAGGCGGACGGATGGACAGTCAGATGGATGGATGGTCGGACAGACGGACAGATGGAGATGAGCTAGAATCTAAGGCTACAGCTAACTCTTCATAAGATCTGAATTCTAACTTTTACTCTGCAAGCTATCTCACCTAAAGATATCCTTTCCACTCTGAGAATTGGTCTCCTCATCTATAAAGTAATAAAATTTGGCTAAAAGGTGATGAGATTCAGAGGCTACCTGGATGTATGCACTTTCTTTGTGTTCAGAACAGAGCAGGCCACTCACTACACCCTGGTGAGGCAGCCACATGCAGCTGCAGCCCCAACACCCTGCAGAGCCAGACTACTGGCCGGCGTGAAGGCTGCCCCCAGCTGTTCTTGCTCCTCCCAAACTGGCTCCAACCTGGGCCACCTCACACACTCTCATCTGAGCTGGGGCCTCCCAGATGCCTCTGAGCAGCAGCGGTCTCAGAACTCCTGTGGCATCCAAGCCCATGCCACCCGGAAGTCCAGGGAGGCAGGTGCTTCACAGAGGGAATCTAGACCCAAGGATTGGGAGTCAAGAGATGGTCACTCTCCCTCCCCACTTAGCACATGGACTGTGTGAATATGGGATGCAGAGTGTGACCTCTGCAAATGCACCCTTATGGACTAAGCAATCAGCCTGTCAGGAAATTGAGGCTTGCTCAACAACAAACTCTAATCTGTCCTCTTGCTTTCTCTGCATTAGTACCTATTTCCCTGATTCTGACTTCTTAGACTTGTAACTCCTTAGTTAGGTCCAGGTGCCCAGCAATTGTTGTTTACTGAGTATTCCCTGTGCGCGGGGGCAAGGAAGAGAGAGGAGTTAAAACAGGGGAGGGAAGAGCAAAAGGGATATGGTGAGGGTTCACAGGTGATCAGGTGGTGGGAGATTTATGGGGATTTATTCATCTATTGCACAAAAATGAATAACAAACGTAAGAAAATTAATTGATTTTTTAAAAAATATTCACTGTGTGTCTTGGGGCTATGTATCATCTCTGCTAACTCCAACCACAGCAATAACACATAACATGATGAAGTATTTACTGCCAGCCAAACACTGGCTGAAGTGGCTTTAACAACCTGTCACACACATACTACTCTTACATCCATTTCACAGATGAGGAAACTAAGTTACATGCAGGTGAATCACCTTGCCCAAGGTTACACAGTTACTACATAAAGGGCGAGACTTGAAACCTTCCTGTGAGGTGGATAACACTGCTGTCCCCTTTGATAGATGAGAAACAGAGACTCACAGGCCAAGTGACTTGAGCATAGTCGCTGTTATTATTAACTGGCAGAGCTGAAATGCTGAAATACAAAGTCCACGACAGTCCCCCTAAGTGCCTTTCAACCCTACTGTGTTAACCTGTTAGATCTCTGATAAAAGGTTCTTCTGGTGGTAGCTGCAGTCAGAGTTCAGTGCCAAGGCCAAAGTCCTTCCCTTCACCCTCACTCTAGTCTTCAGTCCTGCCTCATCCCAGGATGTGAAACTCTCACTGCTCTCTCCCCACTTTCTAAAAATACCAAAACAGCTATTGTGTTAAACTGTAACCAGGCTGTCCCCAGGGGAGAATTGTACTCTCTGTTCATTTTAACTTAAAACTTAACCCTACAACTTGCTTCAGCCAATGAATCTTGAGCAAAAGTGACATGTATCTCTTCTGAGCAGGAGCTTTAAAGGCCAGTGGCTAGTTGTCTTTCTTGATTTCCCTTTGCTATAGCAAAGGCCAAGGTTCTGGAAAAGACATGAAAGATTCTTTGAGAGAAGGAATTGTGAAGAAGAGAGGTCGCCGATTCATGATGCACAGATGGAGCAAGAAAAAAAAAATTAACACTGCAAAAATCACTAAACTTTGAAGATACCTAGACTTCCTGTCAAACCATTTATAGCGCAGAAAGTGGGGTCCACCGTGATACAACAGCAAATAAACTAAATATATGTGGCATTGGCTACTGGCAGTGGGCAGAAAGGAAGCACTTATTGAACTCAAGAAGATGTTGATTCATATTACACAGTGATGAAACATTTGGGAAGGTTGTCGCCTGAAATAAACTGAGAGGGGAAAATGGACCCAATGAGCTAGAAAAACAAGTTTGGTCACTACTGGCTGCTTTTGACAAGGACTATAGGGAAAAGATGCTAAGCATTCCTGTGCAACCATAGCCCTTAGATTCATATGCTGAATCCTAACTCCCAGAAGCATATCTAAAGACAGTTTTTACAAAAAGAAACAAGTTAACAGGAGTTCTGTAGGACTGAGCCTAATGCATTATGACTGCTGTCCTTATGAAAGAGGGGAATTTGGACACAGAAATGCACACACAGGGGAATGACAGAAAGAGGCATAGGGAGCAGACAATGATCTCCAAGGCAAGGGGAGAGGTGCGTCACAATCTGCCTCATGGATCTCAGAATCCAGCCCTGCCAACACCTTGCTCTTGGGCTTCTGAGCCCCAGAACTGAGAGACAGTACATTTCTGGGGTTCATGCCACTCAATCTGTGACACTTTATTATAGCAGCCCTAGCTATATAAAATGAGAGAGAAAAGAATTGGCCACCATGTAAATGGAAATGAAAGGGAATCAAGATTCCAGATATTCTAGAGCTTCAAATACCCGTGGACTAAAAAAGGCTAATGACCTGTTTCGCAGAGACCCAATATGCAACATTAAAAGAGCTAGGGTCATATTTACCCAAAAGACACAAAAACACTGATTCAAAAAGATACCTACACCCCCATGTTTATTGCTGCTTTATTCACAATTGGAAAGACATGGAAACAACCAAAATGCCCAAAAATGGACGACTGGATTAAAAAGATGTGGTACATATACACCACTGAATATTACTCAGCAACCAAAAAAAAAAGAAATACATGTCTTTTGCAGCAACATGGATAGAGCTAGAAAAGATCATGCTTAGTGAGATAAGCCAGAAAGAAAAGGAAAAATACCAGATGGTTTCTCTCATAGCAGGAATATAACGGAACAGGCGAGAAAATAATGATAATGATGAACAGCTATATACCAGAGACATTTTGTGGGGGTGGAGTGGGGAATGGGATCAAAAACAGTGGGGAAAGGGAAATGCACTGGACTATGGTGATGGTGCATGGGGGATTTGGTGATGGGAAACTCAAGGGGATTGCAACTGAGATGGAAAATGCACAAAAAATATGTAAAAATAAATATTATAAAATTTAAAAAGAAAGAGCTAATGTCAAAGGAGACAACTTTTCTTCATCTCCAAAAAAAAAAAAAAAAACATAAAACTGAAAAATACTTTGAGCGGGCCAATCAAAATCCAACCTTGTGGCAAGGGTCAAACCAAGGTTTGGGACACCACCCATTGTTAGAACATCTGAATAAATTAGGGAACAGCCAGAGAATCCTTTCAGCTGGATAAATGGCTGAGGCTCTGACTCTCCATGAAAATCTGATAAGTTCAATGTCATCAAAATTAATTGTGAGTGTAGCTCTTGGAACATAAAGCTGACCAGAATTAAATCGATGAGAAAATGACTATGTTTTATTCGTGTTCTACAGTCACGGAGCCACACTCTTACATAAAAGAGGCTGCAACAATATAGGACACAGAACAACATTTGGGACCTATCCTTCAGAGGGAGTGGGCAGAGTTTTTAAGCTGCTGAAGCGTATGAGGGAAAAGAAGCAGTCCCAGAAAAGTGAAACCGGGAGCATAGAAATAGACTAGAGAGCCACTTCCAAGGAGCAAAAGTACATGTCATTCCCTACAGATAGGGCCCTTGCATCTCTACATGAAACCCTAACACTGTTATAATGGTAGATCTTGCAAAAATTAATAAAGCATGTAAGTTATTCTGGCTATGCTCTAATGTGGTATGTGGGTCTATGAGAAACAGGTCATTTGCCTTTCTAGTCCATGCGTATTTGAAGCAAGAGATGAATAAATATCTGATCTAAAGAGCCATCAGAGGATCCTGGACTTTGACTCTGTTGCTGTAATTGGACAGGATTTTTGTACAGTCTCCCTAGGGAGAGGCAGGAGGGGAGAGTGTATTTTGTGAGCTGAAAGGAGATTGAACCAAATATTTATGATGGGAAAAGAAGCCTATAACAAATGGTATTATCATTCATAAATATTTGCTTCCTTTCCCTGGGCAAGGCCACTTTCTTGCTCAGTCATTGACTTGCTATGAGCAAAAGTAATATACTTTAGAGAGAGGCTGATAGAGCCAGCTCATGCTTCCAAGTCCTCTTTTTCCTGTCACCACCACTGGTAATGTTCTATGTAAAGGATGTTCCATCAGCTCGCTCCAGAAGCACCAGCTGTCCCATGGTAAACCGTAGCAAGGAGTCAGCCCTTGCTGTTATTAGCTGCAACAAAATCCAGCTATACTAAGTGAGACCACCATAAATTTCTTCCTCCTTGAATGGTTCAAGCCAATATTACCTCCACCTCATAAACATTTGGCTCCTCATTCTTCTCATCCCACTGAGGCTGAGTTTTAGAGAGTTTTTTAATTCTAAAATCAGGACAACTGGCCAAGGCTGAAAATAAAAAAAAGCACTGGACAGAGAAACCTAATTCAAACACAAATAATACATTTTTTCCAGAAGATACAGTGCACAGCTTATTGTGAGGCTGTGTTTGCAGGTTTGACACCATTACACAACAAATAAAACCATGTAATCATTTCAAGGACCACCATCTTTCAGGCAGGCTTTCCCAGTGAGGGAGAGAGGTCTGATTTATGTCAAGTTATCACAGGGGGTAATTCAGAATGCCAGGGAAACCTCTCCAACAAAGTGGAACTTTAAACATGACTCTTCCGGCTATTTACCAAAAAGGCATTTAGTTTCCCCCCTAGACTAGAGATTCTGAACCCAGACTACCAATGAGAATCACCTGTGAAATTTATACAAGACTGTCCAAGTCTTGGACTCCACCTTAAATCAAATAATCATAATCTCTTCAAGGTGTGTCCTCAACATCAGCATTGATTAAGGTTCCCCTAGGGATCAGAATGTGAAACCAGGGCTGAGACCAGGACCCCACACAAGCAGTCCCCTCAGCAGTGGCCACAACTCTCTTCTCCACAGCTCTTGCTCTAGCACTCTATACTGGGCCCAGCACTGGGATGAGGCAAAAAATTAAAATCCATCAAATGACCACAGACAACAGTGAGTAAATTAATTCTGACCCTGGGCAGGCCATTCAATCCTCTTGCTGGTTTCTCCCAATATATTATATACACCATCTCATATTTTAAAATTCTGGTGCTTTTTCTAAAACCATACTATCCAATCTAGCAGTTACTAGGCACCTGAATTTAAAGTAAAAATACCTAAGCAAAATTGAAAATTCAGCATCTTAGTTAACTAGCCACTGTTCAAGGGCTCCGTAGCTATACGCGGCTTGTGGCTACATTAGACAGTGTTGGTAGAGAACATTTCTGTCATCACAAAAAGTTTTCTTGGACAATGCTGTGCTGGAATAACCAATTCCTATTTTTAAGAGCTGCCCGTGACCTTGGTGATTTAATCCAACCCTCTCCCTTTATGGATAGTAATGAAATTTAATGATAATGAACATAAGGACATAAACAAAGATCCAAAAAAACAAACACATAAAATCAAGAAGAGAGAAGTCAGAGCTTAACAGCAGTGAGTGGAAACAACAAACAAACCTCGGTGGAATCTCAACCTACAATAAGTCCATTACGAATTAATTCTGTAATGGGGCTCGATCACAAGAACTTGAACAAGAAGGGGTGTGCTAGTCAGAGCAGACTGAAAGCACCACATTCAGTTCAAGACATCAAATACCACTGATGACAGAGACTAATGGGCAAGCATTCAAATGAGAAAAGAATGAAGAAATTCAAAATGATGCCCTATCAGGAAATGCGGCAGTGACTAGGGATTGTAGCCTGAGTAAATGAAGAGATGGAAACCTTGCAAGCTGGCTGCAAAGATTTGAGAGGGCATCTCACAGGGGAGGAATTTAGACATTTCTTGTGGCCTTATTAAGTCGTTCCTTTTTTTATGAACTGCACAAATCTTCCTCGAAGGCCAAGCACAAGCGCCAGGCATTGTGCTGGGAACTGATTTACAGTGGAAATGGTAATCCATGGTCATGGAGTATCTACAACCTACTAGATAAGAAAACTAAAGGGAACAAAAAGAAATGTGTAATTTCAACTTATGATAAGAATTCTGAAGGACTAAACACTAGGAAGTGGTGAAGGAAAAACAAAATAGGGCACCCTCAAAGGGAAGATAGCCAGAGAAGGCCTCTTTGAGGAAGTGTATCCTCAACTTATTTGAGGAAGTATTTGTAAGAGGCTGATACAGGAAAAACAGCAACTGAGAACTGTTCCAGGCAAAAGACCAGCATGAATGATGCTGTGGTCAGGGAAAATCTTCAGTATTATCCAAGGACCAAAATGTTTCAGGTGATTGGAATGGCTTACATGAGGCCAATGAATGGTACTGCATTAAACCAAAATCTGTCTTCCTTAACATATTTCTGGTTTTTTTTAAGATGTATTGTTTTTTAAGATTTATTTATTCGTACAGAACTGGAGTACAGGCCAGAGATTCTGAGGGTGAGAGGATTCACCAGAGACAGAGTGGGGTGCAGAACAGGCAGATCGACGAAGTACACTGCTGAGGGGAGCAGCGGGCGGATCAGGAGAGGTCTGCCTCACCATGTGGATCTCCTCGGGGCAGGCGGGAATCGAACTCATGCGGAAGTAGCTTAAGCTTCTTAGTGCTGTGCTTTAACCCGCTGCGCTACCAGGTAGGGCCCCTAAGATGTATTTTTTTATGCATACAGAACTGGGGTACAGGCCAGAGGTGCAGAGGAGGTGAGAGGATTCACCAGACACAGAGTGGGAAGCAGAACAGGCCAACTGAAGAAGTACACTGCTGAGGGAAGCAGCGGGCAGGTCAGGAGAGGTCTGCTGCACCATGTTGATCACCTCCGGGGCAGGGATCGAACTCATGATGAAGTGGCTTTAGCTTTTTAGTGCTGTATTTTAACCCGCTGCACTACCAGGGAGGTCCCCCTTAACATATTTCTAACAAAGTAGTCCAAAAATGAGCTACCTCACAATGTAGTGTTATCTCCATCACTAGTGGTGATGGACAATTAAGAGTCCCTTAAACAGAATGCAAACTAGTACAACCACTATGGAAACTGTTTGGAGGTTCCTCAAACTGCAAACATGGAGCTTCCTTATGACCCAGCAATCCCACTCCTAGGTATCTACCCAAAAGACACAAAAATACTGATTGAAAAAGATACCTGTACCCCCATGTTTATTGCTGCTTTATTTACAATTGGAAAAACATGGAAGCAGCCCAAATGCCCAAAAGTAGATGACTGGTTAAAAAAGATGTGGTACATATATACAATGGAATATTCCTCAGCAACCAAAAAAGAGAAACACATGTCTTTTACAGCAACTTGGATGGAACTGGAAAAGATCATGCTTAGTGAGATAAGCCAGAAAGAGAAAGAAAAATACCGGATGGTTTCACTGATAGCAGGAGTATAATGGACCAGGTGGAAAATAACAAAAATAATGAACAACCATATACCAGAGACATTTTGTGGGGGTGGAGTGGGGAATGGGATCAAAAACGGGATGGGGGGAGGGAAATGCACGGGATTATGATGATGGTACATGGGTGACTTGGTGATGGGAAACCCGGGGGGATTACAATTGAGATGGAAAAAAAAGGTACAAAGTGATGTAAAAATAAACTTTTGTAATAAAAAAAAAGAGTCCCTTAAACAATCCTCTTACAGTGGGCTATATTTCAAGAATTTAAGCTCTACAGGCAAAGACACACATGAAGTACTGAGTATCAGAAAACCGAACCAAGTCAAATTTCCATCAATAGGCAAATGCTTGCATGCACTGTGGTGTTAAACAATATCTCAATTTACATAACTATGTCCTCAAAAGAATAGCAAGTGAAGTAAGTTTCAGAAAGATCCATATTATAGGATACCATTTATACAGTTGTTTACTTTTTAAATATTTTCTGTTGCATAATTATTTAAAATATTCTGAACAAGAGCTAACATTCACTGAGTGCTTACTGTGTGCCCAATAATATTATAATATTATAATAATAGAAGAATCGATTCACTTAATCCACAGAGCAATCCTATGAGATAGATGTTTCATCTCCCTCTCACACATAGGGAAAATGAACTTGACCAAGCTTTCACAGCTAATAAGTCAGAGCTGAGATTTGAATCTAGGCAGTCTGATATCTAATGCTCTACATTGCACATATGACCTCACTATTATATTTTGTGTATCTGAATGTGTATAAAATATATTATTATGGTGATATCTAAGATCATGCACCACACAAACATACATGCACACATATGCACATGGGCTGAATAGTCACCAACCATGGTAGTGACAGGCTGGAGAGGGAGACGACCTGGGAGAGGGATAGAAGAACTTTCACTTAGTCTGTAACTTTTTTTAAAAGTGCTACACAAATATAAAAATATATAATTATTTTTTCATTCTGGGTGGCAGCAACAGGGTTGTTACTTACAACAACCTTTGTGTTTATCCTTGTTTTTCCTTTCAAAATAATTCCTTCTCAATTTACAATTTCTATGACTTGAATGCCGTGAGCACTAGAGCGTTAAGGGAAACACCCAGGAGTAAACAGTAAAAGGGCCAACCTCGAACCTGGGTCCCCAAGCGCAGAGTCATATGCCTTCTTAGTGCTCCTATGGGTGCCAGGAAGTCTGTATGCCTCATTTTTTAACAGACTGTAAGCATGAAACCCGAACCAACCTAGCTTATCATTACATCTTGGCTCTACTTCACACATTGGCTGCATCCATGAGAAGTTGTATTTAAATAAAATATTTGCATATCAAATCATATCTTTTTCTACTGATTTACATTCTAATTTTGGAGATGTGTTCCCACAGAAAAGAGTTGAGTCCCAATATGTTAAAATAAATTCCAATTAAGATTCACAGCATTCATCAAAGAGCACTGCCATCGATGCAGACCTAATTCTCCCACAATGCTCTCTGCAGATAACCCTGGTCAAACAGTCACAAAGACTACATCTAAATGGTGAGCTACCAAAGTCAGCCCTGTGGTTAATTCTGATTTTGCAGTCAAACAAATTACCAGGTATTCATCTCCAGGTACTCAGCAGGCCCCTCCAAGGAAAGGAATCATAAAATTCTACTGAATGGAATTCACCAACTGACAAGATAACCATCTGTCCCAGTGGATTTAAAATACCTGCCAAAAGATATTTTGGCAAATGTCCTTTGGTTTCTCTTAAGTGGAACCATATCTCTATCCCGTTGCAATTATTTATTCATTCTCACTCTCATGAAACAGGAAAAATCAACCAAGAGGTGGATTTGTGCTAAAACATAGACTCCTGAGTTCAAATCCTCTATCTGTGATCACACAGGGACTGTGGGTTGCTGGAACTCTGGGCCACTGTTTCTTCACCACATAATGGATATAAAAATAGTACATATAGAGGAGTCTGGGTAGAAGGATTAAAGGGCAAATAAATGTGAAGAATTGAAATAACCCTTCTTTTAAAAGTTCCAGTTCAAACAAGTATTCATCCTCACTGTGTATTAATTATATGAGGCTACTTACTGCCAGTATATACTTCTTGAAATAAAATGAAATATTTTCCTGAATTTACATATATGAATCATTTAAAGTCATACAAACTTCCTTAATGTTCATTTGCTTATGACCTGTTTTCCCTTAAGATTTGCAATTTTTTTTTATAGTTCTCTGCTATTTGCTTGGACATGAAAGAATGCCCAGGACAGAGTAGGTATTCAACTATTGAATGAAATGAAATCCAACAGTGAAATGAAAAAGGTATGCTTTCTGAACAAGTCATCCTAATAATACTGATTACATTTAAACATTTAAACCTTTTAACACTTCCAGTGAATTCGTATTTTCTAGGTTAACTCCTAACTATATAATTTTTACATAGACATTACCATTATTACCCAATGTCCAAAGAAGAAACAAATTCTATATGTAAAGTAGCCTGCCCGAGATTGTGATGTATTACTGTAGTGTGACTTCTATATCTAATAGTTTCTAAAAAAAGAATTCTCATCCTTTTACATTCTCAGCTATCTCCCCTCATCTCTACTTTCCTGAATATACAAGTTGATGAGAGAAAGAGCATGGCTGAGAGAATAGATATCAGTGCAGATGTTAGTACAGATTAGGGACATAATTGCAGAGTTTATTTGCTCTATGATATACATGTAGTCACATAGCCATTTAATGATTTTCTAGAATATGCCAGTGCAGGTGTTAATTTGCCCCAGAGAGGGACTTGAAAACCCAATCCACTCCAGCAGCTGGCTTGAGTTTTATTTTGGCAAGAGTAAAAATACCTATATCTGGGTGATGTGAATATGTGAATTGAATCACTCCACTAATTGATTAAATGCAAAGTTATACTAAATCACTCCATTCAAAGTGAGGTTGACTCCTAAATGTTCCCAGAGGTAATTAGTGACTAGGCGCATCCAATCAACAGAAAAAACAATTCAGACTTGGGCAATAGTGGGTGGCAGAAAATCTGGAAGATCAGCATTAACCAAACCCTTTGGGTAACTCCATCTTACTCAAATTTTCTGAGCATTAGGAGCTATAGCTCAAGCTTCAAACACTGCTTAGTGAAAATGGCTATACGAGGGCATAAGAAAGAAAAACCACACATTGAATTTCTGTCCATCTTTCAAGGTGTGTTTCAAGTACCAACTCCCCCAAGGAGCCTCCGCAAGTGGTCTGTGAGAAGAAATCTCCCTCTTCAATATATGGGGATTTATTTACCCTAGTGCAAGACAGTTCTCTCCTTCACATTTACAGTGGCTGAGGGCATGCTGTCTTTGACTTTCTAGGATACAACTTCACTGAGGTTAGAATATTTGCCTTCTTCACCCTAACTTTCCCAGCGTGTACCATAAAGCCTAGAATGCAAATAGATGCAAAAAGCCTCAATTTTCTCCTCAAAGTACCACCCATTAGCCATTCTTCTTTCACATCACATAAAACAATCTGTTTGGGTGGTGCAACAGGTTAAAGCACAATACAGTGAAACTATCAGCAGCCACATAAGTTCAATTCCCGGTCAGGGAGGTGACCCACATGGCACAGCAGACCTCTCCTGACCTGCCCACTGCTCCCCTCAGCAGTGTACTTCATTGATCTGCCTCTTCTGCTCCCCACTCTGTCTCTGGTGAATCTGTTCACCCACCCCAGCACCTCTGTCCTGTACCCTAGCACTGTATGCATAAATAAGTAATCTTTTTTAAAAATCTGCTTGAAAGATATTATCTAATTTTTTTCTTTAGAAATTCTTTTAAAATAGAACTCCTAAAAAGTAGCACTTTCCTGACAGAAAGGAAGCAACACTAAATAACTGGCTCTCATGCATATTTTATTTTACTTTTATAAATAAAACACCACTGGATAGCCCTATACTCCCTATTTAACAAAAAAAAAAAAAACTGTCAATAGGGCAAAAAGTTACAAACCCTCAGATCTTTTCAGAGTCTTACTCAAAGGTATTCCAATATAAGCTTTGAAAATCTAATGCTGGGATTTAGGATGATTTTCAGCAGAGAGAAAAACCTGTGCAATCTTACCTACCCCTTCATTCTCCCTGCTCCCATGCCCAATCCCGAGTAAAATATGATTTATGTCAAGCAAGAAGAAAATAAAATCTTTACTTATTCAATTCTATTCACCATAGAAGGGCGGGAGTGACAAAGGTAACCTAGAGACCTGGTTAGTCCCAAAATAAAACCTATCAGGCTTTGGGACTGGTTTAACAGGAGTGTTTCCACTAAAGTGAGTTTTCCACTTAAATTTATCAATATTTTCACTCCTTTAATGTACATCAACTCTGAATTTGAGTTGGCATGGTGAACTGTAGTAAGTAAATGAAGGAAAGAATGATACACTTATTTTTTACACTTTACACTTTCCAAAATACTTTCTTTGTCACTTGATTCATTTTCTTAGTCATTTAATTCTTATAATCATTCTATACATTCTTCCCATTTCCAGAACTGGAAACTGAAGTTTGCAGATATTAAGAGACATACTCACCAATAGTCCTAGGTAGTGTTTCATGGAAGTTTCATTTACTCATTGATAAAATGAAACAATAATAATACTGGCACTTTGTATGGCTGCAGTGAAAGTGAAACCAATACACAAAGGGTCCAGCTTTAATCTTCCTCCCTAACCACTTTGCCAATCTCTCTGCAGGCTAAAATCTGACATTAATAACGCAGAAGATACACAAAAGTGCATTAATAACACAGCAGTGATACACAGCAGGAAAAAAAAGCCAGTTATGTCCTATTACTTAAAACATATGGACTCATATTTAATGAGCTCTCACCATACTCTAAGAACAATTTTAGCACTTTAAATATATTGATTTATTTCATCCTTGCTACAACCATAATATAGTAAGCACCATTATTGTCCTATATTCTCGAAGAGTAAATGAAGATTCTATGTGGCAGAGAACCTAAGTAGCTTGCTAGTTACTATCATGTATCAAAAAGTAGCCTGTTGCAGGTCCTCCCTGATGGTGCAGAGGGTGAAAGCACAGCACTAAGAAGCTAAAGCCTGTCTCTGGTGAATCATCTCACCGCCCCTATACCTCTGGCCTGTACTCCGGTTCTGTATGCATAAATAAATAAATCTTTTTTAAAAAAAAAATAAACTGTTGGGCCCTCCCTGGTGGCGCAGAGGGTTAAAGCACAGCACTGAGAAGCTTAAGCCACTTCTGCATGAGTTTGATCCCCGCCTGCCTGGGAGGAGATCCACATGGCGAGGCAGACCTCTCCTGACCCGCCCACTGCTCCCCTCAGCAGTGTACTTGGTCGATGTGCCTGTTCTGCTCCCCGCTCTGTCGCTGGTGAATCTTCTCACCCTCCACATCTCTGGCCTGTACCCCAGTTCTGTATGAATAAATAAATAAATCTTTAAAAAAAATAGACTGTTGCAGCCTGTTCCAATTAACTAAACTATGGTGCAACAGTATAATTTCTAAGCCTCTCTGTACCTACACTGTCCAATATGACAACCCCTGGCTACTAAACAGCAATTGAGCACTTGAAATATTGCAGGTATGGCTAAGGAAATTAATTTTTTATTTTATTTAATTGAATTTAAATTTGAAATGAATATTCAATGAAACAGCAGTTTTTCAAGACAGTGGACATCAGTCATTGAAGGGCAGCGATCCCTAAGAGCTGGAAAACAAGAGATGAGCCCTACAAGCACCCAGGCTCACTGCTGCTCTGCGAATTTCTAGGCTTGGATATAGGAAGCAGGAACTCAGGCAGAACCCAGCAGCCTCCCAGAGCTGAGATGATGAAGCTGAAAATTAAGGACCCAGATCTATAGGACAGTATACATGAGAGGAAACAACAACACAGAAAAACAAAGGTGTCTCTCGAGATCAGTATTCAATTCAGTACAGAGTGGTGTGTGTATGAAAACTATTCAAGGACAGTGAAACCAGCCAAAGGCAAGAGTGTCCAACATACATGCAGGACAGAGAACAATACCTATTTCCACCATTCATACCGGAAAGTTTTGTAATTCAAGGGGCACTGGCTGAAGTACACAGAAATCCACGCCTCTGTGATGGAAAATAATTGGCTCTATTCTAGCTTTTTGCACTAATGTTATACTGGGCCCTTTTAAAATATCTTAAAAGTATGATCCAAAGAGATCAATTATTCCCCAGGACTTAACTGAGTCCTAGAGCAAAATTCAAAAATAGTTACAAGAGTACAATAACATCCAGTACCAAACAAAACAAAATTCACAACAGCTGCAGTTCAATCAACAAAATATCAGCAATGAAAGGAAGCAAAAGGAAGAAGAAAAATTAATCAATCAGTATCAATTGAGCACTGATATAAATATTAGAATTGGCTTTCAAAGACATTTAAACAGTTGTTGCAGCAGTATTTCATTTACTCAAACAGGTAGATAGAGATAGCAAGTTTTGAAAAGAGTGAAAGTGAATTTACAGAAATGAAAGTATATGAAATTTTTAAAAAACTGAGTGGTACTAACAACACAAAAAAAGAAGAAAAGTTTGATGACCTCAAAGGAATAGTAAAAATAGCTATCAAGAAAAGAAAATACTATTTTTTAAATGAATAGAGTACCAGTTTTCTGTGAAACAACTTTAAGCAGCTTAGTGCCCATATATTTGGAGTCACTAAAGAAGAAAGAAAGAAACAGGAAAAAATATTTGAGGTTATAATGGTGATTTTTTTTTCAAATTTAATGATTCTAAATAGGTCTCACACACAAGAAACAAAGAAAACCATACCAAAGTACACAAAGAATCAAATTTCTAAAAGTCAGTGATAAAGTTTTAAGAGCAGAGAAAATACTTGCATTCCCTGCGGCAGTACCAGGATAGGATGACAATAGATTTTTCAGCAGAAACACTGCAAGTGAGAATAGATGGGCCTCTCTAAAGTACAGTAAGAGAAAACTGTCTAACCAGGGTTTTATATCCAGCAAAATTTCCTTCAAAAATGTAGATAAAATACAGGTTTTCTCAGACACACAAATGCTGAAAGAATTCAACACCTATAGAACTGTGCTTAAGGAAGGTCTTTAAGCGGGATCAAAATGATAACAGATGGAAATATCAATCAACATAGGGAAATGAAGAACACAGAAAATAATAACTATAGGCTATATATATATATATATATGTATATATATATAATTGATTTCCTTATTATCTAAATCTGTTAAAAAAATACACTTATCAAATCAAAATGGCAATGTAGTCTATAATATATAACATAAGTAGAAGTAAAATGTACCCAGCAATAGAATGTGGTCAGAAGAAAAGCATATGCTATTAAAATAGTCTTAGAATACATATAAAGTTGTATAATATAGCCTGCAGATAGATGGTGATAACTTAAAATGTATACTACAGGCAGATGGCCAAAAAGTATATGAAAAAAATGCTCAGCATCACTCATAATAAGGGAGATGCAAACTAAAACCACAATGAGATACCACCTCACCCCAGTGAGAATGGCACATCTTCAAACAACGAGCAACAACAAATGTTGGCGAGGATGTGGAGAAAAAGGAACTCTCCTGCACTGCTGGTGGGAATGCAAACTAGTACAACTATGGAAAGCTGTTTGGAGGTTCCTCAAACTGCTAAACATGGAGCTTCCCTACGACCCAGCAATCCCACTCCTAGGTATCTACCAAAAAGACAAAAAAAAAAAAAAAAAACACCCCCATGTTTATTGCTGCTTTATTTACAATTGGAGAGACATGGAAACAGCCCAAATCCCCAAAAATGGATGACTGGATTAGATGTGGTACATATATACAATAGAATATTACTCAGCAACCAAAAAAAATAAACACATGCCTTTTGCAGTTGGATGGAGCTGGAAAAGATCATGCTTAGTGATAAGCCAGAAAGAAAAGGGAAAATACCGGATGGTTTCACTTATAGCAAGAATACAACAGATCAGGTGAGAAAATAATAATGAACAGCTTATGTACCAAAGACATTTTATGGGGGTGGAGTGGGGAATGGGATCAAAAACAGTGGAGGGGAGGGAAATGCACTGGATTATGGTGATGGCACATGAGTGATTTGGTGATGGGATTGCAACTGAAATGGAAAAATGCACAAAATGAGGTAAAAATAAACTACTGTATTATTTTTTAAATGTATACTACAATCACAAATATTAAAAAGTTATAGCTAGTAAATCAATAAAGGAAGTAAAATAAAATCATAAAAAAATACTTTAATCCAAAAGAAGTTAGAGAGAGGAGAAGAGATGGAATAAGAGACATTTGGGATGCTTAGAGAACAGCAAAAAGATAAATTTGAATAGATTTTATGCTTATCCAGATTGCACAAAATGACAAAATTAGGAGATTTATGTCAGGAAAGTCTGCTCTGGACACTAGCGAGCATTATTCTGCTCATCACAAACTCTGCCTTCTGACCCACAAAAATTCATGTCTGGTCCACTACACTCAGTTCATCCTAATATGACCTGAAAACTCACCCCGTCAGAGCATCAGCTCAAAGTCTAAAATTTCATTACATCTCATCAGCTGAAAAATTGCAAATCTCACTACCTAAATAACCTAAATGAAGAAAAAGTGAGACTCTGATTATTATCCATCTGGGACCAAATTTCTCTCCATCAATGGATCTATGAAACTAGAAAACAAGTAATCTGCTTCCAAATCACAATGGTGTAACAGAAACAGGATGCCAGTTATAGACACTCCTGTTCAAAAGAGAAGAAATGGAAAAAAGAAAGAGGTCACAACAGTCCCAAGAAACTCTGAAAGCCAACAGGACAAACTCCCTTGGTGCAGGGCTGGAATATTCCTCTGTGGTCCCTGGCTCTTGTCTTCTGGGTTGTGACTCATTTCTGAGTTATTCTTCCTTTTTCATGAGGAGTAGCAGGTGTTAGTAGATGAATCGTTATCAGTCTGTTTACTGCCTATAAACCTTGGGGACTCAGCCAGC
Organism: Condylura cristata; assembly: GCF_000260355.1. NCBI lineage: Eukaryota > Metazoa > Chordata > Mammalia > Eulipotyphla > Talpidae > Condylura > Condylura cristata. The sequence goes on from NW_004567116.1 coordinate 25,138,480, forward strand.
CCCCTTCCAGTTCCTCCTCTCATCGCCTTGAGGCCAAATTGGCCATGATTCTGCTGGTATAACATGTTCAAAACAGTGAGAGTTTGGTCCACTATGCAAGTGGCTCCTCCATAGAACTTTTCCTAGATCCCATTTCTATTCCTGACTCCTGAAATGGCTATGGGAATCTGCAAATTACATACCTGGACCTACAGAGAGCCCTCAATATGACTGAGAAATCTCATTTTTTGATCCATCAGAGGCACTAACTAATCAAGGAAAGCAAACCCCAATACTGAAGCAAACTCCTACCTAAAAAGCTTAAAATTCCTTTCTGTTGTTTGAACTTGGTGGACATCCCAAAAGCAGGGAACAGAAAAGTTAAAAAGCAGAATTCTAGCCCAGGTAGCCCGTTTGCAAAATAACAAATGAATGAATGAATAGTGTTTAGTAAAGCAAGCAGCAAACCTTGTATAGAGTGCATTGGACAGAGGAAATTTTAAGTCAGCTCAAAATGATTATCAATCACCTATTATGTGCATGTTCAATACTTGGTCTAAAGAATGTAGGGATGTACAGATGAGCAAGATTTCTGCGTATGAAGGTTACAAATTAGCCAATTGTTCACAGCTATGGACAAAGTGTTATCAGCATGGATTAAGGATGAGAAGGCTTTTCAAGAATAACTGAGAAGACTGCACAATGCAAAGAGAAAAGGAATCTGCTAAATATTTTCAGTTTACATACTCTCCTAGTTCCCTACCAAGATTAAGTGGAAACTAACATATCTGCAGTCTCATTGTCTATCACCATGTAGCTGTAGATTTACTATATATCATCCAGGAGACTTAAATAATCTGCACAGTAAATATGTGCAACTCATCCCATAACCCAGTTCCAGTCATTCTGAAATAACCCTGGTGCTACCTTCACGAAGAACCAAGTTCAAAGTGCCCTGCCAGGCATTTCCACAGGAGGCTGCCTGACTGTCCCATCTCTTAGTCACTTCCCTGATGCAGCCTCTGCAAAGGCAGTGCTCTGAAAATGAATCAGGAAACACCATCCTGACCTATAGGCAGGGTGACATACAGCAGTCCACAGCACATGGTTTCCCAACTATCACCAGCCATAAGCCACGCGGACACCAAGTCCAGCTAATATCAGTTCTGTCAACACCAATGGCACTGAGTCCTGCCTCCCTCTCCAGCTACTCGCCACCTGCTAGGCACCTTTCTGCTGGTTTCTGCCTTAAGACCTTCACACTTACTATGTCCTCCTCAGAAGGTTCTGAGCCCCCACCTCCTTCCTGTTCATTGTACAAGTCCTGCTGATACATCACTTTTCTCAGGATACGCTTCTCAGACCACTACCACTTCCCCGGCTCATCTCTTTGTAGCACTCTTCCCTGGCAGCCTACCCATCCCCTTCATGGTAAGTGTAGCACCTGTGGCTCAGTAGTTGCTCGTGTGAGGACTGTTTCCCTCACTATCTTTCCGGGTAGGGTGACACCTGCCTTATTTACTGTATCTTACTGGTAACCCTACTATTAGGATATTGCCTGGTACACAGTAGGAGTTCTGTCATGATAGGTGGTATTCACTGAGGGTTACCTGTTTGGGACACTGTTGTGACCTCTTTAATGGATTAGCTTCTCTAATCCTTGTAACCACCCCATAAGGTCAGTAGGCACTGTTATTTTAGATACAGACACAGGAAGTCAGGCTAGGTAATTGCCCAAAGTTTCAAAATCAGTAAGAAATAGGACTAGAAGTTGACCCCATCCAGCAGGACCCTAGAACCATGCTTTCAAGCAGCACACGGCACTGCCTTTATGCATACGTGGTGAATGACTTCATGAGTTGTAGTCAAGCTTATAGTGGGAAGAACCAGTGAGTTGCTTTCCTAAGAGAATCCAGCCATCAATCAATGTCTGTGTTGGGGGTTTGTTCATCAGAGGAAAGTACAGATATCTGAATAGGTATAATATAGGTAGTGAATAGACAATCGTTGAAGAAACGACAGTATCATAAAACTAACTTTTAAGGACTTAACATCTCCATTCCAAAATCAAGCCCCAGCAAAATCCCCAGGGGAGTATCTCACTGCCAAGATAAATGTCAATATTTCACTGCATGCCCACGAGTGCTTCCCCCACCCTTAGAGCACATGCCAAATACGTGAACATCCTTCATGACAGTAAAACGAGAAAAGTAGCCGAGATGATTCTCCAACAAACACCACACCAGCTGACCGCTCCCCAAGCGTGGACCCCATGCAAAGAAGGAAGTGCTTATTACCATGAAATAAAAATGCTTTGCTGGAGTTGTGCAGTCCAGGCACCTGAGTGACTCCAAGGGTGGTGTTCACAAGGTCGAGCTCAGTCATAATGTCCATCTGAAGGTCGGGGTCCATCCCAAAGCCCAGCACTGAAAAGGAACAGAGAGCTGTCTTAACTTAAAATGCAGACTGCTGGCAGAACATGGAGCAGAAATGACAAGTGGCCAGAGGTGACAGAGAATACAAGCAAGCCAGTACCCTGTGGCTGGAGACCTCTCTCTCTGAGCAGAAAAGGTGAGCAACTCCATTCCATCACCCCAGATACTGTCATTTCTTTGTGCCTCCCCAAGTCCTACTCTCCACTACAGACCAATAACCCCTTATTGGCACCCAGGGGGCCAAAAGTATTTCAGAACTCAGAATGCATCTTAGGGTAGAAAGGCAACAGGGCCTGTGTATTACATGTTCTGTAACAGCTCAGCAAAGTCTGAATCAGTATCCCATAATCAAATACAATGTTTCTGGAGCAAAAAGTATGACATTTTCCTCTAATTGGCTAAGGAAAGTCTATATATAGGCTTGTATCACTGTTCAGGGTCATGTTTTAGAATTCAACTCAGGGTAGGTTGGCTTGTCAGGTGAACAAGGAGGAAACTTTGTGCTTTAGAGCTCCTTTATATTTGGGGACTGAAGACACAGTATCATAGCCCCGCTCTACCTGTTCCAGTAGGAAAATCTCATACCATCATTACCTGCAAACATCTCTGCAGAGCATTCCCCACCTGTGACAAGGAGAAAGGTAATGGGAGGAACCCCTGTTGGAAAAGGGTGACAAAGGACTGACCAGGAAAGAGACTACCCGCAACTTTGGTTAAACACTTTCTATCCAAGGGGGTTGCTGAATGGAAAGTTATAGACATCTTGACAACACTGATTCGAGAAGCTTAGCACAGGGAAATGTCTGAGAAAGGACAACTCCTATCTAGGCTGTCTCTCATCCAGGGTATGTTCTGCTGAATGATCCATTCATGACTAGAAGGTGACTTCTGATGATCTAGATTAATAAGGCAAGAGATGACTCTCGAGGGCTGTGTTGAAGCCATTCACAAAGGCAGCATCTATTGCATCTCAATAGTGCAATTCTGATTACACAGCTGGAAATGTTTTAATCAGCAACAGCTGTCAACTTTTGTTTGCTGGTGGTAATGCAGTTGCTGAAGCAAGATTTGGTGAGCTTGCACCCACTTTGTCCCCAAGAGACTGAGGGAATGTCCATTATGACATTATGAGCTATTACAACCTCATCTGTCCTTCTACCTTTACCCCACAGATTTGGGGGATGAAATATACCCTCTCTAGTCCTCCTCAGAACAGGAACTGCTACACTGGCCAGGCTGTGTTAACAGAATATTGGTTAGGGAAGGCTCTTAGGAAGCCTGTCACTGCCAAGGAGAACAAAGGGTTAAATTAAAGGTACAGGGCACATCACAGCCTTCTCTTGTTAGGTCAGACCTGTCCTTGTTCTCTGAAATGAAAGTGCAAATTGTCCCCTTCCCAATGCAGCCTGTTAGGAAGCTAAACAACTCTTCTTTTCCTCATTCGTTCACACAGGACTTTTCACCAGGTCTTACTGAGAGCTTAAGGCAACACACACATCGCTGGGTCTGAGAGATCCTTACCAAGCAAGTGTCTCTGGCAAAGTGAGGAGGGGTGGGTGGAGGGTTAAGAGAGTGAAAATTAAATAGACAAATAAGAAATCTCATTTGAGATGGCAATAAATGTTATGGAGAATATAAAAAAGAGTCATGGACTAGAAAGCAACTTGGAGGAAGCTTTAGAGGGGGTGGTCAGGACAGTTCTTCTGAGCTGAAATCTGCTTGTCAAGAAGAAGCCAGCAATGGAAAGAAGGTCTGGGTAGTGACGAGCGCTTTCCTGATTTGGAGAACAACAAATGCAAAGCAGCACAAATTGGAGGTGCTCAGGGAACAGAAACAGACCAGTGAGGCTGGAGTGGAGTGGACCAGGGGAAGAGTGGGAGAAACAGACCAAGCAGTAGGCTCTAAACTAAGAATAAGCCCTCACGAGCTGACTATAGAACTGAGAGGGTGGAGGGAGACAGGAACAAAGTGAGGAAGGAGCGTAATGGACTGTGGGTGTCTTGGTAGTAGGTACAATGTGGCACCAACACCTGAGGGGGGAGGTCCTAAATCACAACCAGGTTAACTGACATTATCGCAGATCAATAAATAAGTGCATGAATGAATGGAAATGGAAGTAACTAAGTAAAATGGGAGGGGGGTGTAGGTCCTGCCTTGTGAGCCAGAACTAAGAGGTTGATATTGATGTTATCCTAATTGCAAGAGATCACTGTGGGGTTTTAAGCCTGTGTTTAAGCAGAAGAGAAAATCATCATTTGCGTTATGATCTAATTTGAGTTTCCATCCTACCTGCCTGATAGCTTCCTCTCACAGACTCAGTTCACAACGACTGATCAAGTGCCTATTCTGTGAAAAGAAGCACTGAGCTAATGGGTGTCCATGAGCCACAAGCCTGGGGGGGTGGGTGTGGCAGGGTTTCTACAAGTGCTCAGACACCAGGACTCTGTAAAGACAAGAAAATAACTCACATTTCATTTTATCTATAGTGTTCTATATCTATATGGCAGAAATTAAATCAAGAATGATCTCAGAGGAACTCTAAGCTGGTCATTATCTGGCCAAGAATTTGGAATCTGCTGTAGCTGGACACAACACAAAGGAGATTTTTCTGGAGTCCCAGTGTCTCACACAGGGCCTGGCATAGGACCCTAAATTTCGCACTTGATTAACTGTTGAGTAGATGCATGATTTTGTGGCTTGGATTCAAAAACCTCCAAGTAATATGCCACTCCGGAAGGGGTGGTATTCAGGCAAAGGAACCTTCTAAAAGGACTGTGTTGACCCAACTATTGGTCTCAAAGAGTTAGCCCTCCTTCTCACCATGGTGCATGGCTTTGCAGTTCTTTGGCTTTGCAGTTCTTTGCACTAGAGGGAGCATAAAACTCCTCAATCCCTTGACTCTGAATTCAGCTTTGCAACTTATTTGGTCTTCAGGATGTTAGCAAATTACTTAAGCCGAGGTTTCTAGGTGGCTGTGCAGCGGGCTTGTTCTGTTGTGCCTTTGCATCGAAGCAGAAGAGAAAATCAGCATGGTTCTGGTGTCCACTGGACCAAGGAGACTGAGACACATGGACAGACATCATGGTCAAACCTGGCCTGAGTCAACATCAAACTTCAAACTACAAACACGTGAACCAAAGTAATGATTGTTGCTTTCAGATCTGTTTTTAGTTTATTAGGGTTTTGAGTGCTTTGTGATACAATATTTATCATGGCAAGAGTCCATTGCTGGGAATAAAGACCACTATGATGGCCATTCTTAGTATGCAGGAGTCTCCCAGGCAAGGAGCCCGGAACACCTAGAAGGTGAACAAACAGACTCTGTAGAAACAGCAGAACCCCCATGGTGCTCTTGAATCCCCAGCTCATGATGAGGACATGACACCCTCAATCTAGAAAATGTGGAAATGACACCAACCCAGAACCAGTGTGAGTCCTGCCTCTTCCCCCTCCTAAGTCTGTGTCCCTGTGAAGATCAATTCACTCTCCCCATCTTGTTCCTTCACCCATAGCATAGGAAGGATATTAGCTGCTTCCCAGGCTTCTAGTTTTCAAGGCTAACTACGAGAAGGCTGCCAGTGTCTTAGTCTGACACATGGCTTTTATAAGACCAGCTTTTATAAGACCAGCTCTCCAGACCATGCCAGGTCCTTGGACCTCACCCCCACTGGAATCATCCAAAAAGGTGCAGCCTCCTTCCCAAGCCCTCCACATACCAATCACCTAGAATGTTTGGTTTTAATTCTGGCTATCCTTTGTGAAATCTATATACTAAATCTATATTCACTCTCCCCTGCAACTTACAAGTGGAGAGGTTTATAGGGTTTATAGGTAACTGTACTGCTCTTATCACAAAACAGCCTCATAAAAACAGAGGAAGAGAAATCAATTAAGCACCCAAGTACAGTTTTCTTTGCACTCTCTAATTGTTCCCCTTCAAGATGCAAATGCCTTGTGTCAACAGCAGGATGTGTGAAAGATAACACTTTGCACACTGCCGAAGGAACCAGAAAATCTATTCTCTAGGTGGCATCTACACAACCTCTCTTGAACTTTATATAGTAGGATAGTTTGGTTCCATTGAAGTAAGTTTTGTATTTTAATGTTTCTGCTACTTGTCCAAGCATGGAGCTCTTGCCCTTTCTGAGGAAACACTTAAAGTTTCCACTTTGGCTGTAACTGCCTTACAAATGGCTGAAGCTGGAAATTGGATTTAAGGAGGATAAAATTTTTCTGAGAAAGAAATATATTTTTTAAATCCACAAAGCAGCCTGTCAGTGTGACAGAGGCACTTGAGGCCTGACCCTAGGATTCAGAGCCTCCATCCTAATCTCCCAGGACACCCGCTGCTGTAGCAGCTGTCTGCCTCTCCGAAGTCCTGTGGTCCTGCTGCTGGTGTGCTGAGGGCCAAACCCTATTCAGTCCACCTTCAGGGCCCCAGGACTAAGCTCCCAAACAAATCCTCCTGTCTCACTTCAAATCTAATCCAGCTCATAATTCATGATGGCAGGTGCTTTCCTCTACCTCATGCAGGAGAATACAAAGCTGAAGAGATACTCCACGCGCTCATTAGACAGTAGGATTTCACAACCACTTGATGGAATTTGGGCTCCTGGACCCCTACAGAGGTACCCCAAAAGTGATTTCCTTGGCAAATATTCTCTATGCTTGTTGAAAGTGGGCCAATATTTCACATGCTCACTGGAGGCTGGGAGCTCTGTTCAGGGCTCTATAATTCAATTCATAATTAATGAACAACCTGGAAGGAGTTTCAAAAAGAAAAGCTCTCCTTCCAGCAGATGGCAGCAAAGGGCATTCACCTGGACCTCAGGGGCTTTGTGACCTCCAGTCCTGGCGATCCCAGCAGAGTAGTTATCCGTAGGGGGATAATCATTGCATTTTTAGGTTATTCATACTTCCAGGCCATTGGGGGAAAGTCATGGACCAGTGTGTTATTATTGCTAGTATTGTAGCCTTCTAAATGTTCCATGAGCCTGGAAATCCCAGAATTATTTTTTTCACTGAGAAATCACAAGAACTGGAGAACAGAAACCCCCTCCCCCCCCACCCCACTCCCCCACCCCCAGCCCCATTGCCCATGAAAGAAGCTCCATTTGCTATAGAGCACACACTGGCTTACAACAGAGCATGTGTTTTAGGAGTATAGATCCTCATCCTCTCAAGCAGATATTACCCTAGCATACCTATCACCACCACCATAGTACCAACAATCCTCCACCAAAGTCATTAGATTCTTACACCCACCACACACACCTTTAACTCAGACCCCCTACCCCAACCTCAGTTGTGCAGTGAGATTTCAGAATTTTGGTTTGGTTTGGTTTGGTTTGGTCTTTTCCTTTGCTTTGTTTTAAGAAATCTGAATGAAAAGAGAAAGATACTTTCTCAGTAGGGAACTGACTTCACAATCAGTACCCAATTTCACAAAAATACACCATCAAAGTGACAGAAGTGAATTTTAAAATATGAACTTAGAAAGTATACAAAAACCAATGCAACTAGTAAAAAAGACAAAGGTATGGAAAATGATTCAAGATAGGATATGGTGTTAGCAGTAATGTAGATTAGATAGTTTGAATTCTCCTAGTACAAAATACCTAGTTCTGAGTCAAAAATAAACCAACCAAAAAAAGCATCTTTTAAAACAAATTGTTCACCTCCCATAATAATAAGTGAATTAGTCCTCCAGGGTTGTGAGACTTCAAATGTACTACAAGTTCTAGTGACTGTAATTGAAAAAGAAAAAAGTTTTAAGTATTAAGAAAGAAGAAAACAAGTTATAACTTACATGTTTTTGATATGGTGCTTTTTTACAGACAACTCCAAAAGATGACAAATTACTAGAACTAAGTATTTAGTAAGGTTGCTAGATAGATTAGAATATTTTAAGTAATCAATTATATTACCACACACCACCAAC
>NW_004567116.1:25146934-25192489 GCF_000260355.1 Condylura cristata
CTTTAGTTAAAACAAGTTCTCAGAACAATGAGCAATTGAAGCAGCTTCCTGTGGCACCTATCATTAGATCTGTTCATATGTAACCGCTACTGCACTGCAGAGCTGCTTTAATTAAAATGTGCCTGATATCATCTATTCATTTCCATTAACAGACTGTGATATCTGAGTAGTAGCTCCGTAAGTAAACCACATGTTTATTTCATCTTGGACTGTTAACACCCCAGACAACAATTGTCCCACTTGACAAATAAACTTTCGGAGCAGCTGTTTAGATCCTGATAAACTAATCATCATGCAGCCTCTGCTACCTTAGAACGATAATTGTGGGATGCAAGGATGATGGTCCCTGGGCAAAATCAAAGAAGCTATCCTCAGAAAACTGCTGATAACACCCCCTCCAGTTATAAGAACTTGCAAGGAAACAAGGTAGAATTCCCCCTTCTTTCTATGATTCTTCTAAAAGGTTTTGCAAAAGAAATGTGGCCTCTGAATAGTATTAACTAGTGCCAAGAGGCATTGGAAATTTAAGCTCCCTCAATAACTGCCACAACCAGCGAAGCAGATTCGGCTAAGTCTCCCTGCTTCAGCACAAGCTGTGCCCTCTGTCTGGAATGCTGTTCCCACTTGTCCACATGTAAACTCCCCACAGGACTCCCAGATGTCATCTCACTAAAAGCCTCTCTCCACACCAGTCACTTCTCCCTAATATTAATTCCTACAGTTGGTTCTTGGACTTCTTAACACAAACTTGTTGCGATGCCAAGTCTCCTCCCATCTCCCAGCAAGTTGTATAACAAAAATGCTTTCCAGTTTCTGTCTAGATTCTCAACTAGCTGTAAATTCCTGGAAGTCAAGGACCTGGAAGTCAAGTCGTTTCCTTTTTTTGCATAAGCAGTCCTGATACCCAGCAAGACCCTCAGCTGTTTGTCGAATGACTGAATGGATACATGAATGAATCTCGATGTGGAGAAGGGGAAAAGGTGTGTTCTTAAAGATCTCCACAAGCCCTGTGCCAAGGAGACACAGTCTGCACACCCCATGGAGGCACTTTTTGCCGACTTTTTCCAAGGAATAATGAGAACAAAGGATTTAGGCACCTTCAGTAGTGTTGCACACTTGAGAACGTGAAATGACCCCTAACTGCCCCTCCCCCATCTCGTCTTCCTCTTGCGTTCCTGGCTAGGAGGAACGAAACCTGATCTCCCCCACGCAAGGCTGCCAGGCCACACTTCGCACTAGACTCGCCTTGCGCTGATGTTGGAGGCTGCTTCCTTCCAGCGTGTTCTAGGCTATAAAAGACTAACCCATCATCATAAGCCCGAACTCCCGAGCCAACTATTTTAAGTTGGTGAGCCTTGGCGTCTCTGCTGCCTGAGAAGCTTGGATGGAGATGGGGCCGGGCGTGGGGATGCCTTTTGTCCCTGGAGAATCAACACCGGGAGCTCTTCGATTAAGCAAAGGGAAAGCTTCTGCCCGCTAACTCCCGGAGACGTGAAAAGGTCTAATAGGAAGGTTCTAGCTGCCCAATTCCGGCATCCTCCCGCGGGCTGTCAAGGAGAGGCGCCTGGGGGCCAGTGGAGGGAACTTTTGAGCCAACCAAATGCGGGCACTCTCCCCCCGCAGCCCCCACCTGTCCTTTCCTGGTAAACTTGCTGCCTGGCCTCTTAGGAAAGGAAATGAGATTGATAAAAATAAGGGAAGAGATAAAGGCCGAGAGATGGACCACACACCGATTGTGGGGCGCAAAGTCGGCAGCGGGCACGGAGGGTTTCTACGGCAGGAATAAGAACTCGCGACACGCAGCCCCCACCCCGCCGCATGCACACGCGCGCGAACACATATACACGCGCACACAGGGAAGCTCCGTTTTTGTGGGGTTTTTGGTTTGGTTTGGCTTGCCAATTTCTTACTCCACTACTCCTTAGCCTCCTTCACACCTACTACTCGTCCTTAGGAACAGGCGGCTGAGAGCAGGTCGCCAAACCCAAGAGACACTGGGGTTGAGGGGCGAGTGGAAGTGGGAAGATGGAGGTGTACTGAGAGTCCACACAACTGCATCCCTGAAGGCAGAACCAAGTGCGGACTTCAGAACATTAAACCAATTATCCTTGCCCCCTCCGCGGCAGCCTCCAACCTGCATTTATAGCAAGGGAGACTGATTTGGAGCTTGAGAAAATCTCCCGGATTGTCTACACGGTTCCAATTCCCCCTGGTAATTGTTTGTCCGGCACCTGAGATGGGGGGAGGGTCACACTCCAGGAGTTCTCCGGGGAGGAGCCCAAAGGGGACTAGAAGGTCTGGGTGTTCGCAGACACCCCGCAACCCTCACCCGGCGCCGCGCCCTCCCGGGCTCCGGCCGCACCCGCCGACCGGAAGCGCTCCCTCTGCGGGTGAAACTCCCGCGGCTGCCCCTGCCCAGCCCGGTGGGGCGCAGGGGAGCGGTTCCCACCTCCCCTTTCAAGTTCGAGGGTGTGGGACTCGCCCGGCAGCACCGCTGAGGGTGTCGACCCGGAAGCTGGTTCCCAGCACCAGGAGGATGGCCCCGCCAGGCCGCGCCCCTCACTCCTGTGTCCGCGAGCCCGCGACCCCGGAGAAGAGGGCACTTATTTCGGGCATCTTCCAGAGTGAATACCACTTCTCACCCTTTCACCTAGATCTGGGCTGAGAAATCCGAGGGTCCCATCCACACGGCACTGCCCGTACCCGGACCAGCGCGGAGCTCGGCTCCACATCTCCCGAAGCCTGTATGGGCGCTGGTTACAGAGGCGGGGGTCTCCTCCCCCCCTTTTCCTGAATCCCTCGACCGCCCCAGTCGAGCTTACCAGTCCGGGCGGTGCACACACAGATCCACACAACTAAAATCACATCCAGCGGCATAGCTCCCGAGGGTCCCCGCCAAACCCGGCGCGCCGTTGCCAGGAGGAAACAAATGCGCCTGGATCCCGAGGTGCGCCGGACTCCGAGCTGCCAAACTTGCTAGCGGGCGGCGGGGGAGGTGGCTCGCAGCGCTGGTGCTGCGCTCCGGGATCGCGCCTGGGAAGGCGGCCCTGGCCGCCCCGCCCCCAGCCCGTCCCCCAACGCGGGCGGCTGCGGCGCCCAGCTCAAGCCCCGGCCCCCGCTGCGGCTGCGCCCGCCTTGGAACTGGGGCGGGCGTGCGGGTATCCGCTACTCCGGCAGGTTGCGCTGAGCGCTGGGGACCTATCGAGTTCTCTCCTTCGCCAGCGGAGGGGCGAGAACCAGGGCGGCAGGTGTAGTGCCGCTACTCCCGGAGCACGGGAGCTAGAGTCCCGGGACCCACGACCGAAAGGGAGAAGCTGTTGGGCGCAAGGTGCTCTTTGACTTCACGCGATCCAGCCCTGGCGAGCTGCCCGCGCCGCGGGAGTCTCTGCCTCTGCGCCGCGGTGGGGGCTCCCCAAGTTGCCACAGTTCATCCTGCCGGAGAGAAGAACCGCCTGGCCCTCGCTGGTGGGTTTTCTCACCCGGGGAGCCCAGACAGTGGCGGCGCCCTGAGCGCGCCCAGTTCCTCCTGGAAAACAATTACTCGGGATATGCTCTGGCAACTGGGTGTCGAGGAGCTAATAAGGACCGAGGGCGGTTGATGACAGAGACCTGGCGCACCGCCGGTGCCTAGGTCCCTCTCTGAGGTGGGCCTCTATGGCTGGGTACACGCTTTGGGGGTTCAGGAAGAGAGTGCTCAGGCGAGGAGGTGGGGTGCAGGAAAAGGGTCTGCGAGCTTGAGTGAGCTACGTTTGGGATTTAAAGAGTAAAACTACACGCCTTGCCGTTCTGCAGGGCAAATGCTGCCACATAGGGGAAATTCCTAACCATTTTTTTCCTTGGGTGACTTTCTTGGTGATTTTGTCAAAAACCCCACTCTCCTTTCATACTCATGTTTTGGCCTGTCCCACTGTTCCTCTGGTACCCTCGCTCACCCAACACCATTCCCTGCGGACAAAAGTCACTCTGGTTTTGGTTTAAGACCAGAGTCCTCCCTCCTGTGGCCCCTATAAAGATCTCCCAGATTTTACCACCACCATCCAGGAGTGTTAATTGGAACTAGGACGTGGAGAAATGAAGTCAGAGACCACAAGCATCTGATTTATACCAAATGAGCCCCCCCTGCATAATTTAAAATTCCTGGGCTGGCCCACAGGAGGTCTCTCTCCCACCCCACCCCTCTACTACTGAATCCCAGAGAAGAAAAGAGACGCATCTAGAACAGCCTTTCCTCTTTTCCTGGAAACCAAGTCCACATTTTTCTTCAGTAATAAGGGCCTGCCATTTTCATTTCTTGCATCCCCTTTCACTTTTTGTGTTCCTAATTTTGTCATAACTCTAGAACTTATCATAGAAAGCCACCAAGCTCATACAGCATATTAAAAGATAAGGTTTTATCTACATGCTCTTTTCATCTCTGCCCTACTTTTCTGGATATTTCTGTATGTGATCCACTGTTCTGCTTGGTCCATTACATTGTGACCCTTTGGCAGAAGAAGAATGGGAACAGATAGGTAAATTCCAGTCCTCACAGCAGAGGTAGAAGAAAGAAAATCAGCACAGGGGTGTATTACCCACTCCAGTAATCAAACTGGATGTCAAGTCTGAATGGATTCCCCAATTCTTCTAGGACTCAACTCCAGCCCAGAGGGAATCTGACTTGATGCCATGTTTTCATAAGTAAGGACTATTTCCTTCCACCTGGAGCATGTTACATTTAAATCTAACATTAAAATCACACATCTTACAGAAAATAAGACTTTTCAGGTTCATTTGGCCTCATGAACAAGGGCCCATAGACCATGTGGTGTTGTGAAAAGCCCGCCACCGCTCTCCTCTGTGTCTTTAAATACACCTCAGCAGGAGCAGGATTTAGTGGCTTTGGACAGTTGTTTCAGAGGCTCTTTTATTGATTGCAGAAATCCCAGAATCCCTGGAAGTCACAATGACCCAGACAAAAGGAAAAGGTGGTCTGGGTAAGACCTTTAGAGCTCTCTATCTTAAAAGTCTCTGGGTAATTAGTTGGCCTGTGGGGTGGGGCTTTTAGCCTGTTCCATTAAAAAATAAAGCAAGACATATGTTCTGTCAAAGCTTTGCCACATCACATCCATTAACAGTAGCAAGAGTTAAGCTCAACAAGGTCATAAATCTTCCTAGATAACTAAGTACTTAAATGTCCTCTAAGTGCATTTATTGGGGGTGGGGTAGTGGTAGATTTTGAGTGTAAAGACCTGGTAAGCTAAGGTAAAATTCACAAAATAGGTCCAGTCGATTTCTATAGTGGCAAGTATGTGTGTATGTTTGATGTCAGGTTATTGCAATGGGATCTGTGCCCAGTGGTGGCAGTAACAAGACTTGGTTTTTATTTAATGCCATATCCCAAGTCCACCCTGCCCTTCTGAGTGGCCTCCCTCCCTGGTTTTTCCAGGAGTCAGCAGCTCCCATTGATCATCCCTCTGCCTCTTCTTCCTGACCCCTAGATAATGGAGAGCCTCAGGCCTCAGCCCTCAGCCCACCATCTTCCACCCACACTCACTTCTGTCTTTTCATCCAACTTCATGGTTTTAATTACAGTCAGGCCAGGAATGGTTCTCTTTTGAACCCCAGGCTTACAAACCCAACTACTTATTAGGAGTTTTAAGTGTAAAATAGCCACATCATCAAAATATAAACATTTGTACTTTAAAAGACACCATGGGAAATGAAAAGACTACCCACAGAATGGAGAAATAAGTTGCTAGCCATATATCTGATTGGGAATGCTATCTATTAAAAAACTATTACAACTCAATAATAAAAGACAACCCAATTTAAAAAATAGACAAAGGGTCTGAATAGACATTCCTCCAATGATATACAAACAGTCAATAAACACATGAAAAGATACTCAACAACATTAACCATCTGGAAAAAAGCAGATCAGAACTACAATGAGATATCACTTCACACCCACTAGGATGGCTAAAATTAAAAAGACAGATAAATGTTGACAAGGAATTCAAGAAATTAGAATCCTTATATACTGCTGGCAGGAATGTAAAAATGGTTCTTAAACAATTAAGCCAAGTTATTGTCTAACCCAGCACTTGAGCTCCTAGGTATGCACGTAAGAAAAATGAGAATGTGTTCACACACCAAGTTGTACACAAACATCCATATCAACATCACTTGTAATAGTCAAGAAGTAAAAGCAGTCCAAGTATCTGTCAATTGATGAATGAATGAATAAAATGTATTTATACAATGTAATATTATTCAGCAATAAAGAGAAATGAAATACTGTTAAACATGGATGAACCTTGAAAACATCCGAAGTGAAAAAAGCCAGTCATAAAAGACCAAATTACAGGATTCTACTTGGAAATGAAAATGTCTGCAATCAACAGATCTATGGAGACAAAATGGAGAATAGTGAATGCTTAGGGCGTGAGGGGAAGAAACAAGGAAGGATTAGCAGGTAACTGAGGAGCTGAGGGTTTATTATGGCGTAATGAAAGTGTTCTCCAACTGATGTGGTGCAGGACAGAAAGCCCTCCCAGATATTCACAAGCCACTAGGAGCCATTGATTGAGCTGTGCACTTTACAGTGGCGGTGGGGAATTATAATAGTTTATGAATTGTATAATGGTGGGTTTTTTTTTAAAGACTGAATTACCTATGCATACAGAACTGGGAACTGGGTACAGGCCACAGGTGCAGGGGCGGTGAGAGGCTTCACCGGAGACAGACTGGGGAGCAGAACAGGCTGACTGTCAAAGTACACTGCTGAGGGGATCAGTGGGCAGGTCAGGAGAGATCTGCTGCACCATGTGAATCACCTCTGGGGCGGGGATCAAACTCATGCTGAGGTGGCTTTAGCTTCTTAGTGCTGCGCCACCAGGGAGGTGCTGCTTTCAAAAAAAAAAATAATAATGATTATGAAAACATTTACAATGTATCCAAGATTTTTTTTTTCCCTTCTCCCCAAATTGCTACCTATTGCTTCTTTTTTCTTTTCTTTTATTTTTTTACATCAACCTATTGCTTCTCAAAGACACTTCACTAGCCTTCACCAGAGGCTGCAATCAAATGAACGAGGGTCACCTGCTTTCTCTGTGCCCCCTAGCCACCAAATCCTGGCAGTATCCCTTACAGAAAAATCCCAACTCAAAGACCCCTGACTGTCCCTCTCTACTCCCACCTTCTTCTCATCTATCATTGTCCTTTTCTCCCTGGGCTACTGCCAAACCCTTCCATTATTCTCTGCTCCCTCTCTTGCCCCTTGCAATTCACTCACCTCCCCACTGATTCATCCAACAAATTTTACTGAGCTCCTAAAATGTGCCAGGCCCATGTTCAATGAAGATCCATGAAGAAAAGCAAAGACAAAAGTCCTGCCCTTGCAGAGCTTGCATTATAGAGGGAGACAATACACAAGTCAACACATTATGTCCAAGAATACTAAGCAGTGTAAGAATACGCCCCATTCCCTGCTCACAGCACTCACAGTTTCCTTTCAAAACGTGCACAAGATCACATTGTTTTTGTTCAAAAATCCTTCTGCGCTTTTCCATTATTTTTTGACAAAAATCTAGACATTCTACCAGTTCCCTGTCTGCCTTCTCAGCAGTGTCTCTCCCTACCCTCTCCTCCCTGTCACTCTAGATGGTCCTCTTTGCTATTTCTCAAACGTTCCAAACCCAAGCTCTTCTCGTGTTCTTTGTATTTACTGAGCCCTCTACTTGGAATGTTCTTTCTATAAACCTTTTCCTGGCCCCACAATGCCTACACAACTCAAATTTCTGCTCAAATGAGGGTCCTCAGATAGTCCCCACCTACAGAAGCTTCTAGCTTCACCCCTGTCTCTCTGTCTCCTTAACCTGCTTTATTTTTACACTGCTTATTATTCTGTGACATAATGTGTCACCTTGTGTGTTGTTTCCCTGAATCTAATGCAAGGTCTGCAAGAGAGGACTTCGTTTTTCCTTTTCCTCGTGTGTCTCCACCAAACACGGGGTCTGGCACAGTTTAGAAGCTCAGTAAAGATTTGTTGGATAATCAGGCCACACTCGCCCATGAAGTAGCATGAGAACCAGCGTGTATCATTGGTCATCACCAAGGCAACAATCAGATGGCCTTCTTCACTGGCCCCCAGAGCTGCTTCATTTCCCACTCAGGGTGGGAAAGCAGATCTCACCAAAAAAAAAGAGCAAGGTGTTCTTTTTTTTTAAGATTTATTTATTTATGCGCACAGAACTGGGGGAAAGGCCAGAGGTGCAGGGGCAGTGAAAAGATTCACCAGAGACAGAGCTGGAAGCAGAACAGGCCTATTGACTAAGTATACTGCTGAGGGGAGCAGCAGACGGATTAGGTGACCATGTGGGTCACCTCCAGGGTAGGGATCGAACTCATGCTGATCCCCATGAGTGGCTTTAGCTTCTTAGTGCTGTGCTTTAACCCGCTGTGCCACCAGGGAGGGCCTGCAAGTTGTCCTTTTTAACATCCAAACGAAATCCATACACCAGCAGCCCATCCAAAGTCTGCAACTCATCTACAGTCCTCCAGGTCTCACCTTGGCAAAACATTCTCTCAACTAGCTTCACATTGATGACACACAATAAGTTTCCTTATTTAAGGGAGAGAGAGAGAAATGTTATGAATTGGATTGTGAGCCTCAAAAAGACACATTAAAGTCCTAACTCCCAGGACCTAGGAAAGTCTCCTCATTTGGAAACTGGGTCTGTGCAGATGTAAACCAGTTAGATGAGGTCATTGGTGTGCCCTAATTCAGTATGACTGCAGTCTTTATAAGAGGAAAGGCAGAGACTTAATAGGTAGAAAGCCATGTGCAAGAGAGACAGACCTTGAAATGTTGGCTGTGGAAGCCAAGAATGCCTGGGGCTATCGGAAGCTGGAAGAGGCAAGGAAGGATCCTCCCCTAAGGCCTTCAGACAAAGAGCAGTCCTGCTACACCTTGATTTCTTCCTTCTAACCTCCAGAGGCAGGAAAGATTAAATGTCTTTTGTTTTAAGCCTTCCAGTTTGTAGAGCTTTGTTACAGCCGCCCCAGCCTGGGCAAGCTAACAGAAGAGCCAATTTGCCGGCCGAGCCTAGGAAAGTGCACAATTTCCCACATTTTCTTCGCAAACTGGGAATTGTGTCAGCCTGGCATGGTGGGTATTTTTATTTTCTAAAATGCACATGCAATTATAAAGCAGGGTTGAATGAATATATTCATGTATATATCTGTCCTACATGAACATATGAATTCTATATGAAAACTGTTCTCTACTACACTGAACACTGATGATGTTCAAATTAAAGATATCATACTTGTTAGGTTAAGTATTATCCTTCCATTTTTGCAGCTTCAAACATCTCGCAAAATAAAGCTATGTATAAATCTATTAGAAGACAGTAAAATCACATATACAGATAAAGGAATCTCATAATTCTCTGGATGAGACTCTCCTAATGTATCACAGCAATAATCATGGATAATTTCAATTTCTAATAATAAGAGCCAAGGTGTGCACATATCCAGGTTTTACTAGGTGTTTCATAAGCACATGGTATGAGGGGAAATTTGTACAAGGAAACTTACTGTGTGTCCCTAAATGTGAAGACAGTTGAAAAGCTGTTTGGACAAAGGCCAGTGGTGACTTGCAAACAGTAGAAGCCATAGAAACAAGCTTCACATCCCCACCCCCAGCTGGGATTATTGCTCTAAGTACTTTCCATGGACTGTTTCCTCAAAACAATCAAATGAGGCATATGGGATGATTATACCTTTTTTTTTTTAAGATTTTATTTATTTATGCTTATAGGCCAGAGGTGTGGGGGGTGAGAAGATTCACCAGAGACAGAGTGGGGAGCAGAACAGGCAGATCTACTGAAATACACAGCTGAGGGAAGCAACAGGTGGGTCTGCCACGCCATGTGGGTCAGCTACCTGGCAGGGGATCAAACTCGTGCTGCAGTGGCTTTGGAGAGCTTCATCATGCAGTGCTTTAACCTGATGTGCCACTAGAGGAGAGCCCCCCTTCTTTACAGATTTGGAAACTGAGCACTTTACCAAATAAGTGCCAGAGGCAACCTTCCAACCCAGCAATGTGACTGCATGATCTGTGTGTTTAACTGTTATGCTAACTGTTCTTCTGGGATTCAGTCTCTGAATTCAATCTCCTTGCTGAGGTCTCATGGGAGACCAATAAATAGCAGCCCATTTTCTGCATTAGTTCTGACCAACTGAAAAATAAAATTGAGTTAGCAGGGTGCCAAACATCAACTTTACTTTAGCTAGATTTTGATCAAAACCCTCAGCCAGGCCCCTCCTGGTGACACAGAAGGGTTAGTGTGCAGCACTGCAAGCTAGCCTCAGCTGCTTCAGTGTGAGTTCAATCCCTGATCCTGAAGTGACCTACATGGCACAGCAGACCTCTCCTGTCTCATCCACTGCTCCCCTCAGCAGTGTACTTCCTCAATCTGCCTGTTCTGCTCCCCACTCTGTTTCTGGTGAATCCTCTCACCCACTCACCCTGGCTCTGTATAAATAAATAAATCTTAAAAAAAAAAAAAAACCCTCAGCCAAAAATGTGCCATTTCCAGTCCCCTGCTCTCAGGGAGGATGGATTGACAAGTGGCTCTACCTCTTTACCCCAAAGAGTCACATCCGACTGGGTCCTGCCCTTGAAGGACACAGGCTATGGAGACAATGTGGGAGGAACATAGCCTGATGCGAAAACCAAAATGAAGTGGCCATCTGCCTTCCCTCCAGGCTTGACCTTCACACAGCCCCACCCCTGCCCCCTGCCCCCACTGCTCTGGAAGAGGAAAGTAAGTAAAAGAGAATCTGTTGAGAAATGAAGACCAGTGGCTGCCCCCATTCTCTATCAAGAGAGGGAAGAGTTCAGAGATCAGAAGGTGCAAAAGGCAGGAGTGTTTCAGGAAAATCCCTCATCATAGAAAACAAGCATGTAAGGAAGAAATGACTCCCTGTGATGGACTTCCAAACATTTCTCCATAGAAACTTCCTGAGCAGCCCAGAAAGTGCTCACCAAGTCTTCTTTACAGACCTTGAAAAGATCCTACCTTCTTAGGAGAAGTCCCATGTGCTCAATACTGTTATGATCACTATGTGGGAAAATTAAAAGGAAGTCAGCTTTTCAAATTCTCTTGCACTTGCACTGAGTTGGGAAGATGGCTCCATCCTCTTTAAAGAACAGCATCTGTGTGCTGGCCTTTGACCTAAAACAATGACATCTAGCACAGAAATTTTAGGTCACAAGATGGGATAGTAGAAGAGATATTTTGGAACAGAACAGTCTACTCTAGCTAATTTAGGCAACAACCCATCACGTCAATTCATGAGGCTGACTCTGCTCATAAAACATAAATATGTCACTTTGATGTCTTTAGATTGCTTTCTAGAGTGACGAACCACAAAAATTCTCCCTATTAACAAATAAACCACCACCGCAACCCCCATTTCCCTAGATCTCCTTCTAGTTATTCCAGTTCATTTTATTACCTGTATTAGTAACAATCCTAACTGGCTTAATATAATAGGGAAACTTCCAAATGATAATCATTTTAATAAGGTATGTTTAATTTTCTCTCAAGTGAAAAATTTCTAGAGCTGGGAAGGCCATGCTTAATTCAATGACCCCATGAAGTCCCCAAAGATTCAGGTTCCTTCTAGATCTCTTTTTTACCATCCCTAGAATGTAGAATGAATTCTTATCTTCATGGCTCACTAAGGCTGCTGGTATGCCAGCCATCATAACCACATTCCAGATTGCAAATATAATAGAGAGGGAAAAGAGGAGACTTAGGAGCTCCACCTATCACTTCCAATTATATTTGGGCAGATTCTAAATATATGACCACTCCTTATGTTTCTGTTTAGTGACTGCTGCATAACAACCAACTACAAAGCTCCAGTGGCACAAAACACTAAGCATTAATCCTTACATACCTGCTGGCTGGCCATTCATCCAAGCCACCAGGCTGGCCTCAGTTGGTCACTTCTGCTAGAGGCTGCAGCTGCAGTGACTAGGATGATACCACTTCCACAGGTCTGTGTGTCAATTGAGTGACTCTGTTCCATATGTTCTTCATCTTCCTTGAACAAGTGGGGTAACTCACATTACAAAGAATCACAAATGAGCAAGTGGGAATAGCAGATTCCCTAAGTTCTAGACTCAAAACCTGCACACTGACACTTCTGTTCACTGGTTATTGGAGCCCAATGTTAAGGGGCAGGACGTACAATCCTCCCAAGATGAGGACACAATCAGAGATGAATCCAAGGTGATAAAGAAGGGAAGCCAGTCATCACTCTATCAGATCTGGCTGCAAGGATACAGGGAAATGTCACATAGGCTGAGAACCTTGATGAAAGTTGAGCTAAAGTCAAAGATATTACTATAATAGGGAAAAACAAAAATTCGCACCCCACCACTATTCCTCACATAGTATCAATTTTGTAAGATTGAACAACACTGACTAAGAGCAACTTTATGATTCTTGGCCTCGCTTTTGGATGCAACTATGTCTGCAGAACTCAGGAAGGCAAGGGAAGAGAAGGGCTATACATGGAGATTGTTGCGAGTCTGTGCTAGTTGTGCACTCTACTTGTGAGCTGGTGAGGCAGAGTGTTTTGTTGTTGTTTGTTTTTTTAATATGATCTATTCAAAGTGCTCAGCCAAGAAAGATCAAATTCAGGCCAGTTTCCAAAGCAGAACTGCTCCCTGGATCTCTCCACAACCCCAGCAGGGGTGCCCTGTGATAGAAATGGTAAGTGTTCTGGAGACAAATGATTATCCCTCCTAAATAACCGTGGAATCGCTTACCTCTCTTTCCTGAGTGAGAGGAAAAGGCAAGAAAAACAAATTATCTAGACTGTCCTTGTTGGGGGGGAAGCATGTCCTGAACAAACTCCACAAATAGGTTTTATGAACCCCCGTCCCCACCCCAGACCAAAGAGATTTAAGACACCAAGGACTATAAATCCCATAAGGGAGAATTGCTGGGAACTGAAGGTGGAATGAGGCAGCCAGGGTTGGTATAAAACCAGACATGTGGCCCTGGGGGTCCTTGGTTTTTCACCCACCTTCAGTGTGGCAGTGGGGTCCCAGCACAGAGAAAATGGTAGGACACATTCACAAATTCATCTCCCTCTCTTTTCCCTGAGTTACATTTTCTTCATTTCCCCCCTTTTTTTTTTTTTTAAAAAGATTTATTTATTCATACAGAACTGGGGTACAGGCCAGAGGCTCAGGGGCGGTGAGAGGCTTCACCAGAGACAGAGTGGGGAGCAGAACAGGCAGATCGACGAAGTACACTGCTGAGGAGAGCAGCGGGCGGGTCAGGAGAGGTCTGGCTCGCCATGTGGTCTCCTCCGGGGCAGGCGGCAGGCGGGAATCGAACTCATGCGGAAGTGGCTTCAGATTCTCAGTGCTGTGCTTTAACCCACTGCGCCACCAGGGAGGGCCCATTTCCCCCTTTTTTTAAATAAACACTTTTTGGTGTGTGTCTGCAGCTGAGTCTCCTTACAAGTCCCTTCTAAGCACACAGATGAGGACCCGTCGGGCCAACCCACTTCACGCTAAGGTTGCCTCGTAACACCCTGAGTCCTCTGGGCCCGACCTGTTTTCGCACTTCTCCTAAGTCTCAGATGTCACCAGCCTCCAGAAACTAACACAGCAATATCTGAACAAACAAGAACATCCAGGACAAGACCCCAGCTTACTGCTTTGTCTGTTCCTACTGACTGGTGATATCTCCACGCTCGATTGCTCAGATTTTTAAAAATAATCCCAAATGACCCCAACCACGGGAGTAACTAAGGACCTCTATGTTTTACAGTTTGGACCTAATATCTTGGATTTCACTGGCCTTTTTTTTAAACAATCAAACTTCTTGCCTCAAATTTCTCCTCACTCCACTCCATCCTTAACACTGAGACTAGGCTAATTTTTTAAAGACACAGATCTGACTGTAATGGTAAATATCCGAAATTTATGTATCATTTTAGAATTTCATATGCAAATTTTTATTATATCTTGATAGCAGCTGTGTGAGATGGGTACAATTGTTTCAGTTTTACTGAAAAAACTGAGACTGTGTTAATAAGGGAAAGAATTGGCACTCAGACCCAAGCTAATGCTTATTCTTTGGGGACATAGCTGGTCCTGGAGAGTCTTGCTTATCCAGATGTTGCTGTGTTAGTTTCTGGAGCTTGATGAAGTCTGAGAGCCCAGGGGAGGTGCTGGGGCAGGTGGGGTCTTAGAGGTGGGACCCAAAGGACCCAAGACAGTCTAGATAGCTTGGTTTCTTTTGCCTTCTTCTCTTACTCCGGAAACAGCTGTCTCAGCTCACCACTATTCAGTAACCTTCCATGGCTTCCTATGGTTTGGCCAATGAACTGAGTAGGCATAGAGGGCACTTGATTGTTCAGTACTAAATTGCATTGTCAGCCGCAGCTCTCACTTCACACAGGCACATATTATACTTCCAAACTTCACCCATCCACTCTCTCCTGACATGGTCTGTCTGTCTTACCCACACATGGTTCGTTTGCTTTCATCTACTTGGACAGCCCGTTCTAAAACCCGCCTCCTAGTCACAGAGCTCCCGCGGACCAGTGCCCTATTTCATGAAGTCCTGCCTAATCCTCTCAGCCAGAAGGAATTTCTTCCCCTCTCATATGTTCTCCTAAATCCTTCTGTGGCCCTTGTAACTTTCCACTGTGTTTTGACAATTTACCTGTCTTAAAGCCTCCTACTCTTGAGTGCTCTGAGAGGCCAGTCTTATTATTATTTTTTTTTTGCACATTTTTTTTTCAAGATTTATTTATTTATTCACACAGAACTGGGATATAGGCCAGAGATGCGGAGGGTGAGAGGATTCATCAGAGACAGAGTGGGGAGCAGAACAGGCAGATAGAGGTAGTACACTGCTGAGGGGAGCAGCAGGCAGGTCAGGAGAGGTCTGCGCGCCATGTGGTCACCTCCGGGGCAGGCGGGGATCGAACTCATGCAGAAGTGGCTTAAGCTTCTTTGTGCTGTGCTTTAACCTGCTGTGCCACCAGGGAGGGCCTTTTTTTGCACCACATTTTAACACTGAGCTTTACTCTTAATATAGAGTAATCCTCACTATCTTCTTGTTCAATTAAAAAATGTATTATCGGGCCCTCAGCAGTGTACTTAGTCAGTTCAGTTGGCCTGTTCTACTTCCCACTTTGTCTCTAGTGAATCCTCTCACCATCCCTTCACCTCTGGCCTGTATCCCAGTTCTGTATATATAAATAAATATTTTTAAATGCATTTATCAAGTATCTACTGTTTGCCATGAACTTTGAGGAACTAGAAACATAAAAATAAAGAGACTGAGTATAGTGTGAAAATAAACCAGTGACTAGATCAACGAATAATGAAAATGTAATTCTGTTTCGATGGAGATCTATACCACATTCCAGTCACTATTCTCTCCTAATCCTACAAGTGTCTGGTGAGGTTTCCTGGAAAATGAAATTGTAATGGGTTAAATGATGTGCAATATCAAAGCTTTCATGAAATTACAGATGGTAAATCTTTCAAATGGCAATTACTCAGCTCATGGGTATCTTTGTAAATGTGGTTCCCACAAAACAGACTGTGGAAGAAGAATTTGTGGACCAGAGATGCTGGAGTCAGTGACCTGGGGCTTCTGTGGGGCTGTGATTTTGAGTCTCTGGCTGCAGGACAGACTTCCAGGTACAAGAGTCTAGGTAGCAGGAGCTAAAGCAGAGACAAAGCGAGCAGAAAGCACACTGCTCAGCACAAAATCCAGGCAGGTGAGTGACTGCTGAGCAGAAGAAAACAAGAGCTTGGACAGAGGACACCAGGGGAGGTTTCACAGCAGACACCATCATCAGCGCCTCCCGGGCGAACCCTGGGTCCTGTCTTCAGCGCCCGGTCAGTAGTAGATTGTTCCTGCTGTGGGTTTGTGAGCTCTGAAGTTTCCCATATTGTATCATTGTCTACACTAAGGAAAGGCTATTTTAGAGAGGCTTAAAAACACAACAGAGCATTTTCAAGTAAAACTCTGTGGTATCTGCATCAACTTTGAAATACTCCAAAGACAAAAAGCTTCGGTTGAGGGTGGAGAAAGAGATAGATGAAACAAACATAAACAGGAGTTGATTGTTAAAATTGAGTATGTGAACTTGGGGGCTCATTGTTCTTTTCTCCCCTTCCCCCTTTTACCTATGCTTGAGGGTTTTTCAAATGAGTTTTTAAAAAATATTGGACTGAGCAAAAATCTCTCAGGAAGAAGATCAAAGAAGATGAGTCAGTGACGGGCTCTGATCGCATGCGCGGAGTTCTCATCTTCCTCTTTGAAAGGAGGCTCTTCCACTGGGTTTAGTGCTCGCTGCATGGTCTGCTGAAACAGAGTACCATGGCCAACTCTGTGTGCCTATCTGCCTCGTTGCTATATGTGTGTCCAGGCTGCCACTTACTCGTCGGATGAACACGTGGCTGTGGTTTTCAGCATCAGAGCCAAAGAGCATTTCTGTTCCCTCTGACAGTGGTCCAGCTCAGCCCTGTCCCAGTCAACACTGACGCTAGAGATGGAGGTTGAGCCCCGGTGTACTGTATCCATCTGAGGATGACGCAGTGATGCTCACTACAGCATGACCACACAGAAGCCCCAGCTGCTGGTCTCTGCTAGACATCAGAGCTCAGGACCCACCTCTGGGTAGGGAACCTGGGGCCTCTATCCACTTGAAAGGCAGCAACGGTAGCGACTGCTGCGTGTTTGTTTAATGTGGGCAGTGTTTCCACAAGGCTCTGAGTGCCTTGAAATCTGGGACTGCTTTATTTTTTATTTAGTTTTGCCTGGGGTCTAACTATACAATGTTTGCTGAATTGAAATAAAGTTGAAGACTGCCAAAATTATCATTAAAATACCCCCCAGAATTTAACTCATTCTGTCCCTCTGTTCAGATTCACTTTGATGCTCACTCCCCACCTGTTTTCTCTCCCTCCTTCCCCATGAGAAGTAATTAATAATTCAGCAAACAATAGCATATTTTTGATGGTTAAAAGTATAACAATTTAATTGGTATTTGTTTCTGCAACAAGGCAATAGCTCGTTTTCCCTGGTAGGCAGTTTTCCATTGCTGTTCCAGGTTTCTCCCAGTGAAATAGATCAATCTTGAACATATCTGAAGGCTATTTGTTAAGAAAGAAAGAATGTAGTGATGTGTTTGTAACAGACACAATACTGTAATCATTGTTTTAAACACTGACATTTATTGAGGGCTTTGTGAACTCATACATTATTAGGATAAATTCTAATTTATATCAGTATATAATAGGCAAATATATAATACAATAAATTGCGTTTGTACACATAAATACAAAATTTGAGGTAGGGCCTCAAGAATAATGACTTCTTAAATGAATAATGCACAGTATATAATATGTTCTCTCTAAGATATATATGATGCATCATCTGTAACATAATATATTTTCTTCATGTACAGTTAATGAAAAAATATAAGGACCTGACTAGGGAACATATATTTATTCATAGGCAACAGGACCACATCAGATGCCTGCATTTAGACATTAGCCAAGTATGCAATTTAAGAATAAACCTATTCTATGATAGGCCCATTATAAAGTGCAAAAAAAGACCAAACAACGAGGACAAAATAGATCCTAGTCAACTATTAAGTATCACCCTAACAATAAAATACACCTATAAGGCAAATGGTTACCTGAAGATGTATTTAATCCATGGCAGGCAAATCAAGCCACCTCTTGCTTTTCAGAAGTGATAGGCACCCAGCCTGGAAATCATCTCTCCTTGGCTGCAGGCTGCTCAGAGGTGAGACCACAGTTCACAGTTATGTGACCTTTCTGTACCATTGAAGCCACATCTGGAGAAGATCGGAAACTTTACTTCTACAGATGCTGGAGCCACTTTATGGAGAACTTAGTATCAAGGTTAAGTCACCTACACCTTTGCTCCCAGCCTGGAAGTTTTCTGCAGGCTGTTTCTGATCTGCCCAGTGTGAACCAAAGGAAATGTTCATTCATGGTCTCTGCAAGACAAGCTCCCACATAGTGTGCCCTCACTCAAGCCATCTGCCTCCCACACGAGTGTCACAAACCCAAATCCAGGTGCAACCGCAGTGTTGTGATCTTGCCGTCACACAAACATTAAGCAATTGTGCAAGTCTCTGGGAGGAAGACAATGGTCAAGGGAACACAGTGGAAAGGAAAATCTGAATTTTAGGCATGGGCAAACCATGCTGACAGGTGAAGGTTGTTGGGAAGCACTGAGGCACACGTAGAGAACACATTCAGAACTTAATCAAAGAGGAATTCAACTCCAATACAACACTAGCATAAAGACAAGTCTTATCCATTTAAAAGTCATTGTGTTGAAATTTTTTAAAGTGCCTCTCATGGGAATGCGCGTTGATGGCATTTTTTACATACTATACACACAATGGAAATTCCAAAGACGTTGAAGTCATCGAGATTTTTGCATTGATCACAGATTTCATGCAATAAATAAAGAGAAGTGGAAAAGAAAAAAAAAAAACAGACTGGACACATTTGTACATGACAAACACACAGCCTTAAAGAGATTGAAAGTTACTACAGGCAAGACTGACATTTGCATAAGAAGCCACAACACCAATAGTAAGAAACATACACTTTTTTCTCCTTTAAGGATATGACAGGGTTACCGTTTGGAACATATGGCTTTTCTTTTGTTCTCTGAATGGGGTGCTGACATTTGTTGGTGCTAGAAAGTCATCTCAGGTGCTGACATTTGTTGGTGCTAGAAAGTCATCTCACAAGTGGAAAAAGCTCCACCATTGCACAGTGAACCCTTGAAAGTCTTTCCTCGGCAACTTGGTTTTTCCCTCACTTTGAAGGGGGACTCTCCCGTGGCAGTTGATGACAATGGTGTTCATTTTATTCATTCATCTTTTTTGCGTCCAGTCGACTATGTCTTTTAACAGCACGGAGATACCCACGCCGCCTTCTATGTGTCCTCCCTCAGTGCGCCTGTCCAGTGGGGCCTGTGCAGTGCATTCCGGGAGGAGACAAGGCCGAAGACAACACACTTCTGGCCAGGAGAGCTCCAAGTCAGATATGGCCAGAAACAGGCAAAACCAGGACTACAGGTGACTATGTCCAGATAAATTCAGACTGTTTTGCCTTTAAGCAAATTTTAAAGAAAGCTTTGAAATGGCAGAAATAGGGGCAAAATCCAGCTGTTGAGTCTGACTTGGACAAATCCCAGTGAACCCATAGTAGCTGCCCCTAACCGCAGCCCACAAGGCTCCTGAGGAGTTCTCCATTCTCACAATTAAATGAACTTTCAGCGCGTACGAAACAAACCCGTCAGCATCCATGGTTTCTCCCCCTTCTTTTAATCACAGCAGCAATAATTAGCAGAAATTGAGTTGGCATCCAGCATCAGACTCGAGTTTTAGCCAACAGGCGAGAGAGGAAAGCCAAAAACCACTCAGTTCCTGATGCAAACACACCAGCCCCATGGGACAAAGTTAATTGAGCTAAGCTCTTTTCTCCAGCCTTCAAATTGCAATGGCTGCTGATCATGGCCAAGCTTAAGTTACTCCTTCTCGTCCTTCTCCATTCACCAGATTGTGACTAAGAGGCTACTTTTTGGTACCACTGAGTGAAATCTGCTACAGCAATGGGGTTTTCTCTTCAATATGGCTTTCGTGGGGAAACCATTGTGAATGGCAGACAGATCACTTTGGGAACACCGAAAGCTGTGAGGCCACAGCTCAGCTTCCTAAAAGTAAGTCTAGGGGAAGCTTAGGGTTTGTCTGTGATAGAGTCTTGCAGTGTCTAGTTTGGGGAAATAGGCAGAAAAGGAGAACAAGTGGGGAGGACAGAGTGCACTGTAGACAGAGGAGGTGAAAAGCTAAAGTTCAAAACCTATCTTTGTTTAGTTTTCTAAAAATTTCCACAGGCTGCTCTTGAAAACTGGAAGTTCACACTGCTACTGGCGATGGCAATGAAATTTGCCATAGAAAAGGGAGAGTTCAGTAAAATGAGTTGACACTTCAACAACAAAAAAGTGAAGTCACTTAAAAAATTACATTAAGGTCTGTTGTTTCATTGTGGTTGAACAGGATGAAAATGTCACATCAATATATAAGATTTGAACTGAAAACTTTGTCTGAGACCCTGTAACGGTAAGATAGCCAAATAAGAAAATGATTGAAGTGGTCTCCCCTAAAGGAAACAATTTAGATCTAGATATTATTACTGTAAGGGAAAAAAAAACCCAGACTATACTATTCTAAGCTCCCCATCGCTACAGAGATTCATAAGATATCTATAAGGACAGAAAACACCAGTACAAGTACATACTACATGAACACATATCACATTTTAAAAATTTCATATATGCATGGTCAGGATACAAGAAGATAGTAAAGGTTACGGCTTTGCCAGTCTCTGCAGACACATGATTTGCTCTCATTAGTGCATGGTTATGATTATTTTGAATTGGGAAGTCTTAAAATCGAATTGGCTAAATGTAGTCTTAAAAGCTATAGTCTTAATTAGCTCACTTGCTACTTACCTAAGCTGTATTTATCAGAAATGTCTATAAATACAGAGAACTAAAATGTATTATCAGCGCAGTAAATATGACGGTTGATTTCTATTAAACTCTCCATGTCTTTGAATTCTCTATGATGACAATTGGCATTTACTGTGAATGAAAAAGTTAAGAGTAAAAATTGAGAAGTTTTTGTCTTTTAAGAGTTTGTGTCTTATATATATAATATATAGACAGAACCAGGGTAAGTCTTGTTTTCCCAGAGGTTGAGACAAAGTATCTACAGCTTATAGAAAGAGTTTAGAAGAGAAGAAAACCAGGACCATGACATTGAAACATAGTGCTAAATGTCATGTTGAAACTGGAATGGAACGCTACTATGAAAATACAAAATTAGGCACAAATTATATGATGGCTTCTTGCACAGAGGGAATGACTAGAAGAATTCAATATGGTTATTAAAAATTAAAAAAATAACAGACAATAGCTAGGGAGGAGAACCAACAGACTCCTCACTAAGTACTGCAGCTTGCAGAGGGTAAGTATCTGAGTCTCTCGCACACTCAAGACAGATGTTGGGTCCAAAGGAAGGAAACAGAGCCCCAACTGTAATGGAACTGTGAACTTCAGCCACTCCCTGGTGTCCAAACATACCAGCATTGTAATCTAAACCGTATCTGATGCTCCAAGGGTTGGACTCTGAACTCTCTGTGTCTGTCTGAAAGCGTGTGGATCAACTCAAGCCTCCACCACTGTTGAGTCCTGTGAGTGGTCTTGTACCTCTCAACACGTGCCTTAGTGGCATTACTGATGACAGCACACAGCGCAACTCCTCTATCAACCGAGTCACTCATCTGTCCTTGTGACTTGACTCAAAAGTTCTCCTTTGTTGAGCCACTTCTGCGGGGTAAAGCGTGTGCTCAGGGGACCACCCTACCAGAATCTGACACCATGGACACAGGCAAATGGTGTGCTTCAAGTGGTCTGTCTAGCTCTTCACTACGGCATGCGACACTATGTCCTACTTTTCTACGTAACCACTCTCATGCACAGGTATGAACCAAGATGTGGGGAGAAAGAAGGAAAATGGGGAGAAAGCCAGGGAAAACATGTGGGGGAAGGCAGAGAGGAAAAAACAGGATCAAGTCTGGGCCATTCCAGACTATTGCACTAGCACTGAGTACCCAGTTCCAAATCCTTCACTGGCAGTTTGAGTCCCAAGGAAGAGGTTCCCAAGGGATCGATCATGTTCTTATAACGCTCCCCACGATGCTGTGCTAAGAACGGACCCCAGTCTGGCTGCGGCGAGCACACCAATTTCAGCCTCTGCAAAGAAGCCAAAGACACACAAGGTCATAGAAGCATGGACCTTCCTCCCTAGGCACCACCCACCCAATCCTAAAATTGTGTGTGGCCATGTTTGCCAGAACTCTCCCTTGAGCCAGGAGCTCCCCAATCATGAGAAGCAACTAGGGAGGTCAGTTCACTTAATTACCTAAATCAGGGATGTTAAAGGAAGAGACTAAGTTTGGTTCAGTTAAAACTATTTACATCAGGCCCTCCGTGGTGGCGCAGCAGGTTAAAGCACAGCACTGAGAAGCTAAAGCCGCTTCCACATGAGTTTGAACCCCGCCCTCCCTGGAGGTGATCCCACATGGCACAGCAGACCTCTCTTGACCTGCCCACTGCTCCCCTCAGTAATGTACTTCATCGATCTGCCTGTTCTGCTCCCCACTCTGTCTCTGGTGAAGCCTCTCACCGCCCCACACCTCTGGTCTATACCCCAGTTCTGTATGGATAAATAAATAAATCTTTTTTAAAAAAAAAACAAAAAACTATTTACATCGCCCTGCAAGCAATATTACAATTGCTCAAGGTTAATAAAAGAAAAAGGATCCAGATTTTAATTATACATTTCTCCCTCCAAATGAAGAGAATCTGCAAGCTTCTCTCTCCACTGCCAAACAGTCTGGGAAGGATGTGTACTCAATTGCTTTTGTTCCATAGTCTCAACAGTGGATTGCTATATTAAAATAATTGGATTTTGTTTAGCCTATTTCCCAAAAGCATATAAATGGCCTGGGAAAAAAAAAAAAAAGAACCCAACCCCAAAGATACATTCCAAGAGTGAGCAGAGATTTTAATTATCTGTTGACAAAAATACATGCTTCTGACTTGGTTCAACAGTGTGGGTCCTTGCATAGGAGCTAAAAATAATGGGAACTTAGCACAGAAAACATAATTTGACTGACACATTTCTAGAAAAGGGAAAAAATATATTTCTGACTACCTAAGAGGGAACAATTATGTGTTTATTACCTATTAAAGTAAAGCTGTTTCTTATAGCTGTTAGTTTAATCTCCCCTTAATCATCAATTTGCAACCTTTGTGTCCCAAATCAACCATAATAAATTTATATAGCCAACTCATCACTTTAGAGAATGTTAGCCTAAGACAAAAGTAACAAAAGCTAACCTAGCTCCTGTTCAGAGGAAAAGAGATTTCTGGGTCAGCTGGTAGCATCTAGGCAATTTCAAGCTGTCCCTGGGAGTCCAGAGACCACATCATTTACCTCAAGGGAATAATAGAAAGAATTTCCGGAGGCTGAAAACTTGATGCTGCTTCAGGAAGAAAACTTGCACATCTCTTTTTGTTAACCCCATCTGTTGTCCAGTGTAAACAAAGGCTACCTGCACTGCTCACACATTATTGCTGTCTCGCTTCACTCCTAAGGGTGATCGGGGACCTCCTCTCTTTCCCACAGTCTGGCTGATCAAGAGGAAACCCCACAGAGCTGCTCTCTGTCAGCAGGTGCTTCTCTTCCTCTAGCCCAGTGCCTCTCCAACTTGACAATCGCTCAGGGCTCGCTAAACTACAGACTCTGGGGTCCCACTTCCACCAGATTCTGGTTCAGAGGAAACAATCCGGAGCCCCATCTCTGCATTTCCATCCAGTTCCCAGAAGGTGGTGATACTAACAGTCCTTAAGCCCAACCCCAAGCAGCACTGACGTGGCCAATGCTCCAGACTTCCGGCTTGTCAAGCCTTACACACTACTACTAACATAGCGCAAACAGCTTCTCTGTGACAAAAGCCTGGTCACATGTCACTGGTGGTTCAACACATGGCAACCCCCTTCCCATCCACTCTGGTATTGGAGTGGGGAGAGATCTGGAGGCATGAGAAGTGACTCCAGCGAGTAACTGACCTTTACCAAAGAGAGTCAAGTCTCACTTGATACCAGCCATGCCCTGGACCCTTCATGATACTCGATGGGGACAGGGACATTTCAGTCAGCTTGGAAGCCTCAGCCACCCTGGCACAGGCGCGACAGGAAAGAGCCATCATTTTAAATGTAATGGCAATAAACATTTGGAGGTGGAGGCTTGGACAGAGAAGAACATCAGGAAAGGGGAGACCTGATGTGTGCTTAAAACCAACACTGGAATTTAAACTGGATGAAGGGAGAGGAGAGGAAACCCCAGGAGAGAGCAGACATTGTGATTATTTATTCCCCAGAGCTGCCATGGCACTGAGGAATAGCATAATAACAGCTGAGCCTGCGGATTGGTGGAGCCCCCCATTAGAGGAATAATACATAATAAAAATGGGTTTAATAGAAACGGTGGCAACTGTAATCACTTAATCACCGAGGCTCCCTCTAGAATAAGTTTACCAAATCTTTTGTTTTTTAATATACAGAACTTCTCCCTTGGGAGGAGATGGCAGGGAAAAGGAAGGAGAGAATTACCTCAATAAATCTGCCAGGAGCCAGATGCATTTTTATCACAAACATAATTGGGATCCAGATCACAGAGCAGGCAAGCATCAGCCACCCGAGCACCATGGACCAGTTGGGGTAGCGGTAAGAGCCGTAGGTCATGGGCTCCCACTGGTAAAAGCTGAAGCAAAGGATAAACTAGAAAGAAAAAGAAGCACATGTGTTAGGGTGGTGACGAGGCGAATCCACACACACAGCAGTGAGAGGACCCTGCTCGCAGTGCGGCACTTCTGTATCTATGAACTCACCTGATGCCACAAGGACCCTAAAGGGAGGTTTTTAACCCATTTTCCAAATGAAGAAACAGATGACACCTGTGTAGCCACTGACCCTGCAGGAACTGAGTAAGTGTGTGTGTGTATGCGTGTGTGTGTGCGTGCGAGCACACACATCGGGGCACAGACAAGCTGAAGAGGCATGTTAAAGGACTTATACCAAAAAACGACAGGTGAGGTGGGGTATGTTTTAAGGTGTGTATTCTTTCCATTATGGGTAATCAAGCTTCTGTTACAAGGGCAAAAAGTCCATTCAGTTTAATATTTTTATTTTAAAAAATTGAATTGACCCTACTTTGCTCTCTCCTGGACTGGGGGATGGCCCGCATCTAGGAGCTGCCTTCAAAGCTGGCGAGTGAGACCTGGGTGTCCCCAGACAGTGACTGAGCAGGAAGGTTGGCCCTGTAATTAGTTGTGGGGCGAAAAAAATGGATGCCTGGCCCCTCTCCACTGACTCAAGGTGAATGGGCCTCGCTTGTCAACAAGTGGTGGGTGACAATCTGACACCAGGAGGCCAGGCTGGCTGCACCCCAGTGAGCTGAGGGACCTGTGTGTCTCTGATTCCTCTGCTATGAAATGATCTAGTTCACACTGTGTACAGAACAGGGCTTTCTGAGAACGGCCTGGCATTTTCGCAAGTGTCCCCACCTCGGTTTTAAGTGAGGTCATGACTTAGTTTCTGCTCATAATCTCTCACCACCTTGTGCTTTGGCTGGGCAACAGCAGTGAGGACCCACAAAAGATGTGTTTAGTGCAGCTGAGGAGGAACAAGGGAACACGTGAGCTGAGGAGAGTCACACCAGACATGCAGACCAGGGGGTCAAGCAGCTGTTGCCAAGGCTGCGGGGAGCACTGCCCTGAGAAAACTGCCTTCTTCCCTGTATTCATCTTGCCTCCAACAACAGGAAAATATCCTGCCCTCCTGCCAGCCTCGCTCCTATCTAAAGCAAAAAATTAGTATCCAAAAGTGATTGGAGAGAATTATGCCAGGAAAGACAAGGGATGATGTGTTTGGGGAAAGTGTGAGCGTTATATAAAGCTAAGGCATCTACAGGATGACTCAAAGCAACCAGTGGTGATTTCAATGCAACAATAATTTGATGTATTGATTTAAAGCAACATGAGTCTGAAGACAGTTGTTGGGGGGGGGGGAAGGGCAGGGTAGGGGGAAGTACAACGAGAAGCTGCTCCTGTGGAAAGACATGCCCTCTCTAGGCTCCTTTTTAAGCGTTTGCCCCTAGAGTTATAAGCTTTATTAACCAGTCCATTGCAAGTACGGCCTAATGTAATTATGGTAAGTCGCTCCATTCATTTTCTATATAAATAGCAATACATCTGCTTATGTGTGTGCATAATTTAGTAACGTGATCTGACTATGTATACAATAATTGCATGGAGAATATTTATAGCTCTATAAATCCATGAAGGCACATATAAAAATGATCAATTTTATTTTCAGGGATTTCAAAGTAATTTAAGCCCATAATCTTAACTCATTTCAGCACACCACAAATATACATTTTACTGAAGGGCAAATGGCAAAAGTAAGTGTTTGGCCTGATCCTTTGATGCTCATTTTCAGTGGCACAAATATCACATCAAATTTGCCTGTGCCAACTTGTTCTTTACTACATACTTCCCATACTTCCCAACTGAGACTGGCAACCGCCCTGTGTTCAGAGTAGCCTGACCACCAAAGGTGATAGTTAACCCCTGAGTCAGGCCCACCTTGGCCTTTAGCTGATGGCAGCCTAAGGTGACCCCTAGAGAGACTCATCACTTGATGATGATGATGATGATGGAGTTGACCATTCTAATTCACCATCCTTTGCTCCTAAGCAACACAGAAGGTTAATCTGGTTCTGGATTTACTCTGAGAGCCCTTCACAGGTTCTGACAGTAGTTATATAATGGAAATCAAGTAAATCCAGGATGGTTGCAGAATTATCTAAAAAAAAAAATACAACAATTCTTTAGGATTCCTTTTCCCTCACATTTGCTCATAAAAATTAGGATTATTTTAACTCAAAATTGGCCAAAGTCCACTTGAAATAACAGCACTGGGCTCTTAGAAATTTGTTAGAGCGTTGGGTTAAGTGTAGACAGACATCAGTTCACTTCTTAGTCTACATAGCCCTGGACTCCACCCTCATCTGGGTTACCCCCAAGACATAATGGGTGGCCTTAGGCAAGTCCCTCAGGCTACCAGCCTCAGGGCACATGCCTATGAAAAGGAGGAAGGATGGTCACCCACCCAACAGAGCCCGGCAAGAAGTTTACAAGCTAATATTCAAAGTGTTGTCAACAAATAGTAGCTCTGATTGTTATCATGTGACAGACTGCTGAAGAATAGAATAAAATTCTCTAAATGGACTCTGCCCAGGAGGGAAAGGTAGGCAAAATCTAAAAGGAACTTTGACTTTACCCAGGACAAATCCCAGGTAGAGACTGGGGGAAGGGTGAGATGAGACATCAAGGTCAGAGTCTTAGGTTCTCTTCCCCTGAATTAGGAAAATCTGAGTTCTTCACACTCATTTCAATCCTGAATTCAAGAGAATGAAAAAAATCTACCTTAATCCTTTCCACTCTCATTTCCTAAATCTGGTGGGACTTTCAGACAAATTGCAGGTTCTAAAAAGGGAGTGTGATATCTGTGCCAATGCAGAGAACACCACAGAGGGGTTTTGATTAAAACTCATTCTGTGACATCAAAAACAATTTTTTTAATTCTACTTTTTTCCTAAAACATTTTTTTTTTAATTCTACTTTTTTCCTAACATGCTTTTCTTTTGAGAAGCTGGTAACCCGTAGTGAAACAAGGATCTTTAATCTGGTTTCTATTGCCACCTGCTGGCTATATTAGGAACTACAGTCAGTTTCTTTAGCCTGATGGGATGAGACCCACAAGCAACCAGGCAGAAAAGAGGTAAAACAGGGTATTGGTCAATTGCTGTGCCTGAAAAGTGGAACAAGGCAAAGGTGGCAGTCGATGGCAATACAAAGGGAGCAGGGAGTGCATGTAGGTTTACTAATGAGTACAGAGCTCTGGTATTTAAGAAGATGAATGTCAGATAATCTCAGAATGTCAACATCACATTTGAGGACATGATGCACAGGCTTCAAAGGCAATTAAGAGAATCCTCAAGGACAATAAAAATGAACAATAAAAAATCCAATGTATACTACATTTATCCTAAAAGGGCTGTGTTAAGAAATAGAAAAGAGCGAGAGTTTTGGAGTCAGACTGACTGTGTTCAAACCCAGGCTGTTGCTAATCAATCCCTGTAACACAATCCCAAGTGAATTCCAAAACTTCTGGGCATCAGTTTTCTCCTCTTTGAAAGAGAGAGAGCTAATGTCAGCTTCACAGAGCTAACGGGGGTAGATGAGGTGATATATTTAAAGCACTTTGAATGGTGCCAGGACTGGTCTCCATGAGGGAAATGTGACTGATGTCTGCTCTGTTCATGAGGGGTCTGATATAATGGGAAGTGTTCTGCTTTGTGCACAAAACTCCTCTACAGGAGTCTCGCCTCTGCACCTGATCGGCTAAACACTTTTAGATGTGTTGTTTCACCTCTCTGAACCTCTGTTTCGTCATCTGAAAGATAAGATAATTCCCACTCCGCCAGATTCCCAGGCTCATATAAAGGCATACACCATTGTCAAACATAAATTCCCACGTACACATGCAAGGTGCTGTCCATGGGATAAAACATGCAATCCTTACAGTTAAAATGGTTGGGGTTACAAATGCCCAGCAGACTTTCCAGAAAATGTTTGGCTGAAATCCAATCATCATCTCTATATCTTCACAGAATCTTTGCAAGCCTGCAATTAGATGAGCAGAGACTAAGCATTAGGAGCAGTGGCAGGTGTGAGGGAGAGACAGCAGACAGGTGCCTGAACCATTGGTTAGGAATGACCCTCATTCTGCAGAAAACCATCAGACAAAGGAATTGCTGCGGGAGATTGGGGCAAATTGAACATTTAAAGAAATAGTAAATATTCTGCAGTGATGTTCAAAAATGTCATCCCACACAAATATGGAAAAGACAGCCCAGCCTGGGCATCTCAGGACCACCACAGCCTAGCACGGTCACTTGGAGGCTCTTTGTGGAGGTGACCCTATGTGCTGAGCAACAATGCTGGCAAAGCCAATTAAGATCATGGCCCATAAGTGGAATGCACTCTGGAGGCCTTGGGATACATAGGGTGAGCATTGCTGACATTGGCTTTGGCCCTCCAAAAGAAGACCCTTGCATGAGTCAGTTTATCTTTGTTCTGTGTCCAGTAACAGCAGGCAAAAGCCAGTGTAAACTCCTAGAGCCATCGCCACTTAATGGAAGGCAAAGTCCTGCTGTTTTTATGGCCACTGGTCAGCTTAACTGAACCAACAAGCAGAGGAGACAGCTACACTCACAGCCACCCAGAGCCGCCATCTACAGGCTTCTTGGTTCCGAAATCTTCTCAAACAGCTCCTTGAAAACAAAAGCTGTTGGGGAATGTTTTAGAATTGGGGGCTTCTTGTATTCTTTCCTGAGTTTATCAGAAGTGTGGCTTTCTCAGCTCCAACACTGAAGGGGCCCGAGAGGCCCAGGGTTCAAGATTCTTTGTCAGCATCCATCTCAGTTTACATCTCATTTCTTCATCACCTGGGTTATATGAGTGTGAAAGTTGGGTCCTCCTCAGGCAAGCAGGGCAGAAACACTCTTGCATCCTGAATAATCTACATATCCTCTGCCCTTCTTATCTGAGACCTGTGTCCTCAGGTGGGAGAACCCAGCCTGAACCCGCCTCGTCTAGCTGACTCTGGGTACTGTTTCCTTAGTCCCTGAGGAACAGGCAAATTTAGTCTCTGTGGCCCCTCTCCCTCACTTCACTTACCATCTTTTACCTTTTTCCATCACCTTCCTGTGTATACCGATACCCACTGTCTTTGCCCGCCCACTGCCCCTGCCCCCACTTCAGCCCAGATATGTCAGTGTGTGTCATGGGAGCAAGCCGAGGTTTTCTTTAAGAAAAAAATTATAACAATCTATTTACACCTGGGAGCCAAGGGAGGCAATAAAAGATGGGCAGGGCTCGTTCTGATTACAAAGGACATGGTCTGGGAAGGGTCTGGAGGAAGCCTGGGGGGAGGGGTGGGGACCCAGTCAAGGAGGTCCCTGTGCTCCACAACCCCCCATCTGTCCCTTCACTCTGTTGTTCTCCGCTCCATGTGGTAGGGAAGAATAGTGGGGTGAAAACAAAGACTGTCACCTGCTGGGTGGAAAGCAGAACAGCTCCTCTCAGCCTCTTGAAAAAATACCCCTGAGAGTGTTCTCTATCTTGATCTGGGTGCTGGTTACCAAGGGTGACGATACCTGGACCTATCGGCACACCTGGACATGCTCTCTTCTTGTCGGGAGGTTACCCTTTGATCTTAAAGCTTGCTCCCAAAATCTCATTCCAGCTCCTTCGCCAAAAGAACTGATCCTGAGGCTTCTCATGGCCCTCAGCTCCTGGCATTTGCTTCTACTCCATGAACAGCAAGCCCAGACCAGAAAGGCAGTCAGAGCCTTGACTGTGAACTCAGGATACACTGACAAGAGCACCTTGAAGCACAGCCAAGCCTCGGGTTGGTCGCAGCATTACCTGTGCTGGGAACAAGGTGAGGATTCGCCAAAGGCAGGTCTGCTCAACTGAGCATTTTTTGTGCAGCCAAGCTTCTTGTCCTACTTTAAGGTAACTGTGATTGGGGCCGGCCACAGACCAGCACAGTGGAAAGAGGGTTGGGGTCCACGAGCTGATGCTGGCTCCTGCCTCTAATTCACCGTGTGGCTTTAGGGGAGGCACAGCCCTTTCTCAGCCCTTGCTGCTCCTAGCGGGTGCTGGGACTTTCTGGAGGGGTCAGTCCACCCGGCTTAGGCTACTGTGAGTCCACAGGCCAGGCAGCAGGCCCCGAGTCGTGACCTGACTGCCTTTGGATTGGTTTGTGTTTCCAGTTAGAGCTAGCAAATGCCTTCAGGTGAACAGTCTCTGGGCACGAGAGAAGGAAAAGAATGGAGGATACAGGAGTCAAAGTTGAGAACCTCAAGAGGGCCTCAGTTCTTAACAAAAATATGAAAATTTCTATTGTCAGTATCAATACTTCAGCCCAGATATGTCCTTCAGGACACATCACAGCAGTGATCATGCTTAAGGTTAGGCCCGAGAAAGATATCTAGATAGTATCCTCTGAGAAGAGGCGGATGGTGGTAAACGTGCTCAGCTCACCCCGAGGGACAACTCTGGCCCCAGGGCTACAAGAAGGGGTGGGTAATGGGTACCCAGTTTCAGCAAGAGGCACTTCGGTACAGAAAAGGGGTCCCAGGCCTGAGAGTAGAAAGGCTGGGTCCCGAGGCGGCATGGGCCCTGGAAAGCCCTCCGCCTGTGGGTCTCCTTGAGGCGTCTAGACACTGGCGCTGCCGTGACAGGCCCCTGGTCCTGTGTGGGACTGCTCAGACAGCTCTGGCCATGAGCGGGCTGACCACAGAGGGAGCTAGGAGCTACCAGGAAGCCTCCTGCGTCCTGCCGGGTCACTGTGTCCAGCTGCTTCCCTGCTGGCTCCAGCTCCTGTCCCCCCTCCCTGACTTACGCCACCCCCACCAGCACCCCTTCCTGACTCAAAGCCTACGGTCCCTTCAGGCTTGGTCCATATGACTTGCTCTGTCTTCCCTATCCTTTCCACAGACTCCAATCTCTCTTACTTTCAGAGCCTAACTCTTAGTAAAGGAACAGCCTATGGAGCCAGAGCAGGCACGTGGAGGCTTGCCTGCGGCATGGTTTTGTGCCCAGAGGGTAAGGAGTCGGGACCCCAAAAGGGATCTGAACAACTGCTTCTGGAAAGCTAGTCTGAGTTAACAGAAAGGCAGGAGGACACACACACCAAAAGGTGGCAAACTCATGGCCACTCTTACAGACTCCAGAAACAGATTCTACAGTTTAGGAATCAGCCCACAACAAGTTTTCTTGTACCCAGCCAATCACAAGGTGGGAAGTCACAGACTTACTTCAACCCCCAAACCATCACTATCACCTGGGCAGCTTTGTGGCTCTTGTCTTTACAGACCACACTGGCCTTTGGCCTGGAGATGGCTTGGGGGTGAAGAAGGGAGCTGCTCTCCCTGTGGTGTGGCCAGAACCAGGCTCCAGTGGCTGCACGGGGCCCAAGCCTGGATTAAAGCTGTCCTGTGACAGCTTGAATCTCCAAACTTTTCCACTTCTATGATTTCCACTAGGTCCCAGACATTATGCCTCGAGTCCTGGTATACCTCAAATTATTGCCAGTTACTAGAAAGGCCATTCCCGGAGCACCAGAATTCTAGGCATTGGCTCAAGTTTCCCCACCTTCGTTAGCATAACTTCACACTCACTGAGTCTCAGTCTTTATTGTGTCTCTGTGAGGTGCCACCTTTCAAGATTTCAACTAGTCTGGCCCTCCTTTATGTCTAGGCAGCAAAGGTGCTCCTAGCCAGGGAAGCTTGGCTCAGTGCTGACCTCTTTGCCAAGAGTTCAGCAGGTTGTCCGCTCTCCCTGGTAGCTCGGGGCAAGGTGCAGTCTGGCGAGTAACCACTGCTGCCCTCCCACTTTCCTTGCAGCACGCAGGCACACAGTAAGTGCTTAATAAATGCCTGCAACTCAAAGGCGTTCACCCAGGCTGTAGTGAAATAATGTTTTCAAAAAGAATCAATGCACTTGAGCGAAAGTCTGCTAACAGGAATGTTGTTGGCAGACGGGAAGCCTCTGTCTCTGCACACTGGGCCCCAGACAAGGGAGCCTGGGCACCCGGGCACCCTGATTGAGAGGTGGCCGGGGCCATTCTGCAAAGAATGTAAGTGAAGATGGAGCAAAGGAGGAGGCTCCTGGAGACCCGAGAAGAAACTTGCATTTGTAGAGTTCTAGGGAGACTCTTTGGGGTCTGTTTGTTGGTTTTCAGGATCAACCACAAGAATTGGTAAGAACCCAGCATGCCTCACAAGGAGGCAGAGAAAGGCAGTCTGGGGCACCATGGGCAACAATCAAAACAGAGTCAGACAAGTCACAAATGCCACTAGAGGAAAATACACCACGGAAAGCCAAGCAGAGAGCGTGAGGGCAGGGAGGGTGGGGGGCTGCTTCCTTGCACTGCACGCCCCAGCTCCAAAGCATGCCCTCTTGACTACCAGGACAATTCAAAGACTGTTTTCAAAGGGAATCCACTTCAGCAAAAGTCGGCTAACAGGAATGTTCCCATGGCAGACTCAAGG
The DNA here is from genome assembly GCF_000260355.1 of Condylura cristata. Lineage (NCBI taxonomy): Eukaryota > Metazoa > Chordata > Mammalia > Eulipotyphla > Talpidae > Condylura > Condylura cristata. Next base: position 25,179,845 of record NW_004567116.1, read on the forward strand.
AGCGTCACTTTTAAACCTGGATAGCATGTGATACAGGGAGCTCTGCAGTAAATCCGCTGATTACTATGAGTCTCTGTTCCAGGGAGCATTGTTCACCTTTTGTGTAAAAGCAACAGCATTTGCAACTAACCCCGCTCCGAGGTGAATGATTTTCTCATTCTCATATTTATTATCACATGAGGTAAATTTTAAAGCTTCTATTTCTGACTGCAAAAACAAGTTTTGTTTCATTGCAGAAAATGAAGAGAAGATAAAATATGAAACCTCAAGCCCAGAGATCGGCCTTTGAAGAATGTTGACTTGAGAACCTGAATCCGCTATTTCAATCGAAAGTTAAAACATAAAAGTTAACCCTGCCGTATTTCAGTGGCCAGATGACATCTCTGGAATCTAGAGGCAAGAGATTATTGGAACCAAAAAAGAGAAGACGAACATCTGGGACTCACTGGCTTATTTTTTAAATTCTGTAGTTGGGATGGTAGGTCAGCAAATCGCTGGGCTCATTTTTGTTCTTCACAGGTTCACATTCAACTCCTTGGAGTTAACCCTGCATTTGTGAGAAGCACCCCCCCAACAACAAGAATTTTTATGGAGATCAATTCAAAATATATGCAAATAGACCATCATTGCGATGTACTCCTGAAGCCAATATAGTCCTATGTGTCGATTATTTCTCAAAAAGAACTTAACTGTGCACTGTACTTTGGAGAATAAACTATGTATCAGTGCAGGTTTTCCCTTTCATTGCTAACAAATACCCTAGCTTATTTCAAATATATTCACTTCCTAGAACTCCAGCCAAGACCCAATCAGAGGGGGCAGCCACATCTGGCCAAGGAACATCTGGTTCTACCGGAGAGCAGCACAGCTTGGTGTGGACCTGGTTCCCCCTGCTGGCCCAGCAGTGGCCCACTTACAGATCAGGTGACCCCCTGAGGCGTCCCCAGGAAGCTCAGCATAGTCCAGGGCCTGGAACACTCAGAGTTTTTTAATCTTTCCCTTCAGAACCAAAAAAGCTGTCCTTGGGAGGGGTGAGAGGGGAAAGCTATTTAGCTTCTAGTTAACTTGTAAACACTGAGATGTTAAAAGTCTTCTATTTTAATGATGTTTGCCCTGTGACAACAGAGAGGTAACTGGTTAGCTTAGAAGAAGGAAAGGGCACAAGGTGGAGGAAACAAGAAGCTGCCACAATTGAATATTCACATATTCCTGGCACTTTGGCACTTGCTCCAGAGGCCTTATCTACTTTGTGTAGGGACAGACTTCCAGGCTGAAACTCTAGGCAGACTCCAAGACAGAAGTCAGCAGTGCTTCTGCTCCCACAGGGCTTGCTTAGCTCATTAGCCTTCCCAGAACCTGGGAGCCCACCCAGAGCGAAGCCCCCAAAGCCCAAACACTCTACCCCAGGGACAAAAGTGCCATCAGCCAAGTTAATATTCCTGTTGTTCTTGATAATGATCCCACTGATTCTTGATAATGACCCTACTGATACTTGATAAAGACCCTACTGATTATAGATCTGGGATGGCAGGACTAAAGTAAGGGAACTGGGCATTTATGACTGGCAACAGCTGGGATGGAAATCTCACCTAAGAGACCCCTATGAGGCTAATAAAGTTTCCTAAGGAACTGTGAGTCCTGTGGTCTCTTTCTTACCACAGGAACCCACAGTGAAGTTATTCTACCCCTCAAGCCATGTGAAGACAGAAGCTAGCAAGGTCAGGAAGTAAATTCACACCTACAAGTGGCCTCCTCCTCCCTAATCTGGCTACACCCCCAGGTACTGGCTAGCGCCTTGTTAGACCATACTCCAGGCCTTGAACTGATGAGAGGAGTGCTATACAATGAGTTTTTGGTATCACCATCAGCCACCTTTTGTTTCTCTGTTAAATCTGGATCAAGGTGGTCCAGAGACAAGTTCGGAAATAAAGGTGCAACTCTCTGATGTTTCCTGAGTAGCTGCGAATAAGCTCTCATTGTCTTATTAAATAAGGGAGAATAAGTGCTTGTTGTCTTAGTAAATAAGTCAAGTCAGCTTGCCCTGCATGCCTGGCCGGTGCTACCACCAGCGGCAGGCACTGGTGTTTCCTTACCGTATACATATGAGATTCCCACAAGCTCAAAGATGGCAATGATGACGAGGGCGTAGGAGGCCGCATACGTGTCCACAAGCTGAAACATGTAAATCCCACCCTAACAGAAAGAGAAGCAACAAAATCAATAGGCCTGGCCCTCAGCTCTCTCCACTTCAAACAGTCAGTCCTTCTAGCCTAAGAGAGCCAGGTGCAAGCTGAGGTCTCCCCTCCTTGAGACTGCAGAAACCTGAAGCTGGCCCAGTAACCTGTGAGTTGTAGGCTGGCCACTTAGCAAAGCAGCACCTCTCCCCCAGAAGACTCTAAAATAATCAATAGAACAAGTACAGAAAAATGACCTGACATAGTACTCTAAACAGGCAAAGGTCAGTGTCTAAACATGTATACGTGAAAGTGCTGCACAGCTTTGATTTTGCTTTAAACAACCAATGTGCCTATCTGGTTGACCTTCACATGACCTTTATGTGTTGCTGGTGCTCTTCACCCAACCCCATGCAACTTTATACCACTCTGTAAGTCTCTCTACACTGCATGAGACATAGGGACCATCTCGTTCCAATTCCTCATTTTACAGATGAAGACACTCCATCCTGAAATATTGACTCACTCATGGTCAGAGGTAGCAAGAACAAGACATATCCTGAGTGAGCTAACCTCAGTTTACCAAAGGCCTCAGGACTAGCAGGAATGCAGAGGCTTGCATGTGATGAGCAGCGCACTGGCAGCTCCTCTGGTCTACAGATTGGGATTTTCAGGCATTCCATTTTCTTAAAGTAGGACACACCTGCCTCCTTGGCTCAAGTAGCATACATCTCAATTATGAAGATGCTAGAAGTGTCACTAGGTGCCAAGGTGACATATTTCCCTCTGTGGTCAGAACTCTTAATGAGCTGGCATCCTCTACTTGGAAATGGCAATGGTGTCACTGTGTCATATGTTGCTAGTGGCTGTTGTCGCAAAGCTCACAGTAGAAGGAAAGCAGGGAGCAGCCATCCCACCTGCCCAGATTCCAAGCTGTGTCCGCTCACCTGAGTGATCATGGGAAAGCCCATGATGAAGAAGCAAATGCAGCAGCCCAGTGTGAAGACCGGCTTGTGAGTGCGCAGGTACTTGGGGAACTCATCCGAGATGGAGGTCACGATGGTCTCGATTGTTGCAAACTGGAATAGAGTTAGTGGTCAGGCCTCTGACACAGACTGCAGAGCCCAGGAGGATCCAAACACTTCTGTATTTCCCATCAGGAAAGAGGTGCTAGGACTAGGTTCAGTTTGTAGGGCTGCATTCCTCTGATGAGGCTAAAAGGCCTTGCTGGGGTCCGACCCACAAGGCCAGTGAGGGAATCCGGGCAGGGTATGAGCTCTAGAAACTGTGCTGCCAGCCCTGGGAGACAGCACTCATATTCTCTCATCCAGAAGGCAGTTAAGCACCACTTTGTATTCATGAGATGTAAATTCCTCTTCAACTTGAGGAAAACCCCTCTTTGCACCCAACTACTAAACTCCAAGTGCCTGTCAGCATGATTTGTACTAGTCTCAGCCCCAGGGCAATTTCCCTCAAATTGACTTCTTATTATTCTCCCTTATTCAGCCCACAGAATTTGCTTTGGCAAAATGACATCAAAGCAGGATGTACACAGGCTAAACCTTGGCATGGAAAATGGAAGAGGGGACAGAGCGAGGGAGGTTTGTTCCTTTGGGTCAAGTACCAGGTTACTGAGCCATCCTTATGTCACTTTGGGAAATACTCAGAAACTGCGAGGTCTACCCTCAAGCCCCTGCCACTTGCTGGATGCAGGGCCCAGGAGAGGAAAGTCTTCAGAAGGAGGCTGAGGGGCTCACCATCGTGTCAAGTCCAAGAGTGAGGAGCATCAGGAAAAAGATGATGGCCCAGAATGGAGAGAGGGGCAGCCTGGTTAAGGCCTCTGGGTAAACCACAAATGCAATGCCTGGCCCTGGAAGAAACAAGACAAATGATTGCAGACAGGCTCAGGGTCAAGTCACCTCTTCCTGGAAGCCCATGCATCCACTCCCCAAGAGATTCTGAGTTATTATATTTGTTATGTTTTGACTGATTTCCATCCATTTTTCCGACTAGACCTAAGGTCTTTGAAGAGAAGAACAGGAGAACTCGGGTTAGACCTGGGGGAACTCAGAGGAAAGGCTCAAAAATTGTGTCCAGGCAGAAACGCAGAGTTCAAGGCCAAGCTGCGTGCCATGGTTGTATTGGCGAGTGTTAGCAATTATCATTTTGAACAATGGTTCTCAATCAAGAGTGATTTTTGCCTCCAACCCCTTAGGGGACATTTGGCAAAGTCTGGAGATGTTTTTGATTCTCACAACTGGGGTGTCGGTGGTGTGAGAAGGAGGACAGATCATTGACCTCTAGTGGGTAGGGGCCAGGGGTGCTCTAAGCATCCCTCAAAGCACAAAGCAGCAAAGAAATATTCTTTGCACAACTAGGAATCATCTGACCCAAATGTCAGCAGTGCTGAGGTTCAGAAGTCCTTCTCTAAAGGTTAGAACATGCCCAGAATGATATCACCTATAAAATGTGAATTCATCTAATGCTGATAGGATCTTGCCCTGCAAAGGTCTGGTACAGATGGGGTTATATCTGTCACCTAGTAATTTGTTGGAGAAAAGGAGGTGATAAAGTACAGTAAAAGGGTTAAGAGAGTTTGAGCTCTAATTATCAGACAAATTTGGACCCAAATTCAGCCTCTAGGGCTTACCAGCTGTATAATTCTAGAAAGTTCTTTTTTCAAAACCTCAATTATGCCGCTTTCTAAAGCAGGGATGTTGGTTCTTCCCTGGTGGCATATTGGGTTAAAGCACAGCACTATGAAACTATCCTCAGCCACTGCAGCATGAGTTCAATTCCTGGCCAGCGAGGTGATCCATGAGGTATCGTGGACTTCCTGTCCCACCTGCTGCTCCCTTAAGCAGTGTACTTTGTCAGGCTGCCTGTTCTTTTCCCCACTCTGTCTCTGATGAATCCTTTCAACCCCCACACCTCTTGTATGCTTCCAGTTCTTATATGCATAAATAAATAAAATCTTAAAAAAATAAAGCTGGGACGTCAACAGTATCTCAAAGAGTGGTTATGAAAAACAAATTGGGAAATTCAGGTAGAGTGCTAAGACCAGTGCCTCACTCCTCATTCTCACTCACAGAATATTAGCTTTTATTATGAGTGGACAACGAATGTGCAGATTGGCGATTCTGACTCTGAATATCACAAGTATACTACCCCAGGTCTCAGGGGAGATGTCTAAGGGGCAGCCTTTTCTGCTCTCATCGGGCCATTTCTGTCTGTCTCTTGGCCTCCGGGGAAGATTACTGTGACCCCTGATGGTTAAAGCCCCATCCGCTGAGAATTTCCTTGTAGGTAGAAAAGGAGATGATAATGGGCAGGGATGAGTAAGCAACATCCACAGCCAGGGCATGTCTGGAAACCAGAAATCGCAGCACCTGGAGTTTTTATAACTTAAACATAACGGGACTTTCTTAAACCGGAATTTATCAGGCTGTTAGTGTCTAATGTTGCTTAGGGCCTTGGGGTATTTAAAATATAAAGCCTCCAATGCCTAAGAAACCTCCGCTTTATGCGTTTATTGAACAGACGGTAGAACAGTCTCTGAAGGTTCCCTATGTGAGCCATAAACGAGAAGTCTGCATTAAACCACAGTTCAAAACAGGTCTCCGATGCAGAACCCGAGGCAGCCAGTTCAGCACGCTGGCCACAGTAGGCCCATAAAGTGGACACGAAGGTCTTGAAATGGCCGCCACCGGAGGACCCCGGCTGATGGCTTTAACAGGAGTTGGCCCTTTGGGCCTTAACTGCTTTTTCAGGGTGGAGAATGATTTCAAAATATTCGACCTGCTTCCATTTCAGCTGCCTCCCTAAAGTACAAGGTGAAGGCATCATTTTCACCAACCTCCATTTATCTAAGATGGCTTGGGAATGGATTTTAAAAATACATTTTTATAGCATTTTGTGGAGTTTAAATGTTTTTTGTCCCTCCCCCCCCCCCAAAAGATGCATCATCGAGCTTGAGCAAGTTTTCCTAGCTGAGGTCTGGAAGCCTGGCTGAGGAGGCTGTACACAGCCCCACCCCACTGTCTGGATGCAGTACAGCCCAGTGGCTGGAGTGCAGGCCAGGCCCCTCTGTGTCCTACCAGTTGTGGGTCCACAGGGAGACTTGTTCTTTCCAGAAGGCCTCCGTTCCCTTATCCATTCAGTGGAGCTAATAATAAAAATATTGTGAGAATTAAATGTGTTGATACACATAAGTCAAGGGCTGTGAGAACTCAGCAAACATAGACCATTGTTCTGCTTCCCAGGAAAAGGGTCCCAAGAGGCTCTGTAGAGAGACTAAGGACTTGCAGAGAGACTAAGGTGACAGCTTCTTTTATCCTAGAAAGCTGCCAATGATACAACCGGGGATGCTGGTCAATGCAGCAGGCAAGACCTGCAGCCAGGAGAAGCCCCTGTCACAGAGGGCTGGGTGTGTTCTCTAGAATGTGCCTCCTGCGTCCCTGTGCCCAGGGCAGAAGAAGAGTTGGGCTTCAGTTTAAGAACTGATGGTTGGTGGATGGTCAGGCCTGTTTGATCAGCTCAGTAACTGAATTTTCAAGGTGCAAGGAATCCATGGCAGTACTTCCTCATGGTCTGGTTCCCTGGGGTTACCCTCCTCCCCCCACCCCAGATCTGGGAACTCAAATGCACTCGGTGCATCTGTGTTCACCTCCTCTGGTCTAAGCCTGTCTCACTGCAGATGGAGGAGCACCTTGGGGCTTGGGTTAGTTCTGAGTCAAGCACCACTGCACAGATAACCATGGAGATGGCAGGGAGATGGTTGTAGAAGATGCACTTCCCAGAAGAAGCTTCTCCCGAATAGATGCCTGAAAAGAGGATGACCCCTTCCCTACACCCAGCATAGAAGCAGGGGAAGGCCTGGTCTCATCACTTATCCCACACCCTAAGGCCCACACAAACCCTAAGGCCCTAAGGCTGAGGTTTTGAATATGAACTTAAAGAAAATGCCTCCCTTAGAAGGGAACAATAAAAGAGACAGGGAGTGTGGTTTTGTTTTTGACTACAGACCAAGGTAATCTGTTAGTAAGTGTAGAGTAGTTGTTCATGTTGGGTCAGCAAAACCTTACTGAAAGTCTACATGCCAGTGCTGCCTAGGAAGGAAGAGGCTGGTATTTAATGCAATCACCACCCAGTTCTCAGACCCTCTGTTAAGGAACGTCAGGGGGGTGGGTTAGTGGCTGAGACAAGGCTGCAAACCCAGGTTCGGATTAGCAGGGATAGCTGTTCCCTGGGATTTGTAAGATGGCCTCACAGACCACTCACCTGCCCCTACGGGGAATGAGGGCCTCTGTCCCTATGTTGGGACAATTAGACATTACCAAGTCTTAACACACTGTTAGAGTCTGTTGAAGTGGCCTTCTGTTAAAACCAAAGTAACAAAAATCTGAAAAAAAGGAAGTTCAGAAAAAACCCAGACAACTATCTGATGTTTTCTATGTAAATGTAAAACTTCTATTAGGGTTTTCAAGGCATGTGCACCCAAATCTTGTCTGGGACAAGAAACTGCTCAGAAGCGTGAGCTAATGCGGCCCGGGATGCAGAAAGTCCTCTCCCACAAGTCGGACACTGGCTGGCAGTGAACTCGGTAATGTCACCAAAATAGCAAAACCCTTCACAACCCGATACAAAGTGGGACAGGACCTGCCTGCTTCAGCTATTCTGCAGGGAGGAAATGAGGACAGTTGGGATGGCAAAGGCACCCCTGCAGTGAAATCCTCTCTTCCCTCTCTCCCTTTTCAGCACCCCAGGGAGTTGGAGCAGTCCCAACCCCAGGAGCATTCATCAGCTCAGCTGGGAGCCCCGCTAATTTAGTGCCCTGTAGCAAACCAAATACCCCAGGATCTTAATACTCTCTCCAGGGAGAGGTCATTACCAGCCCTTGAGCTCTGTAACTCTTTATGGCCCAAACGCAGGATCAGCCCATCTAGGCAGTAGTTACTTCTCCTTGAAGAGCTAGAAGAGAGCTGGCTGTCACCAAGGTGACATAGGGCTCAGTTCTGCCATGTGCTCTCACCGGAGCTGTGATCTAGGCATCACAGTGAGCTCTGGAAGAGAGAGATCCACACGGAGAAGCTGCTCACAGGGACACGCTCCAAATTGTTCAGGAGTGACAGTGACCATCCCCTGGGCCCTGGCACAGTCCCCACACTGAAGCAGCTTCTAACAGATGATTATAAGGGTTATAACGATAAGTAATAGCAGCAACAACGTCCCTACATCACTGAAACATGCTAAATACCCAAATCCTCTCGAAAATAAGATGGAAATAAAGTTAAGTAAAATGATTGAAAACTCTCTCTCTGCAAAATGCTGAGCTAGAAATGCAGATTCAATGAGGAAAAAAACAAAAACTGTAAGCTCAAAAATATCATGCAAATGTTAGGCAATAATAGAGGGGTGGCTTGGGTGGAGAGTAAACAGGTATTATACATCCTCTGCACCAACACCAGAATCCAGCCCTTCCTCACACTGGGGGAAAATTCAGGATGGCAATGCTAACTAAGCAGAAGGCCCTGGAAGCACATTTGACCTACCAATTGGGAAAAGTGCTTTGTAAGGAAAAGAACTCACAGGTCTTATTAAGCACGAGTGCTCAGTTTCAACTGAGTCTCTTCTGCAGAGAGCCCTCTGCAGAGAAAGCTGGCCTGAGTGGCTGGACGGCAGGTCAAGGTCACTGACAGGCTTGATGAGCCTGTGCTGACACCTTCCTTATTCAGACCCTCGCTGAATTAAGAGGGCAAAGGAAAGAGGAGGGAGAGGAGAGCACGTAGGAAAGAAGCTTTGGGCGATACTTGTGGTTAGGGCTCCAGCCAGCTCCAGCCCTGTGTGACCTGTGCCAGTCTCGCTGCCAGTGTGGTCCCGAGTGCCAACTTCTCAGCAGAGCAAAAACTAGGACCTTGGAAAGTGGGCCTGGAGTCTCCCTAGTGACAGCGGGGTGACAGCCTCACTGTACCTTGGTCTGCCACATTCTCGATGTTGACCTTGCGTTCATTGGCCATGAAGCCGATCACAGAGAAGATGACGAAGCCGGCAAAGATGCTCGTGGCACTGTTGGTGCAGGTTACAATTAGAGTGTCCCTGGAGGGAAGAGACAAGAGTGCCCGTTAGGTGTGCCTCGGGAGCTGGCAGGCCCAGGGGGAGGGCACAGGGCTGTGTATCTGGGCGTGGACATGGGGCGTGCCAGTCTAAACGCTCCACTGTGAATGGCCTCGTTTTCTTTTACTCACAAAGACAGGAACAACCAGTTCTGACCCTCTACTCCCTACAGCTGATGTATAAAGCCCCAAAAGGTTCAAAAAGATCGCTAGGATTTATGAATGTAGACATGGGGCTGAAGAAGTGGCAGAGGGAAGTTTGACATCAGAGCAGGAATGGAGGGGATGGATGATGGAAACTCCAGGATAGGACCTGTGTGTGAGGGAAGGGAAGGTGGTGGTGCCAGGAAGTGGCATCAAGAGGTGAGGCTGGGGAGGGGCACACAGGCTGAGAAGGGCCAGGGGGGATGCCAGTGGCTCTGTCTACACCCCAGTGCCCTCTGCTGGCAGTATGCCCGTGGTGCCATCCTGCCCTGTGCAGGCTAAGGTTCCTGCTAGGTGGCATCCCGAAGCCAAATTCAAATTCCAGTGCTCCTACAGGCTGGTGGCATGACCTTGAGCAAGTCACTTTCATTCTACTCTGATTTGAGATGGGGACAATGACCGGAACCTCCTCACAGCTGTTTGTGATGATGCCTACACAGCAGGACTCAGTGAATGGCCCACCTGGTTTGACCCCTGATGACAGGGCTGAGGCCCAGGGAAGGGAATGAGTTAACTAAGGCAGGTGAGAATTTGAATCCAGACTTCTTGCCTCTCAGACCTGCGTTCTTTCTGTCACACCACACAGCCTCATTTCCAGCAAAGCCCAGAGCAAATCTTTACCCTTCCTCGGTGTGGGGTAAAGATTTGGGTCACAAATTTTGGGTCACAGTTTAATGAGAGATTATGACCAAAGGAACTCAAACTTCTTATTCTGGCATTCCAGCTGTTATGGGCTGAATTATGTGTCCCAAAGTACATATAATGCAGTCTTAACTCCCAATACCTTAGAATGTGATTGGGACTTTGAAGACATAATTAAGTTAAAATGAGATCATTAGTGTGGGCCCTAATCCAATAAGCCCGATGTTCCTACAAGAGGAAATGAGGACACGGATACACACATGGAGGGATAATCACATGAAGACACTGGGGAAGGACCATCAACAAGCAAGGAGAGAGGCCTCAGATGAAATCAACCTTGCCAACACCTTCATCCTAGGCTTCTAACCTACAGAATTGTGTGGAAATAAACTTTTTTTCTTTAGGCCACCCATTCAATGCTACCTGTTATAGCAGCCAGAGCAAAAGAATCACAGGGTCTGTCTAAATGGCCTCAGCCAGTTCTCAGGTTCCTTCTGGATGCAAGCACCTTCTACTCTGACCCCACTGACCGGCTCCGACCTCACATCTCCATCATGCCATTTCCCACTCATTTCTGCCTCTAGCTGCTTCCATTATCTAACATACATTTTCTCCTTCTCACACCTGCTTAAACGGGGCCCAGGGGAGAGCTCACCTCTGTGAAGCCATCCCAGCCTTCCGAGGCCACACCTTAACTGTAACCTTTTCCTCTGGGTGCACAAAATATTTTACACATTATTTCAAAAATTACTAATAACAGCTGTTGTTTATTGAACACCTACTATGTACAAAAATATTACTCTGAGAACATTGTATAGATCATCTCTTGCCTCTCAACAAAATAATATAATCTGCCTTTACAGGGAAAAGTGAGGCTCAGAGAAGAGAAACATTAAGCCTGTGCCTTGTGTCTCACTAAACGGTGAAATCATAATCCAAATGCAAGTCCATCTGTCCAGGATGTCCCTCCCAGCCTCCCTCCTTCTTTCCTTCTTGAATCAGTTCACTGAGAAGATGAGCTTTATTTTCTTATTCCTTGTCACAGATGTATTTAACTTTCAGATGTCACCTGCTGCTATTGTTGCCCACGGTCTCTCAGGTGGTCTTCTAGGTTTCAGAGCACCAGGCCTCACCTTGCCCTACCCCAATATTCCCACTGTCTCTGTGCATCAGAATCCCCTGAGGATCCTGTCTGCATATGGAGATTCCTAGGCCTACGACACCTTCTGAAATGTTCTGATTAATAGACCTGGGAGGAGACTCAAAGTTTGCAATACTTTTCAGCTGTATGGAAGTATAGTTGACAAGTAAAATCATTACATATTTCAAGTATACAGTGATGATTTGATATACATTGTGGCAAGATCCCACTATCTAGTGAATGAGTGCATTACCAGGATGTTTCCACTGTCTCTGGGGAAATATTTGTTGAGTGGCTGAATAACTATACTTCATCAGTGACAGCCATACACCATATCCATGGACTGGCTAGCTGGCAAATGACTATCACAGGACTCAGCTAGTGACACAGCACCCCATTAGACCCCCTGAGCCATGTGTCATAGTCAGCAGGGCAAATGCACCCAGGACAGCAGCAGCCAGGAGCTGGGCCTGACTAAAGGGTTTCACCTGTGCCATGGGCAGCTCTCTGACTCTCCCTCAGGTAAATAGTGAGGAAATGGCCTGAAGTTTCTGATCACCCAATTCACTGTCCTGTCCCCAGACCTGCTCACTGGCCTCCTCTGAGATCTTGAGTGGCTCCACATACCTGTAGCAGTTGTTGTGGAATTTGTTGTAAGAGGACAGAGTGATCAAGCCTCCCCAGGCGGCAGATAAAGAGAAGAAAATCTGAGTGGCAGCATCTTTCCACACCTGGGTGCGAAATGAGAGGAGATTCAAGGTCACTGAAGGGGACTCAGGGAACGTGTCTCCCATGCCCAATGGGACACCATTTCCCAGGGAAAAGGCAGGACAAGATGAGAAACACACTTTGAGCACACTGAAGGTAGGAGAAGGCACTAGTGTTTGTGTATTGAATGGCGCTAACAGCTCCATTCTCATCAAAGGAGAGAAACTCCTTTGCGCATGCCTGTTGAGATCTCAGGCATGTATATACTACCATATAAAACTGAACAGGAGAGATTTTTTTTTTTTTAATTTACCAGGACATACTCTCAGAAAACAATTTGGAACAGTGAACTATATTCATGGATATAAAATAAAAACGTTCTTTAAATTGACATTCCTATTGTTACCACAACTGAGATTAAAAAGACGAAACTCTGTAGCCTCTCATCTTCACAAAGCAGCTCAGTGCCACAGCACAGCGGGTTTTAGAGCCACATCCTTTTTGAACTTGGTTGACAAGACCTTTTGTGTCTATCAGCTGGTTCCTTAATTATCCTCACAAAAATTCCAGAAGGTTCACTCAAGAGTTTGAGCAAGAGATTGATTTGATTTATGTGATGGACCTCATCACTTCTATAAATGAAATCCAGAGTTTTAATTGGGCT
>NW_004567116.1:25192634-25248266 GCF_000260355.1 Condylura cristata
CGCGTCAAGGGGAGTGCATCTGTGAGGTGATCATATGATTTCATTTCTAGCCAATGACATGAGCATCAAGTGTTATGCTGAACTTCCAGGGTTTCTCTTCTAACAGAGAGGGAGGGTGCCCTCCCTCTATTCTCATCCCTTTGTGCGGTTGGAGTGACGGTTGGAGTTCTGGCAGCTTCGTGAATGCTATTGACTGCAGATGGTGCAAAACTATAGGAGCCTGGAGCCCTGGCCATTATGGAACTCCCTGTCCAGGACACTGGGGGTTAGTCCATGCTAGAGAAACAAACATCCGGCTTACTAAAGCCACCATTATTGGTTTGTGTTATATATCATCAAACTTACTAGTCTGAGCAATGTGTGCTTAACATACATTGGAAAGGTAGATTTTTCTTTGAAAGAGGAAAACACACTCCCTCATTTGGAACTGTCTGGGGTGGGACTGTTAAGTCTGCACAATATGCCCTGCAGACCAGGTGAAGTGTGCAGTGGCCCGGTCACAAATTCTCTAAGCCCTTTAAGTAATCATTGCTGGTGGTTCATCTGAATGCTGTTATTTTCCAGTCAGCAAAACCCCATTTCCAATGCACTATAATTAGTAACAGACAAGTGTCCTGAGATGGCCCAAAGCTATTAAGGGAATTTCATTCTTCATTTTGGCCTCCACTGCAACCCTAGATGTAGGACAACTATTCCAGGAACCTGAAAACCCCCAGATGCCCACTTCTCATTAAAGACTTCCTGAGTGCGTAACACTCCAAGATCATCAGCATCTTATAAAAGCGAGTGGCCCCGCGGGAGGAAGGGAGTCCCTTCTGCCTTCCTGGCTTGTCCCCCAAGCCCACCCCACAGTCACGACGCCATGAGATCAAAGCCTACCGTTGCATCCGTGAGCTTCTCCCACTTAGGGGTGATGAAGTACCAGATCCCAGCGCCAGCTCCAGGTAGGGTGACTCCTCGGATGAGGAGGATTACCAGCACGACGTAGGGGAATGTGGCCGTGAAGTACACCACCTAGAAAAACCACCCAACAAGGAGATGGGGATGAGCAGACCTGAGAACGTGGCAGAGGGGCATCACCTCCCGGGCAAGTCCTGGCTGGTGACATCAGGGAGGTTGTCTCTACCTGGGCCGGGGGCACAGGGCAGGCTCTCAGACTTTGGATGGGTCAGGGGGAGGCAGAAATAGAGTCTCTGCGGTGACACATGGGGCTGTGGGATGGGTCAACCTGCAGTACGGACACTGGGGGCACTCCTACCCCCTCCTGAGGGCACAGCTCCCTGAGGATCCATTCATGCAGGCCCCTCCTTAGCTCCTCCCTCTGCTTGAGGCTCGGGACTCCGTCATTACAGATGAACCCCCAGCTTAGCCTTCCATCCCTATCTATAGACACTCCCAAGTAAGGCTGCCCGTGAGAGGAAAGCATGATCTTAGAATCTGGCACCTTTAGGTTCAAGTGAAATTGAATGGCTGACAGAGAGGCTGTGAGGCCCTGGGAGAGCCACTTAGCTTTGGGAGTCTCGGCTTCTACATCTTGTACACTGAGGATAATAGCACCTTCCCTAAAAAATAGTTATGTGAACTAAATGGGCTGAATCATGCGCAGCTCCTAGCATAGTGCCTGATTTATAACAGATGGTCATCGAGTGCAGTCAAGTCCACCAAACATTTACCCAGAGCCTACCGGGCGCTGTGCCAGGCTCCGACTGCATAAAGATGAAGAGGCTCATGACCTGCGAGACCCAGGGGCCATGTTTGAATAATAAGCTAAGCCACTGCACACAGGACTCCATGATGTCCAGGGAAGGGCACTGTGCCCGCACTAGGGAATTACGGGAGCTCCGTGGAGACGGCACAGGAGCTGGATCTTAGATGCCAGCCGTAGCTAAAGGAGGAAGAGGTGAAGGAATGTGGGCAAGGCAGGTGTGTGAGGGCACAGCTCTAATCACTAGCTAATCAGACGGCATAAAGTCAAAGCTGAGGGTGATGGGGGGGCAGGGAAAAGGGAGGAGAGTGCGTCACAGGAGCCTTGAATGCCAGGCAAACACGTGCCTAGATGCTGAACAAGAGGGAACAAGAGGGAACGATCCAAGTCAGGAAAGGTTTGGGAAGGAACATCAGCAGAATGTGGGGACTGTGTTGGTCAGGGATAGATCAGAGTACTTTCCTTCTGTATCTATCCATCATATGTTGGGGTGAAGGAAGTCTTAGGATTAGGATTTGTTAGCTGGGAGAAGAGCAGACAGTGAGCCCTCAGGCTCTGTAGTCCCACGACCCGAGCAACAAATCCTAGCTCCAATGTTCCTGAGCTGGGCCACCTTGGAAAATGGCGTAACCTCTCTGAGTCAGCGCCTGCACCTGCACAGCGGGGTGACACCAGTATTGTTCTGGCAGGGCTACTGGAAGAGAATAGCAGGACGAGGTGTGGAAAGTGATACAGGCATGAGGGTGTTGGGGACAGCAGCGCCACTTCAGGCTGGCCTAGGACATACGAATTCTAAATAGCGCAGCCAGGACAAGCCTCGGCTCACAAGACAGCTGCCTCCCAAAGACCCTGGGAAGGATGAGGCTAAGCTGTTGCTCTGACCCACCAAACCCCCTCTGATCCAGGGGTGAGTGATATCGAGCAGTCACTCCCACCGCCTACCTGCAGTCTGATTGTGGGCAGCTGAAACGCCTGCCCCCTGTGTGGGAGACAGATCTCCATCACACAAGGGCTCCACAGACTCTGGGCCTGGAAGAGGTTGGGGGTTCTGGTTGGCAATGCCTAGCAAGCAGGATTTCAGGAAATGCAGACTGATTTCGGGACTTGCAGGACGGGTTGGAGGTTAGGTTAAGCTGTAACTCTTGGCATCACTTCATTTGTTCAAATAACTACATACGATACAGACGTAAGTATACGTGTTTTTGGAGCATCTAATATGTTTCAGATGTAGCTGTAAGCCTTTGGGGGGCTGTCACTAACAAGACAAAGGCCGCTGTTCTCAAATAGCTTCCATTCTAGCTAAGGAGATAGACAACCAGTACTAACACAATAACATCACTTGTGGCATTGCAGTACACTGGTAAAAACTTAAACAAGAGCAGGATAAATAGAGGTTGGTGTCTGGGGGAGGGTGGCTAGCATGATGGCCTTATTCACATGGGTGGACAGGGCAAGCCTAGTGGAGGAGTTGGCCAGAATTTGAAAGAAGTGAAAGTGAGCCAGTGGCTATCTGGGAGAACATTCCAGAACAGAGGCTGGGGGAGCACATTTAGGACATCAGTGAGCTGGGGTGAGTAGTGGCAGATTAGACTAACCTTATGGGCCCTTTGTTTTATGAGAAGTACGGAGCTACTGCAGGGATCTGGGCAGAGGAGTAACATGATCTAATGTTGTAGCGGCACCAGTCACCACACTGGGAGCATGCTGCAGTGTGCAAAGCCAGAGCTGGTACCCTGCAGGGGTGTGCAGCTGGAAGCGAGGCCACTGCCATCTAGATTACGGTGGTGAGGGTGTGGTTGGAGGCCTGAGAGGAACTGGATGAATTCTGCAGAGGAAGCCAATAAAACCTCCCGAAAGAGTTAATGCAGACTGAGGGAGAGAAGTCCTGAAGATTTTGGCCTTAGCAGCTGAAAGGGTGGAGATGCCATCAGTGAAAGTGGGGCAGGCTGCAGGCTTAGGAAAGACAAAGTTATTCCTTTTTCTGAGCCCAAATATCCAGCAAGGTCAAATGTTCTCTTTCTGGGTACAGACTAGGGATGGCCTGGTCTCTTCTCTCTGTAGCTGCCACCCTGGCCAGCAGGTCTGTCCCCTGTCCCACAGGACAGCAGTCCCCCCTCCCTCTAGCCAGTGACTCGGAGGGATGAACAGCTGCTCCCTCCTGTTCCTGCCAGTCTGCTCCTCTCCTCCCCTTCAAGTCTGAAAGAATCAAGGTCCTAGCATACACAGACATCACAACACCCAAAGGCACCTACCTGCCATCTCAGGAGAAAAATCCCACCCAGGATGGCACAGGCTCTGCTTTCGGCTCTGCTCTCAACTGTCAGATTTTACATGGCAGGGCAATGCCCCAGCAGTCTGGCCTCTCCGCCTCACAAGACAGTAGGGCCAGGGTGTCGACTACAGAGTATCCTCTTACCCTCTAGTCAAGTGGGGCTGTTGGGAAAGGGGGGTAAAAAGCAGGAAGGGCGAGGAGAGGCCACAACAGCAGAGGAACACTGCAAGAGCGGCAGCCAGTTAACCCTCAGCCTACTGCCTCTGGTTGATTGCGGACACTGTCAGACACCACGGTTTCTGCAGCCCCCTCTAAGGATCGCTAGTGTTAATCCACTTTGCATAGCACGAAAATAGGGGCCCCAGTACAGCATGTCACTGGGGTGAACGTCTCAGTCAAGGTCTCCTTGCTTGAATCGTGACGCACATGCCACAGCTCGAACACCGAAGCCTATGTTCTTTCCATTGATGCCTCTGTAAGGCCCCAAGTGTGAGGCAGGGCTGAGACTAAGTTGAGGCGGGTACAAAATTCAAGGCGGCACTCACTCTCAGCAGCCAGCCCACACTGGCAGGCATCAGAGCGTGAGCGCTGCCTTCAGTTTTGCCTCACCAGGAGTTTGCCTCCCCCAGGACCCCACTGCCTGGGAGGTGCCTGGAAGATGCAGAAGATACGCTCACTTTGTAGACACTAAACCTAGTGAACCGAAGGCCCCGCCTGGTTTATGAACCTCTTGGATCTCCTAGTGAGGCAGATGGACATGGAGGCTTATGCACAGCTAAATTCTTGGTCGGGGGACTATGGAACACCCCAGTTTTGGGGTGCACAGGCAACGGAATTAAACTTGAAGAGTAATGAATTACCCTTGGCAGGATCCACAATCATTAGATGAGCTGTGCCTGCGGGCCTGACACCCGCAGCCTCCTCCTCGGAATGGGAGTCCCAACCAGGTGGCAGGTGGCGAGGGAAGGCCCACAGCCGAAGAGGGCTCCTTAGGCTAACTCTGTGCTGTAGCCATCGCTCTCTGGCAGAGGAGACGCTGAGGCGAGTGGGGCTGTATTTGATTCTGGGGCTGTCTGCTGGTCACCCTGCCTTGCAACTCTAGCTGCTTAAAGGGAGACTAAAATCTTTTTTTTTTTTTAAGATTTATTTATTGTACATACAGAACTGGGGTACAGACCAGAGGCTCAGGGGCGGCGAGAGGCTTCACCAGAAACAAAGAGTGGGGAGCAGAACAGGCAGATCTATGAAGTACACTGCTGAGGGGAGCAGCGGGCGGGTCAGGAGAGGTCTGCCACGCCATGTGGTCACCTCCGGGGCAGGCGGGAATCGAACTCATGTGGAAGTGTCTTTAGCTTCTCAATGCTGTGCTTTAACCCGCTGCGCCACCAGGGAGGGCCAGGGAGACTAAAATCTTATAGGAAGCAATTGGCCATTCTTGTCTCCCAGGACCCTCAACAAGAGGAGCTGAGCTTTTCTTGTTTCAGGAGAAGGGGGATATTTCTGTTGCTTAGCAATGACAATGTTCAGGGAATTTCAGTCACCAAGGAGCCTCACATGCACCTTGGCTTCCAAACAATGCTTCGTGATTAATGTCTGCACACCTCAGGTGCAGGATCATAC
Organism: Condylura cristata; assembly: GCF_000260355.1. NCBI lineage: Eukaryota > Metazoa > Chordata > Mammalia > Eulipotyphla > Talpidae > Condylura > Condylura cristata. Next base: position 25,198,232 of record NW_004567116.1, read on the forward strand.
ATTATGATTCATTATTTCTGATGGTATTCCTCATTTTTAGAAAAATTGATCATTGATTTCTAGTTGGGATGCTTTCTCACTGAAGCAGAAAGGTAAGTTAGCAGAGCTGAAAAGAAAGCTTATGTGCTCAGGGCTGCTCCAAAATTCCCACTGCAGAAAGCCCATGGAATTTAGCACCAAGTATTAAATTCTACATCCACAGCCCAAGCTCACTTTAACACCATCCTACAAAAATCACAGGGAGTTCAGACAGTATTTATTTTAACCCTCAATTTTGTAGCTATGCAAAGGAAGGGCCCAGATGCCCTTTCTGCAACCTACCCAACTGGCAGTGGCAGCTAATGAAGGCAGAGATGGGAAGGAATGAGATTCAGTGGGTAGTGGAGGGTGAGGGGGGTGGGTCTGGGCAGGGAGGCAAATGATGCTGCCACAATTTTGCATTTCTCACCTACTCCTAACAGATGAGAAAGCTGAGGGTCCAGTGGTTAACTAACTTGTCCAGAGTTACACCATGAGAGATTGATAACGAAAGGATTTGAAGTCAAATTAGCCTGCTTCTAGAGCCCCCAGTTTATCCTTCCTCATGCCACCAACAAGGCCTCTGGTCTCATCCTCCTCACCAGTGGTCTGTACTCTGGCAATCACTAGCCTTTTCTAATAGAGGCCTACCTGGACACTTAGATCATAGTGAAGGTTACCCTGTTTCTAGCTTTACCTCTAGGAGTAAGTGATGGACCAGCCAGTGTGATTTTGCTTGAGCAAATACTTAACTACCCTTACTGAGCAATTTCTGGTCGGACCTATTACTCCCACCCAAGCCATTTCCAAGTCACAGAGGCAGGCTGAAGAAACCTCAAGTCACAGAGTGTTGCTTAAGAGTCACATTAACATCCCCCCATCTTTCTACAGCCTAAGAAAAGCAATCGATCCAATCTCATAATATTCATTCAGAGTCAGTAGGACTTCAGAGGTCACCTGACCCCAGCTCTAACTTTGTAGAAGGGAAAATTGAAGTCAGAAAGGAAATGTGAAGCCAACCTCACCTCCCAGCTCCCAAGCTCATTTCAGACAGAATGTTAGAGGGTCTTAGACATTGCCAGGTGCAATTGTCTTCACTGAACATTTCTGAAATAGCTAAAATAAGGTAAATTTGCTTTTCACTTATTGCCAAAAAAAAGAACAAATAAAAACTAGGAGAAAATCAGTAGGCAGGTCATGTTTCATGGCCCAAGTAGAGATGTCCCTACACAGCGAACACCATGAGAAGTCCTGGAGGACTGGAAAAGGCTCTCTCACCTCCCACCTGTGTGGGTTCTCACCCCACCTTAAATGATGTAAGGGGCTCTACCTGCCTCAGGTTGTCCTGACAAACCTGCCTGAGTTCCCCATTCAAGTCCCTATGGTGCCAGATTAGATGGGGTGGGCGGGGCACCCCTGAGGTTGTCCATGTGCCCAGGGAGGAACAGATTGGTCTCTGTGGCTAATGGGTCCTGGAGTTGGGTGAAGGGTGTGGGCATACCAGGGAGGCGAACATCCCTGTGCCCCAGAACCTTCAAACGTTGATTATATGTAACCAGAGTTGATTATATTTACCACTCATCCAAAGTTGGGTCAAATTCAACTCCCAACTCCACCACCTCTAGACCAAGACTTGGGCCTTAAAGCCATTTTGAGTTCCTTCCTAACATATGAAATGACCCTTAGGATGACTGAATATTATCAGTTATTATCAAAGTGACTGGTTATGTTTTTAGCGGCTTTTTGTAAAGCATGTGGAAGATCGAGGGAAGCCCTGAGACCCTTGCCAGTCCTGGTATGCTCTACAGCCTCCTGGACTCCTTACCTCCATGGCATCCATGTGAGTTCCTCCCCTCCAAAGGACCAGCCAAATGCTCTCTTAGCAAATAGCCAAGTCTTTGTTTGCTCAACCAAAACTGCGTTGGCAGGACTGTCATCCTTTAGTACTGGGAGATTGTGGGGTGGAAAAGTGTGGCACTCGACTTTGCAGGAAGAGCATGAAAGCCTGAGAACATAGGGGTTAGGAACATGTCTATTTCCAGCCGCTAGGGGGCAGCAATAACTGTCGCATCAACCAGACTAATAAGCAAAAAGTCAGCAGCACTAATGCTAGAGTGGAGAGGCTGAGTCCTCTGAGGAAGGTCCCACCTGCAGAATTAAATGGCAGTCCCTGTCAGGAAAGGAGGGACACTAATTTCAGTGTTGCAGTGCCCCCACCACCCATCAGGAGCTCTGCACATACTGTCTCATCTACTCCTCAAAACAGTCCTGAAAGAAAAGCATTATTATCCCATTTTACAGACAGGAGTCTTGGCCAGGACCCCAGCTCTCAGGTCCAGCATAAGGACCCCGCCCACACCCCTGGCCTCACTTTCCACTGCGCTTCTGCCTGCTCTAGGACACAGCCAACCTTGAATGTCCCTGGGCTTTCTGGTGGACAAATATAAGTTCTTACTTTTCCTGAAGACTTGATTCCTTTTGCCAGGGATGCATACACAATTACCCACGCCAGAAAGAGGCAGAAGGCCAGTGGCCACCTGATTTCCCCTGGATACTCAATCCCTGCAGAAATCTTCAGCACGAAGTACCTAAGAGTTGGGAAGAAAAAGGAGAGAGGTGACAGTCTGTAGGTGTTAATCTCCCAGCAGCAGGGCCGTCTGCACCAGGGTTTTCGAACAAACCCAAACCTCACACCCCCCCCCACACACACACACACACTGTCTCCATCAGGACCTGATCAGAGCAGGTAGTGAGAGATTTGCTGACCAGGGATCCCACCCACTGCAGTCTAGACTTACCCTGCTCTTCATTATGCCCCCAGCTGGCTCTGTCCAAGAATGTCAGCCCCACCATCACCTGGAAATGCCCCAGTACAAGTGCAATAAATTCAATGGCACAGAGGGGTCTGGGACAGTCCCCCCACCAGCATTACCAAGGATGATGTCTTTACATAAAGTCACATTACTCACAGAAACTGTCAAGAAGGGTTTTGGTATGTTTTGTGTATTTTTCTTCTCTAGTATTAATGCTTTTGCAATAGCATTTGGATAATTTCAAATTAAGAAAAATCAGTACAACATGTTTCCACTAACTGACTGAAAATGCTGGTCTGTTTTAGTGTAAGTGGTGTTGGATGTGTTCCACAGCTTAGGCTGGCTGAAATGTCCAGGCAGGGCTGGGTGGGTCTTATTCAAAGAAAAAATTCAGAGTGAACAGCTGCACACAGAGGAGCTACTAGTCATCTGTATGTGCTGAAGTAGGCAGGGCCTGTCTGGTGATCCCCATGTCCCTGGCAAGCAGCTGGTAGCCTGACAGGGGGCAGGCAGCCTCTGCCTGGGACAGAAGGCGGCTGCACAGACAATGAGTCCCGATAACAGACTAGGACAATCCTTTCAGTTCTGCAACAATCTAGCCAGGCAGCCAGGATGAAAGTGCTGTGTTTGCAGCTTGGTTTTTTCCCCCCCTGTGACTTGAACAAAGAGCCAGACAGAATCCAGACTCTCAAGACTAGAAATGAGGGACCAGGAAGGACCCTCCCTGGCGGTGCAATGGGTTAAAACCCAGCACTATAAAGCTAGCCATAGCCCTTTCAGCTCAAGTTCGATTCCCAGCCAGAGAAGTAACCCACATGGTGCTACAGACTTCTCCTGTGTTGCCCTCCGTTCCCCTCAGCAGTGTACTTTATCAATCTGCCTGATCTGCTCCCCACTTTGCCTCTGGAGAATCCTCACACTGCCCCTGCAACTCTGGCCTATACCCCAGTTCTGTATGCTTAAATAAATTAATCTTAAAAAAAAAGAAAGAAATGAGGGAGCAGAATGTTTTGACTGGCAGGAAAAGGATGAAGCATTGCTCCTAGGCTAGCCAGCAATGTTATCCTCTGGCCAGTTGGTGAATGAATGCTTCCTGGGCAGTTTTACAGGCAACAGTCACACTTTCCAGAATAATGATGGCAACCCCTGTGATGACAAAGCCTCTCTCAGTCTCTGGAGTCATCTAACCTCAAGACTGGAGTAGAGGTGAATAAAGATAGAACTGAAATGGGCTCACAAATCTTAGAGACCATATTCCCCAAGAAATAAAAAGGACCCTTCTCATAAAAAGTCCGCCTCAAAATGAGTAGATGATTTAGTCAACACCTCAACTGTCTCGCTTTAATAAAGGATAAGGGGTGGACCCCAAGAAGATCCTAATAACCTCTCCTTTTACAAACTAAGATGAGTCCCTCCCCACCACCCTCCAGAGAAGTAGTAAAGACCACCAAAAGCAGATTTGCAGATCATTTTATATTAGACCTGAGCAGTCTGGATTAGGTGCTCTGATTTGCTCTGGTCAGACTCAGTTTATCTCAGTGAACCAAAGCCCATCCTCACGGCACCCATGATATCTTTAGAAGGGGTTATGTCCTCATTCAGCCTAACTTCTTCTATCCTGCAGAGCACAACCATGAACTTCTGAGCCCCTACAGGTGAGGAAATCTAGACTAGCAATTAATTGCAAGTGGGATATTGAATGGGGGGATGACCAGTCCTTATCACTGCATTAAGGGTGCTAAACCAGGGAGTCCTGGATAGATGCATTTTATTTGGCCCCAGAGTTTTATTTAAATTTTGTCTGCTGAACTTAAAATGGGGGTAGATCCATAAAAATCTAAATTTTATTCTTAACTTCTCTTATAAAATGGAAGAGTGGCCCACATTCCCACTGGGCCAGGACCAATGACTAACAGAGCAGTACCCCCTTCTAGTGTGACCCAACTCCTACCACTCTCTAATGTGCTACTCAGCCTTCACTCATTTGCCTGGCAAACAGGTAAACCTCTGCTGAGTGCCTGAGCACACTGAGTTTACAACCTTTGACTGAAGGCTTAACTAGAGAGCATCTTTAGTTCATTCTTGTTGAACTAACATTTACTTCCTTACGAAATGGGCCCATGAACATTATCGAATCTTCCTATGGTGGCTGGGGATTTTCTGATACCCCTGCACTTCACCCCTCAATGTGCAGCAACATAGGTGTAGTTAGTATAGAAATAAGGTGAAGCTGTTTTTCTTGAAGTGAATTTGGTTTTAAATTGAATCAGACTTTTAGCAAGCGAATGTCTAGTGATTACTAATTCCTAATGTTTTTTCCACCATGTATTGCTCACATAATTAGAAGGAAAAGTTATGTAAGTGTGTCGGTTCATTGTACTACTTGGCTGAATTTCCATATAGTTTTTACTGTGTATAGGGAGGTTGTAGTATTTATTCTAGCATTTTAAATAAGGGTAATTCATTTTTTATTAAAGTCATTTTCACATTAAGTTCCTATTTTTGGATGTTCTACTCTTGTTAAATAACACAGTTCCTTTTTTAAAAGAGTGCATTTGTTGAAGTGCTAGTGGAAAATTAGTTATTAAATAGTTTGCAAATGGCTATATTAATATGCCTATAATTTTTAAATACTTGTAATGTAAGATGTTGAATGAATAAAACTTTTAGCTAAAAAAAAAAAAATAAGCCAAAACAGGGTGAAAAAATCCCCTCCCTGATGACTCGAGTAGATAGGGAGGGTGCAGAGGGAGGTGACCCATCCCTCAAGACACCCCTTTTCCAGTCTCCAAGTTAGGGTGTTCCCCAATTCACTGAATTTGTCTTAGAAAGTAAAAAGTGCACACAAAAGTGACCTTACTTGAAATACTCTTCACTTCCGCTGACAAATGTCTTATTAGCCTGGCTGGTGAAGTTAACCATTGTCAAGTTGGGATAGGCAGTCATGCAGAAAGTTGAGTTCTTAATCTGTATTTTGGGATGGTCACCAATGACACAGGAATCTGTTTAGGGAGGAAGAATAGAAACAATGAAATCTGTACAGAAAACATACTCTCTCTCTCTCTTTTTTTTTTTTTAAAGATTTATTTATTTGTGCATACAGAACTGGGGTACAGGCCAGAGTTGCAGGGGCAGTGAGAGGATTCACCAGAGACAGAATGGGGAGCAGAACAGGCAGATTGACAAAGTACACTGCTGAGGGGAGCATCGGGCGGGCCAGGAGAGGTCTGCCACGCCATGTGGTCACCTCCGGGGCAGGCAGGAATCCAACTCATGCGGAAGCGGCTTTAGGTTCTCAGTGCTGTGCTTTAATCCGCTGCGCCACCAGGGAGGGTGAAAACATACTCTCTTGCCATTTAAAAATAAACACCAGTAGGGCCCTCCCTGGTGGTGCAGCGGATCAAAGCGCAGCACTAAGAAGATAAAACCACTTGAGCATGAGTTCAATCCCCAGTCTGGAGGTGACACACATGGCATGGCAGACCTCTCCTGACACACCCGCTGCTCCCCTCAGCAGTGTACTTGTCAGTTGGCCTGTTCTGCTCCCCACTCTGTCTCTGGTGAATCCTCTCACCGCCCTTGTACCTCTGGCCTGTACCCAGTTCTGTAGAAATAAAATCTTTAAAAAATAAATTAAAAAAAAGCAAACCCTAATAATATTTGCCAAATATTGTCAAGCAAGGTTTGAAAATTATTAATTGAGCAAAGTTAAATGTAGATAAACCTCAGAATTGTACTTTATCTTTCACGGATTCCCTAGTCCCCACAGAAGTGCATGGCACCGATAGCAAAAGCTCTCATTTCTGGAACATTCCCTTTGTGGCTATGCTGTGCTAAATACTTTGCAAGCATTATCTCCTTTAATGCTCACAAAAGCTTATGTTATAGCTGACTACAACCCTATTTTCAAAATAAGGAGAGAGACTCAGTAGTTAAGTAACTACCCAAATCACCAGCTAATGAGGAGGTAATTCAGAATTCAAATCCAGACCCTATGGATCCCCAGGAAACAAATGACTGCCACAAATGAACTTAATGAGACATAAGCATACCTCCTGAAGGACTACTGCAAAGAAGTCTAACTGATAAACGTGCCATGAGCACGCTGTCTGGATCGTGACTGAGACATGTTCCGTGCTAGGACAGGTGAGCTCACATATTCCACACACTCATGTTGAGCCACGCAATGTGCTGTGTGCCTGGCACAGGACCCAGCATGTTGGTTCTGAACCAAGGACAGACTTGCTCCCCAGGGGACAAATGGCAATATCTAGAGGCATTTCTAGTCGTCAGCTCTGGGGGTGCTACTGGCATCAAGTGGGCAAGGGCCAAGAATGTTGCTAAATATACTACAGTGCCCACAACAGCCCCCAACAAGAAAAAAATTAACCAATCCAAAGGTCAATTGTGCCAAGGTAAAGAAAGCCTAACCTAGACTGGGATGCAGAGAAAAAATCAATCATGTGAATCTTAGTATGTCAAGCGTTATGCCAGACAATTATTATCTCATGAAATCCTCATAAGACGTGGAATCTGCATGTATTACTATCATCATTTTAAACAGGCAAAAGCTGAAGTCCTTCTGATCTTATTACAATGCCTCACTAACGCTTTACAAATACTGATTACATGTTTATAAATATTGATCTCTTGACCAATAGTGTAAATAAAGACTAATCTCAACAGCAAAGGATAATATTTTGTAAAGTAAAATAATACACTATATGATATTACCATGTATGGCTTTAAGTGCTTCACATGCAGTAACTAATTTAAGCCTCACATCGCTCCTGTGAGGCAAACGGTATCATTGTCTCTGTTACAGATAAAGAAAACAAAGCACGGAGAGGTGCATTCGCTTGCCGCGATCACACAGCAGAAGCAGGAGGTGATTAGGCCCCTGTCATTGCAGGTCACGCTCTTTACGACCCTAATGTGAAGCAGAGAGCAGGGATCGTAAATTCAAAAAGCTCCGGAAACCAAGCTGATGACACAAATGAGGAAAGTGTAACAGGGTGGTAATAAGAAGTGGTGGCGATTGTGGCAAAATCGAATAGAGCTCCCGTCGGTGTCACACTGATCCAGGTGTTATGGCGAAAGAGGAAGAGAATCTGGGTATCTGCGTGGTTTTTCTTTCAATGTTAGAAGTAGATCAGATTATTGTTAAATACCAGGCCCCTAACCCAACCAAGTGGCGTGCCATCTGGATATGGTGGTGCACTGCCCTCCACGGACAGGACCATGGTGCCCTCCACGGACAGGACCATGGTGCCCTCCACGGACAGGACCATGGTGCCCTCCACGGACAGGACCATGGTGCCCTCCATGGACAGGACTATGGTCTTAGGAACTGCCCTAGCCCTGGGAATTAGATGAATTCCTTTATCTGGCCAAGCCGCCAATTTCGGATTACACTTCTATATATTGTATACTTATAAATCATTCTAAACGAGTTCACAAAATTGTTGTAAGAACCAAATCAGGCAAGATCCTGCATTGCCAGTACATCGTGGTCTCAACCAAGTTCAGCCATAACCAGTGCACTTGTTATACCTTTTTATGGGGTGTGGGGGCTTTGTTATATGTTTTCTAAATTCTACCTCTTTATCCACTTCCACATCATCCTCCACCCATCCCACGCATTGCCTCCCACACAGCCCTCAAACCAACAGACAAAAATGAAACAGATAAAACAATCCCTTCCTTCAGACTAGTGCTTTCCATCAGGGCTTTCCAATAACAGGGCTGCTACTTTTTGGACCAGAAAATTCTCTGTTGTGTGCAGCTGTCTTGCACATTGCAGAATGCTTAGCCACCTCCCTGGTGCCTGCTCTAGATGTCAAGCGCATCCACCCCAGAGGCGACACCCACAAACACCTATTAACCTTACCAAAGGTTCTGCAGTCTCCCAGGTGGAGAACTGCCGCTTCTTTAATGAAATAACAGCGAGTTTCAAAGGGATTCCGTCCTATGAACTGTCAAATATTGACTGAGGAAGCCTTAGATGCCCCCAGCAGCCTGAACGAAAATTAAGGCACCTTCCACACGCATGCCTTTCCTGTAAGTAAGCACAGAAGTTCTCAGCCTCCTGCCCCAAAATTACGTCCATGCCCTAAGACTGAAAAGACTGTCAACCCGCGGGCAAGCACCAAATAGCTCTGCCTTGACGAAGCACGCGCGCTGCTTCCCTAGAGAGTGTCTGACGTCCCCAGCCCGGAGCCCCGCAGTACAAGGTCGTGCCTTTTCTGCTGCAGTGCAGCAGAGCGTCTTGCAGCCTCGGCTCTCCTGCAATCTCCCTTCCGACCACTGGGTGGCAGAAACGCGCTTCCCCGTCCGGTTGGCCAGCTGGATGCTGTCGGGCCGGCTAATCAGAGCTCCGCGGCCCAGCAACTCTGAACAAAGAACAGCGATAATGATGCTGCTAAATTGGAAACCGTTGGAATGGGATTCTCTTTACTCTGGCAATTATTAATAAATGAAAGTCCATGAAAGACTGGAGAGACAAGGAATCATTTAATTAAAGTTCTAATGAAAATCAAGCCATTCCAGAAATAGAAATGGTATTTATGTTGTTGCCATTTTAAATGACCCAGCCAGCTCCTAATTTCACAAAATAGTCTCTGGTCTCACTTGGCAGGACATGGATTAGCCGTTTTCCATTACAGATATCTGGAAGGTTGGGCTCCCCTCAAGGAGACAGTTTCTCTTACGATCTACCTTAAACATGGCCAGCAAAGTCAGCCCCTACCCATGGACAGAGTGAAGGTTTTTGGTCAGGCCTGGAGCAGTATGTGTCTCTGGTCCCTGGGGCAAGGGTCTCTGGGAGTATGCCTCTAACAGTGCTGGGAAGGAACATGGGCCAGACACCCCTGCCATGACTGCAGCTCATCATTTTCTCTGTCTGGCCCATCTGTCTTGGGATCAGTGCCCTGTGGTCACAGGGTAGGGTGGTTGTGCGCTTGTGAGGGAGAAGGGGATCCTGCAAGGCTGTTTGTAGAACATCGCGCTAGATAGATGGAGCTTCTCCTTTCCCTAAGCAAGCCTCTCTCCAGCGACCATTTCGGGGAGACACTGGGACCTCTGGGTGTCTGCACTGCCAGCTGGTTGGGTAGAGCAGCAGGATACCAAGTCTCTGCTTCATCACCTTTTCTCAGTCACCCCAGCCCCCCACCCCCCAAAGGACCAGTGCTTCCACAGGAGATAATCTGGCCTTGGTAACAGAACACACTCACGTGCAGATAATGTGGAGAGGACAGATGGGAAGACAAAGGAAAGGTGGGACCTGACACCTCACTTTTTAACAAACAAAAAAATCTAAAGTGCTGGCTAAGGACATTAGGTTTCCCAGCCTGTGCACATGCTACCAGGGAATAATCAGAGTGAAAAATATCCATTGTCTCTCTCTGCTCAAAGCTTGCAGTTTTCCAGGTTTGTGCAGGCTGACTAGGAGCTTAGCTGTGTAGCGCCTTTGTCGTCCATGTTTTCTGGCCACTGAGAATCAGTGGAAATGCCACCAGACCAGAGGTGTCTCCAGTGAGTTGCCTGCTGCTGTCAAAGTGTTCAGTTGCTTAAAACATATGTACATGTATGTACACATATGCATATATACTGACCCCAATGTGTGTCCACTATAGAAAAAATAGAAAAGAATGGCCCCAAATCTGCTGGTTAACAGTTTGTGGACCTTCCTGTGTTTTTCTATCTATGCACTATTATCAGAAAAATATATATGTGTAGAGAGAGATACATACTATGTAACTGTATAAGGCTTCTGGACCTAACATCAGATGGGGAAAAACTTCTCTTTGTTTCATAAATATTCATTTTTAATTAACTCATTCCTTTTTCATGATGTGTTGTAACTTACCTGAACCAATGATTATTCATTAATTTAAATTTTTGTTACAAATTTAAGTGCTTCTAGTGTTTTCCAACCCTGTAAATGTGACTGACACGAACAATCATATATAGTTCTTCTCTGTATCTCTGACTCCCTCTCCCCTACCTCCCTTCATTGCCAGAAGTAGAATTCTAAGTCAAACTCCAGTTCAGACAAGCTTTCTTTCTAGCCCATAGAATCTCAGCTACAAACTTGTTCCAGGGAACATCTAGACTAATGTCACTTTGTTGGGACTGGTGTTATAGAGCCTGCTAGAGCAAAGATTCCTCATGTACCGTGAAAAAGTGAGAACCCACATCTGAGAGCTGGTTTGACTTGCCACTTACAGACTGACCTTTCTATTCTGAGCTGACAGTCTACTCTGTAACCTGCAAAAAATGTGATCATGTCACCTACTTTTTGGAACTCATATGATTCTTATTAGGAACAGCCGAGCCATCATTTATGAAGCTGCTTTGTAGGTTAGGAAACATTTAATATGATTAGTGCTGTGGCAGGGGGAGGGGTGTAGGGGGTAGTCAAACTTGGGTTTAAATCCTGGGTTTATCCATAGCCATCTCTATGAACTTGAGCTCCAGCTTTCACCTGTAAAATGGACATAATAATAGAACCCATATGTACCTGGCTTCTACATTTAACATGATATGGCACTCATTTCCCCATGTTGATTTGTTGTCCATCTTAATTAACATGGGTAATATGAGTAAAACAAATGCTTACTGCGAATTAACTGACACTTGTTATGAAGTGTCCAGGCACTGCAAATCTTAGAGGATACTGTTAATAGAGAATGGGGCCTCTAGCCACCATCCCTCCTGCAGCCTGCTGATCTAGAGGTCCCTGAGGGAAGTCCCAGGGTTTCACGTTTCCTATGGAGCCTGAATCAAGGCAATATTCCTCTTCCCACAGATACTCCCCAGCAAAGTGACTTCCCTCCCAGGCATAGTCTGGAAATGACAAGCAAGACTCTAAAGATGGCCTTGAGGGATTTATCCATTCCACACTCCTTGTTCTAGAAAGTACACTCTGACTCACATGGCTACCATTTTGGGACACCTTCCTGGCTCTACTAGTTGGCGGTGAACATGTAAACAACTTGCATGTGGGATTCTCTCAGCAGTAGACAGTGACCCCAAGCTGGCTGGGATAGTTGGGCAAAGACAGTGGGATACTCCATTCCAAAGTGGTTAAGGGCACCCTAATTTAGGGATGTGGGCAAACCCAACCTAGTGTCTCCTATCCTTAATGCACGTGAGAACTTTAGAAATACAGATTCTAAGACTCCATCACCAACAGTTTGATTTAACTGATCTGGGAGACCCCTAATTAACGTTTTGGCTTCGTATTCTTCAGGTAATCCATCAACATAGAGACTGTAGAGTCAAGGACAGCAAGGCACAGAGAGTCTAAGGCACACTTATTCTTGGTCACACTGAGCCTCACAGCTAGGAACCCCCACAAGTTCCCATGCCACAATCCAAAACAATTCTAGGTGCACAGGGTCTGAAATGAATGGATATGTAATTCTCCAGTTTTATCCAAAGCCTCTGTAGATGGAGGCTGGTTGGGGAATGTGTGTACTTGTCAGGTGTGTAAAAATACTGCCATGTGAACAAGTGTCTCTAGGTATAAACTTCTTTCTGGGGGTGTGGGAATGGAGATTTCATATTTCTCTCCTAACATACTCAAAGGATTAAATAATGGCCTCATTCAGCAGCATGCAGACTATCAGAATAAATGAAGGCTTGGGGGCCAATGCATAGAGATCACAAGATTCTGACCTCAGCACAGACCCATCTAAGAGGAATAGCAGACCTTCCAGAAAAGAAGGAACTACTTGCTTATTGGTGCCCATTAGAATGATCGGAACCTTCAAAGGTGACTAGTACTAGTCCTGGTGCCTTCTATTTGCAGAGTTTTCTACTTTTCTGTTATCATGTCCTTTGGTTCTCCTCCCAGTAATCCTATGAGACAGGTAAGATGAAGGATGTTGTTATTATTTTTATGTTTCAATGAGGGGAACGGAGAGCCAGAGAGAAGGAGCTGCCTGATCAAGGCACACAGACAGCAGCAGAGATTTCTTACAGACCAGGAAGCTTTATGTCACATCTGCTCTAATCCTCACAGTCACTTTCTTGCCCTTGACCCAACAAGCAGGTAGCTTCCTCCAAATTTTCAAGTCATTATGGATTCCAGAGCTGTCTTGAAATGGTCAGCCTCCGGCAACACTGCCTGATGCCCCAGGAGACCCCTCCCCTGACCCCTGCACCATGCACATTTCTATCATGTCTTCAGGCATCATGAGTGTTCTCATACTGATTCATGTACTCAGCAGTATGTTACGAGATGCAGACCCAAGATCACTGTATCGTTCTCCCAGAACCTAGAACTTCACCATATTTCAAACTGTACCATGCCTAGGAGACACCTGGAGACCTTGCTTAAAGGTCTATATCCCCAGCGCACCTAAGCCTTATAATTCAGACAATTGGTGAGCACATGAATCTGCATTGTAAACAAACACTCTAGCTGTTCATGAGCAAAAACAACAATTTTTTTATTACCCTTACTCTGGGTCATGAGCTCCTTAAATGTCATAATTAAGGCTAGCTGGCATTTTTAAAAACCACTGTGCCCCGCACCTAGAGTTGGGTCTGGCAAACATAGTATGTGTTCAGTTAATCGTCACTGAGTGAATGAATGAAGCCTTCCAAACACACACATACCCCTAAAATAGGTGTCAAACTTACCTAATAAAAGTTTGGTTTTGTCTTTGCATTCTGGTGTGTTCCAAGGGTTGTTGCAAGAACCCCAGGGAAGCACAGACACAAAGGAGGCAAATAGGTAGAAAAGTGTGTAGCAAATAATCACATTGTAGTATATGGCTATCAGGACAGAAATGATCAGCATTGCGATGCCACAGCCTGTGGAAGCAAAAACACCAGGCTTTCATTCCATCCCAAATCCATTGGGTTTCTTAGGGTGGGGCGCAGGGTGGGGACCTAGATCTTGGGTCTTTATTACAGATGGATAAACTTAGAGTGGGATGGGCTCTGTATGTAGCAGGAAGATTGAGGCCTGCTGTCAGGGAGGGAACAATGCCAGAGGAGAACATGGGCTAATCTTCAGAGGGCCACAGAGGTGGAATTGATCAAAAAAGGAGAAAGAGGAAATGTATTCTACTGATCACAAAACAGGCCTCTCTCCCTGGAGCCTTGAGGAGGTTGGGAGGCTGGGTGGACTCACCTTGTAGGGCCGGGATGGCCTTCCACACGGACACTGGCCCCTGGCTGGCAAACTGGCCAAGCGATACTTCTAGGAAGAATATGGGCAACCCAGCCAGAGCCAGCATCATCAGGTAGGGGATGAGGAAAGCACCTTGGGAAGAGAGAGCGGGAGGTGAGAGTCCAGGAGACCAAGGCAGAGCTTGGCCCATCGTCACCCTCTGGGCTGGGAGCTGCCTCCCTCTCCTTTTCTGGGAAGCTTCTAATATACATGCTCAATAGCAGGCATACTCAAAAGGGCCCTTCTAAGTGCAAAGGTACCCCAAAACACCCTCCTATCCTCAGTTCCCCACTGGAGAGTTCATAAGCTGGTAGGATTTATTCTTTTCTCTTATTATATTATTCAGTGCCTCCAAATTAATTCTTCTGGCATTCAACACGTTCACACCTTGACTGGCCTCAGGAGTCAGAACTGGTGAACTCTTATTGGCACTTCTGCCCTCCTATAACATGAGCAAAGTTAGACTCCAGGCATCTTCCTCTATAATAACTTGAGTTACCTGTATACCTTCTGCCAACCAAGCTGGGCAGCTCTGCCCTATCCTTGCCCCACCACTGCAGTCATCATGACTTTCAATCTCCTCCACACTGAAGTTCCTTCCATTCCCCCAGGTCAATACAAATGCTTCCTCCTCCAAGAAGTCTCCCCTGTATCCTCCCTCACAACCTACCCCAACACTTGACAATATTGAAGTGGATGTCTTATCTCTTCTAGATGTGAAGCCCTGGCATTGAGCATTCATCTCTCTATTCCCCAGAATGCCAGCCTAGAGCCACTGTAGCTGCTAGGACTTGCAGACTTGCTGAAGACTGTTTGTGGTATTTGGGAGGAGCATGGGAAATTAGCTCTAGACTTTGTAAAGGTTTGGACCAGGAAGCCCGTTGCCTGTGTCAGAGTCAAATCAGGAACTGGAGATACAGGAGCCCTATTCTGGGGATACAGGAGCCCACTATTCTGTGGGCTGGAAAGAAGGAAAGAGGATCTTTCTCTAGTTTAGTCTTTTTGTTCGTCTTTGTCCCAACTTCTTGTCCTGCCAAGGAGTCTCCAAACAAGACACTTCTGTAGAGTGAAACAGAGGTCCAGCTTTGTCCTCTCCTGACAGAGTTTTAGAGAAAAAAATAGAGATTGTGCGATCCTTCCCTCTGCTTCCGGGAAAGGAGATTCAAGTTCTCTACCCAGTGCTGGGTTTTGCAGGGGCCCTCCAGAGCCTGAGGAGCGAACTGGAGCCCAGCCGCAGTGTGGAAATGGCTGTCTGCCCCTCCCTGTTCAGGCCTCAGGGTGGAGGCCAGGCTGTGGCTGCTTGTGCAGAGCACTGCGCTTTGCTGGATCCCAAGCAAGCAAATTGCTGACACTTTCATGGGGAGGCTCCCCTAGATGGGAACTTCCTCCCCAACCTAGCTGGGATGCCCACCCCCTTCCAGCCACTGGAGTGGAACATCTCCTCCCACTTTCTGCACTTGGTAGGGACTCCTGGGGTGGGGGAACCCAGCAGAAACCAGGGGTGTGGGGGGGGTGCAGGAGGGAAGGTGTGACTGCATTTGTGTGGACATTCTCCTGTTTCCATGGCACCTTGATTGCTAAATGTCTTCATTCCTCATAAGTACTGATGTATTCTCATTGGGAGTCACAAAACTTTTCACTAGTCTACCCCATGCACCAACTCCCTCTTACAGATTAGGAGAGGGGACAGGAGGAAAACAAAACAAAACAAGTTGAACCCAAAGGGGTGAGGGATGAATTTCTGATCTCTTCAATTCAGCTTTGAACATGTCCTTGAACTTGTCAAGGTGTTGTTCTCTCCTTATTGGGTAGACAAGGTATTGTTCTCTCCTTATTGGGCAGACAAGAGGTACACTGATCCTAGAAGGTCCACAGCTGGCACAAGCCTACCTGAGTGCTCCCCATTTCAGAAACAGTTTTCCTGCAAATGTGGCTTCTTCCACCCAGTTGGGACCAAATAAAATTGAAACACCACTTTTGCTAGGACTTTGCTAAAATACGCCTTGCTTATGGCCAAGGGAATTTTGAGAGACTACCCCAGCCTCGTGAAGCCCTTTCTGGTTCACTTGGAGCCTGTATTCTGTACCACCTACTGCTCATCCCCAAGGTCTCTGCTACAGATCTCCAGGTTACAATCTTAAAGTGACCTGAATTCTGGTGTCCGGGACCACACATTACTGGTTTGAAGTTGGTTGGGTTCAAGCCATCCCTGAATGCTTGGCCCCTATCACTGCCTGAACTTCCCTACCCAATGCCACTTGGCTCAGGACCCCTGCTCCCAAATGTGGGCTAGTGGGGCATGTCAGGAACAGTCCTTCCCCTGGGCTTGGTCTCCAGACAGGAGCGCCCTGGATCGAGTGCCTACCTTCAGATGGCTCCTGTCCTCTGACTTCACAGGTGCCTGCAGAGGATGGAGCTGGAGTGTGAGGAGGCAGCCCTGAGCCTCCCTACCTGTGCCCTTCCAGGGGCTCTGGGTCCCCCCAACCCAAAAGTACCCACCCGCCCTGCCACAGGCGGAAAGAGCTGAAAAGCCATACCTCCCCCGTTCTGGAAGGCCAGGTAGGGAAACCTCCAGACATTGCCCAGCCCCACTGCATACCCCACCATGGACAGGATGAAGTCCAGTTTGCTGGACCAGTTCCCTCGGGCCTTATTCTCATCCCCTTGCTCGTCCTCCTGGGGGCGGAAAAGCACATTGTCGGATAACAGCCCAGGTAGGTCCACAAGCAGGCCCCATTCTTCCCCTCCCCCCTGCTGAGGGTCTTTCCCAGCAAGCAGGCCCCCACTTTTCAACTGAGGATGCAATGGCAAGCAGGACCCCAATTCTGAAGAGAGGATGCATCTACAAGCAGGGCCCTCACCCCGATCCCCTGCACTGAGAATCTTTCAGCAAGCAGCTCCCAGTTTTGATCTGAGCATCCATCCTAAACAGACTCCGGCCCCCTATCACCCCAAATCCTGCAGTCAGGGCACACCAGCAAGCAGCTTTCCCCAAACCTTGAACATGTAGATTGATGGCAAGCAGGTCCCTCCATCCCCAACAAAGAGTTCATTTGGCAAGCAGGCTGGTAACATGCCTAGAGTCCCCAGCAAGCAGGTGCCTAACTAACCCCACCACCAGATAAAAAAGTCCTCCACACACCCCTGCCCCTTGCTTTGGAGTCTGTACTAAAACCAGAAGAGAGCTGCAATGCCTTACTTTCTCTGCCAAAGCTTACAGGCAGAACCTGCCGAGATGGCTAATTTCAGCTCAGGGTCAAGGGCTATCTATGGGCAAGAAGCATTTAGATCATGGGGTTGGAGCCAGAGGGAAAACTGAGACAATAGGTTTGATGAGAGATAGAGCAACTAAGACACTGAGTTCTGTCTACGAGACCAGTCGCTCTTCACTACTACCATTTGGAAAACTGCAGGAAGACACTGTCTCTCGGAGTCTGTCCCCATTTGTAAAGAGGGGCTTCTAGTTCCAGCAGTCTGTTTGTCTTGGGGGCATCCCTGATTCTGAAATGCAGAAAAAGCTGGGAGCAAAGCTACCTAAAAATAAACCCTGAAAATGTTCGTGGTACCTGGACACAGGACAAGCTTCTAGGATCCAAGCCACTGCACAGCTTCCACAGCCTCAGTCACCCTCCACCTCCTACTCTAGCAACCTGGTGTGTCCCATACTGTCTAGAGGCATGGAGGATAAAAAAGCAGTTATCAGGAGGGGGACGAAGTCTAGAGAAAAGAGGAGGGCTGGAGTGGGTGTCTGAACGGCAAACTGAAAATAGGCAAATACAGGGCTTGATCTATGCAGAACATCTTGAACATTCCCTTTCTCCCTCCCCTCCCCCTACCTCATACCTCACCCCACCCTCATCCTTCCAGGGCTGGAAAGGGTGAGAGAGTGCTGCCTCCTTTTGCCGCACTGCAGAGATTAAGCTAGGCATGTGGAAGAAATTGTCTGCGTCCACCAAGGGCCACACAGTTGGACATGTGCTCTCAGGGGCAGTTACTAGCTAGAGCCAAATGCTCTAGAAGGGGACCACAGAGCAAAAGAGTAGGAGGGTTGGGGGTCGGGGGGTGTCTGTCCATTTCCAGTTGTTGTAGCAGCTGAATTCCTGCTCGGAGGATGCCTGGGGATAAGTATGAGTGTGTGTGTGTACACAAACACTAAAGTAACTAAGAGCAGAAAGGCTTTTATAAACGCCAAGTTTCTGTTCTGGTTCGGGTACCTAGTGCTGGATAGCATCCTAACCCTGGAGCCCAGGAGGGGACAGGGGCTAACAGAAGGGGCAATGGGAGGAGAACCGCTAAAGTGGGAAAAATAGGACAGAAGGAAGAAAAGGTCGAGGTGGGAGAAAGACTGGAGGGAGCTGGAGGAAGGCAGGAACCTGTGTGGGAGAGGTGGACGAGAGCAGCAGTCGTCCTATCCCTTACCCAGAGTTGGAATTTGCTCTGCGTTTTTCATGTCTCAGGTTGAATATAAAGGGCCAAATGCAGTAGCGAATCCAGATTTGTGGGGCCTGAACTTACACTTGTAAGAAAGAAGAAAAAACACTTCTTGAAAAGCAAAAATCTGGCAACAGAATTGGATAGTGCAGAGGCAAAAAGTAAGTCCTGAAACTTAAGCTTCAGAAGTAACCGAACCTAAGCCTGTCTCTCATCAATTGAGTTCTCATTGGCAACTTGCACTGCAAAGATTAAAGGATTTAAACGATCATCTGCACCAGGCTTTTCTCTGTATTCTTATTTTCTATTTATGAAAACAAATTTAAGTAAGTCCCAGTCATTGGCAAACGGAGATCTGCATATGGGGTAGAATCTATCTGGCTCAACTATTTAACAAAACTGCACTCAGATTTCCATCATTACTGAGGGAAGGGGCAGGGAGAGCAAGCCCTGAGGTCACCATCCCTCTGGCAGGGTCACTGCAGCCCTCAAGCCCTGAAATGGCCACCCCAGCAAAGTGCGAGCTTCCAGAAGCCCCAAAGCTACCTCCCACACCCATTACTTGGCACTGCCAACCAGTCTCCCCATCAGCACACGTGCACCCACCACCGCCCAACTCGCTTTGAACTTCTGGGGGGTTGGAGGCACTGGGGTGGAAGTGACCTGCTTACCTGGGTGGTAGTAGTAGCCACACTGCCTGGGAGCACTGAAGTGATTCCATCTGTGCCCAGCACCACGGTGCTCTGGCTCATATTCACCCAGCCCACGGCTCGGGTATTGTTCCTCTCCAGGGTGCCCTTGCCCACGCTCACGTTAGCATCCCCCTCTGGGCCCCGTAGAGCCGGAATCTTACAATGCAGTGCATTGCCAGGCCCGGAGCTTGCAGAAGGAGGGGCGCCCTGAGCATCGTGCGTCTCGCTCCAGTCCCGCAGAGCCGCGGAAGCCCCTGGAGCCCGCTGGCTACTGAATTTGCAAGCCCCCACTCCTGGCCGCTCAGCCTCGCAAGCTCGTGCTTCTGGGGACTGGAAAGTTTGGGCACCAGTGGAAACCGATCGGGGCACTCGCGGCGTCGGCGGCACGGCAGGGGGGGCAGCGGAAGCGGCAGCGGCTGCAGCGGCGGCGGCGGGAGGCTCCTGCTCCGGGCTTGTCCTGGGAGCACATGGGCCATCGTGGGGGCCAGGGGCCACCGTCGCCTCCAGGTTGTTGGCCTGTTGCTTATTCATTTCCTTGGGAGCACCGAAATCCTGCAAACACAATGTGAAGTTCCCAAAAAAAAAAAAAAAAAAGGAAAAGTCACGACAGCTTTAGGAATAACTATGTCTACATGAAGACATGCTCACGACTCAGGTCTGGACACAATATCTAAGGGGCAAATTGGAATCTGCATTGCTTTCCTTCTCCAAGAACTGTGGTCAGTCTTTCTCAATTTGTCTGTCTGGTCAATAACCAGAATTCCTAAAGAAGCTAGTATTCCCCTCCCTGATGGCCTGTGACCTAAGAATATGAGAAGAAATGATTTTTGGATGTGGAGAGCGTAGAAATAGCACTACAGTCATGAGCTCCCCGCCCTCTTTGGATTTCACATCACGGCTGTAGGGTACCCACGTCCCCATCACCATTGTAGAAAGATTCTTTAATTTTCCGCCCCATTTCCTTTGTCATTCAACAATGCACATTCCTTTTTTTCCCTTATAAGCAATAGACAAGCTGAGGCCACAAAGCTGATGGCATGGCACCTGCTACATTTGAGACCAAATCTGTTGTGCATATCTGAGTATTCCAAAACCCACCCAGCCTGCCAGGTAGCAATGCAGACACAGAGATCACAACCAAAGTAAAAGCAAAACCCACCGCACCAATAAGCCAGACTTGAAAACACAATATGGTAACCATTTTTCTATCTTACAAAACCCACATAAACTTCTAAGTCCTCAGATATGTAATAGAATGCACAAAGTTTTTGGTACCCTCATCCCCCGCCCTCACACACACCCTGCAGAGGATATTTCACAGGAGTCTAATATCCTTCAAAGCCCTACTCTTGCTCACCACAGATTTTCGCTTAGTTTCTCCTAAAGAGGTTCCAATGAAAAAAACCTGTCAGCGGCTTTTTTTCTCCCCTCTGTGATTTCCTCCCTTCCGTTATCTTTCAGGACTAGCTAAGTAATTTCTACTATCCTATAAAAATAATCACCTCAACAGCATGCCTCTTATCTAGCCTCCTTTTCAAATGCACAGACCAGAAATTCTTGTTTTGTACCAAATCTAAATACTCTGGATCCAGCCAGCATTCCTGTCTGAACGGCCTCCAGGACCCAGAGACTGGTTTCAGCACCGTGGACAGTGTTCAGATGAGCATGGCTGGGCTCTTCCAACAGCTCCAGAAACCTCTTTCCGATCTCAGGTGATGCTCATAAATAGAAATACCTACAGTTTCGAGAACTGTACTCCCCGTGCCCTCCAAAACACACTGCACATTTCAAAAAGAAATATACAAACAAAACTGTTCTTTCCACCACCCCGCATCCACTTCTCTAAAAGAACAAAA
Organism: Condylura cristata; assembly: GCF_000260355.1. Lineage (NCBI taxonomy): Eukaryota > Metazoa > Chordata > Mammalia > Eulipotyphla > Talpidae > Condylura > Condylura cristata. Next base: position 25,219,227 of record NW_004567116.1, read on the forward strand.
GCAAACACTCACCATCTCTGACACGGCAACAGATTGAACCCGTAGAGAGTGGAATCCGCAATTGACAAGACTAGGTTTGGCTCTGGCTAGAGAGGCGCTTTCTATATCTCCTTAGGAAAGGCCGGTTTGCGTCAGTGCAAAGCAAGGTGCCCTTCGTTTGACATTTTCTTGATAATACAAGTTTGATAAATCATTACCCCCTTGGATTCAAGTTTTAAAGGGACAACAACCGAGAGTACGCTGGCCAGGTTGTCACTGGGGTGAGAGGGGGCTGCGTGTTCAGCGTGACTCATGTGGGTCTGATTACTAAACCAAAGCCGGCTGAGGGGATGACAGAAGTTTTCCTCCTCCTAATTAAGGGAAACATGGGAGGGACACGTTCCACTGCACCCAAGGCGAGACACAGCCATCAACCAAGAGGTTTGGGTCACCAAGGTAGGTGAGGGGGAAGAAGTTAAATCACTGTGATGTTTCAGCCTTTCTCTTCCACTCAATTCCGTTGCTGCCTTTCCAAATCCAGGCAGTGGATTCTGCAATATTACCCCAAAAGCAACTGAGGGTCTGTGCATAGCACCATAGCTCTGTGATATCTGGTGTACTTGGGTCTTGAATTTTCTAAGGGAATTTCCACAAGCTTGCATGCGGATTTCAGATATGCCCTACTCTGTCAATATAAGAACCATACTGGATTTTTGCTTTAAAATTGAGGTCTAGTATTCGCATTCCTATACTATTTTTATTAACACAATTAATAGAAATTCTTGAGTAAAATTATGACTGTTCCCACTTTGATTACACTCCTCTGAAAATATGTTAGAAAAATAAAAAGGAAATTATTTTATACACTGACCTGATTCTTTCAAAAATCAAAGGAAACTCATTCTTGCTTCATAATCCTCTCACTAAAAATCCACTGCAACCAGGTCTGATTTGCAAACACAAGTTCTTAGAGACCCTCCAAATTATACTCAGCAGCAACCAAGAGGCAGGGCTGGCCAGCCCCGAAGCCAGAGGAAGACATTTTACCATCCTGCGGCAGGGTTGGGTTAAGGGAAGGAGATAATGGTTAAGCAAATGAAACAGATCAACTTTCATCTTGGTACAAAGCAATGGTTGTAGTCATAAGAAAGGGAGTCTTTACAAAGGAGATGTAATTTGGAGACTAAAAGAGGATTCTTAGAAAAACGCTTTACATTTCTCCTTCCTGGCCAGCCGAAATAGGGGAACTCCTGGCATTTAGGCTGGGGGAATATGGAAAGCACTTTATCACGTTCCTACTGCCCGAAGCAGCCCGGGCCCAGGGCCTCAGGATCGGCGCCTTCTTGCACTGCTGGGCAGTCCCCAAACACAGGAGGATAATGCCTCAGGGCTGCAGACCGAGCGGCTCTGGCAGATTGCAGTGGGCGCCCTGGGCACTGCGGGGCCTCTCCCGCCTCCTTCCAAGCTGCCAGAACAAGCTTGGATACCTTGGCTCAGAGGTTATTCCGCTTGGCTCCAGTGAGCGAACCAAGGGTCTACACTTTCATGGAAGGAGACATCCTTTCCAGCAATCTCATTGTATTTAAAATTCAGTAAGTTCTCTATATTGAACCGTGTGCAAGAACTTCGCATGAATTGCTCTATTTAGTTTTGATAACAATCTTTGAAAATCTCCCAATTATAAAATCGGGGAAGCTAAGTCTCAGAAAGTCATTTTCGAACTCGAGAGAATCTCCCGCCCCTTCGCTGTTGGGGGGGTGGTGCGGGGGTGCCAGACGCTCTCTTACAGGAGGCACCCGAGAGAACTGCGCAAGGTCCCCGAAAGGGATGGTAGGGAGACAGGGGTGGGACTGCAAAGGGCTCAGGTTCAGGCTGGCAGGCGAACTCCACTGGGACACATTCTTGTGGATGTGTGTGAAGGGGCTCGTCTTCCTAAACAGTTTCCAAAAAATCGAAGGAGAAAGCAAGGGCATGCCTGGCAGACCCCGACTTCTGCACCCCAAAGCGTGCTCCTAGGTCCGAGTAGGCCCTCCTCTGGGGCCCCTGGGCTGACATCCAACAGCAGAAAGTCACGACTTGCAAAGACTCTAACCAATTTCTATAATTTGCATTTGATCCATTCCCGAAAAGGGCTGCAAGCGAGTGGAACTTCCATCCCACTCACCCACGTTCTAGGGCGCTCTGACGTCTCAGGCGGGGCGGGAGCCTAGAGGAATGTGCGACTGGAATATACCAGGCCTTTTCGCAGTAAAGCCCGGGGCCAAAGTGACGCCCTGTTCCCCAGCTTACTCCCTAGGCCTGACGTGTAGCCTGCGGGCCCTCCCCGGCCAAATGCGCGCTGGGGTTTCCACGTGGGGCCATGGCACGTCAGGTCCTACCTAGGCGGTGACTCGCCTGGACAGCTGTGGGGGTGGGGCTAAGGACTGGCAGAAGCTCGGTTTTCGGTTTTCGTTTCCCACTCTCCCCCTACCCCTCTTCTCTACCCTCCCTCCCTTCCAGCCCCCGAGGTTCAAGAAAGGAGGGGCCTTGTGGAGGTGGGAGAGGGAGTGTGAAGCAGGAGGTGTAGAAGGGTCGCAGAGAAGTCTGCGGCTGTGGAGAGGGGAGAAGGGAGTTGAAGGAGGGAGGGAGGGGTGGAGATCAGCCTGTCAGGATAGTTACGGTTCGTGGAGGGAGGGAGCAGGTGGAGCAGGAGGCCAGGGCAGCCGGATGCGTGTAGGTGCTGGAGAAATGCTGAGGGCGGATTCGCAGTAAGGAAGAAAAGAGACAAACCCTCGGAGGATGCCTTTTCCAGTGATAATCCGACCTGAACGAGACTCAGGGGAGGGGCTGTAATTCCACATCCATCACCCCGCAGCAGCCGAGTGGTCAGAATTAGCCAGTCGTTACGGACTTAATTACTTTGTCAAAGATGAAAAATAGTAATTGATTTTGCCCTCTATCACTTTGCACCCCACCCCCCCCTTGCAGATAAGCAAATAAATAAATTCTTTTGAAATAGTTTAGACGGCCCGACAATGTGTGTGTTGGTGGGTGGGGGGCAGTTAGGAGGGTTGTCTGCAGAAACAGGCCATCGTGGCAACCTTGGTGCCACTCTTTGTGCCAAGACAGACATGGGGAGCAAGCTGGAACTCAGGCAGGAAAGGACCTGGAAGAGTAGGGGAGGGTACTTGTACCTGCAAGTTGACTCCTCCTCACTGGGGAAGAGAGGAAAGTCACCTTCTGAGCTAGGAGCACCCGCTCTGGTGTTAACCTGAGGCTTACCTAAAAGCTAGCTCCACTGTGTTCAGGCCAGGGGCTGAGTGACTGACTGACAGAAATGTAAAGAAACTAGCTTAAAGTCAGCAGGTAGAGTCAGGTTGTGTTGCTTGTGATCCACCCCACTGTGTGGGATATAATATAAACACCTTTACTGTTGCTCATGTGATTTTGATCTGAGAGCCATAAACACCTAAAAATTCTGCAGATAATAGACACGGTGTTCAATGGGTCAATGGTAACATTGCCAGTGGAGTCAAGAAGCCATGCAGTATTTTTGTCTCACTTGCCTACTCCTGCCCAGTTCCACTGCAGCATTGTTCTGTGCTAAGAATGTGTGCTCTGCAGACAGATTTCACCACCGCCTAGCTCTGTGACCTTGGGGATATTCTGGATCTTTTGAGAGAATAATAAGAATATTAAGCTACCTCAAGAATTTCTTGAGGGTTACAGGAGTGTGTTTGTTAAGTGCCTAGACTGGTAGAGACTCCCTGGCTTGCTTCCAATAGTGATGTTTTTATTCAGTCTGGATAAGCCAGACTCAGATTCAGCAAATAAAACAGTTCTCTCTCCCTGTGTGTCCAGTGGCACACGGACTAGAAAGCCATACAAGTTGATAATCATTGTGCAACACCACCACCCTCCTCCTTCAGTGGGAAGGAAACAATAATTGTCTTCATTAAAAAAAAAAATTAGGGGACATCCTGAAAAAGTACTCAGAGTTTGCTCTGAGTGTGACCTGAGGTACCTTTGTTTAGATCAACATAAACCTTAACATAAATGACAGACACTTAAGATTTTATAATCGGCTTCATTGTCCACTTTTCAACTATTCCAGGGAATCTTCTATCACCATAGTATTTCAGAAAAGGCTGTACTGGGAAATCTGTTTTACCTTGGGAACTAGTCCATGTGCAAAATGTAGGTCCAAAACCCCAAGACTCAGACAGGCAGAATGCTTTTTCCTGAGTCAGCAGTAGTGAGGAGTCTCACTTCACTGCAGCAAAGCACAGGGCATTGGGCGCAGGCGCAGAAGCAGAGATTTTAGAACAAGCTGCGAAGGATTCAAGGTCATCCATAGTGCCACATGCCTGCTTTACCACTGAGAGAACCAGTTCAGGAATGGAAAGCAAATGTTCAAGGTCAATTGGAAAATTAGAAACAAAGTAAAACAGTATTTCCTCTTTAAAAGGAGGGAGAAGAGAACTGTATTATCCTTTGATCCAGCAATCCCACTCATAGGAAGCTGTCCCAGTGACTTAACAAAGCATAATATAAGGCTGTTTATTATAGTCCAGTGGATAAAAATGGGGGGGCATATTAATTCGGTAGTATATATAAAACATGGAATGATTTATACCTGCTAAAAGGAATGATTTATTGTCACACAGTTGATATAGACACATGGACAGATTTTCATGAGTTATTGAGAAAAGCCAGATAAATGATATTATGTATAGTATGACCTCATGATGTGGAATGTGTGTGTCAGTAAATGTAGAAGCACATATTAGGTAGTATCTGAGGTTGCTTGTGGGCAGTTTGGACACTGATGTGAGTGGAGAGAGAGAAGGCAAACAAAAGCAGGAAAAGAGGGAACAACGGTACTTTTAATAATGTCATAGTCCTATTATAGATTTATGTGAAAATGTACATAAATGATTTTTAAAATAATTCACCAAAACCTGCTACCTTAATTAATGATCATATTCACCTAACAGGCTGCTTTTATTAGGAAGTTTTAAGCCTACATCCATCTTAATGTCTTTCTCTGAGTAGAGCTGGGGAAAAAATTAATTCAGTTAATTAAGGATTTGAACTTCTAATATTTGGCTAACCAAGCCTCCTTCCTAAAGTCCTAGTGTTTCTGTCTCCTAGCTCTGCAGGGCAGGAACTGGGGCCAAAAAAAAAAAAAAACCTTTAGAGGATATAGTCTTGGACAATATAATGATGTTTTACACCCCCACCCCATGGTTCCCCTCCCCCCATGACTAAAGCATCATGTTTTAATTTATTAAAAACAACAAAACATTTTGAGCATTTTCCAGTCATTTGGAAAAAACAGTGAATTTCATAGACATGTTTGTTCATTTTATCATGTTTGGAGTAGTCTACCATCCCATGATTTTAAAGTACATTACACTGTAAAATGATTTAGACTAAAATTACACTCAACTGTAAAGTTCTGATTTCTAATTTTCCATAATGACAATATTGATGCCTTTCACTATTCCTCCTTCTTATAACTTTTGGAAGTTATAAGTGACTGGCTGTATATGTTTAACATATGTTTAATCTCCTTTCACGTCCAAGTGCTTAGGAAACCATCCTGTACCCTTCTGGGTTCTTCTAGGCTGGTAAATAACCAAGCATCTAAAGGATTAGTAAGTGAAAAAGACAGAAGAAAGTATAACATATGTTCCCCCCAAATATGAGAGAAACTCACCATCTTAAATGGCTCAGCTGAGACAAAGGACTTGGTGTGGGGGGATAAAGGGTGAGGTCAGTTAGCGAGTTTATGGGGGAAGGTAGGTATGCAGTTAGAGATCTGTCTTCTCCATGCAAAACACATAGAAATTAGGGCTTCCATGAACAATGAGGTAAAAGCCCTTGAAGAGGGAAAGTTTGTGTGTGTGTGTGTGTGTGTATAAATATATATATATATATTTCCAAAAGCAACCTCTACCCAGCCCACAGGCCCTACCATGAAACCAAACTTTAGCCAGAGATTTATTTTGGGGTGGCAGATTTTTGCTTCCTTATACAAGTTTAATTTTTCTTTACTTATCCATCTGCTCAAATCTTCCTAACCCCAAAATGGACAACACTAGCCTTGTGAGATGTCAGGTGTCAAATACATTTCTTATTGGAAAGAGATTTCTAATGCAGAGGGTATAAGATGATTGATATTGAATATCTACAGTGTTAGTGAAGATTCTTTTTTCTTTTGAATGTTCCTTTTCACCCTGCTCTTCTGTTACTGTCCTAGTTAGCGGGGGAAGAAATCTAAGTTTAACGTCATGCAAACCTAGCAGGAATTCCCACAAGTAGAGCAGAACGGATGGTGGTAAACTTCACTGTTTAGGCAGATGATGGCGTTAACCAAGGCTATTAAGTCAAATCTGAACAAGATTTACAAAGACAAATGGCAAAGACCTTGAAAACTCAAGGTCCTTTACACCAGGAACCAGTATAAAGAAGTTTAACAATCTTTTGTTACACTAGCTAAATTAGGTCTAGGGAGCCATTGATATAAGACCAAATTTTGTATTGTTGGTTATAATTATTTATAGTACTCAATACAGAATGAGAAAATAAATAATACCAAGCAATATCCTGGAAGAGTCTCTGACAAAAAACCCAGAGCAACTACTCACATGGTAATTGACCCTGAGACATCCCCTAACTGTTAAACCACAGTCCTGACATCTCTGAACATAATCTTTGCATTCCATTTCAAAATGTTTCTGTTTCCTGGCTTACTATCTCTTGGGGTGGTGGGTAGGAGGGTAGAGGGGGACAGGTAACATGATACAGTGATAAGAGTGCTTCAAAATTGGATCCAAGTTTAGACCCAAGTTCAGCCATTTATCAGCTGTTTTCTTGCTTTCCTGGTCAGTAAAATGGGCTTCCTGTGATGGTTAAATGAGATAGAGCATCTAAAAGCTTCTAGCACTGTGCTTAGTACAGTGTAAGAGCTCTCCTCCCCTGGTATTATGCGTTTAAAAGTAAGTACATGAAGCATGACACCATTCCCTTAGAGATGTTACAAAGTGAGTACTTTCTCTAGATCTTAATTGTACTCTCCCCAGCTTTCTTCATGGGAAATGAACTTTGTCTGCTATCTTTTTTTTTTTTTTGAATGTAGACTTTCTACACCACTCTTTCAGGTCACCACTCTGCTTTTGCACCTGCAGTATCCTTTGCCTAAGTGTTGTGACTGCCAGAGAAGATTCCATCACACTGCTGGATTCGTTGCCTAAATGTATGTTCTCTCAGAGGCTTTTTATAAAGAGTTAACATTTGCATTTTCTGAATTTTTCTAGGACCTTGTGTATTGTATATGCCTTTTCTTCTACAGAAGCTACTAACCATACCTGGCTGCTAATAATTAAAATTAAATGTAAAATTCCATTCTGTAGTCACAATGCCTCCATTCTTGGTTCTTAATAGTTATTCCCATTGGATAGTGCAGAGAATATCTCTACCACAAAAAAAAATTCTACTAGAATTTTTTCAGCTGTCAGAGCTGAAAGCTTGGTTTCGTTAAGGTCTCCATATTTCTACTAGTAATCACAGACAGTAGGTACCTACTATTCTTTAAATGAGTAAATCAAAAATCTTGGAATAGGCTCTTGATTTCTTGTTACCTTACTACCTTTTCTACACCATATTATTTTGTATTTTTTATTGGTTTTTATTTTCTGCTTTGCTTTTCTAATTATAAAGATAATACATGGTCATTAAACTTGGAAAGCTCAAAAAACATACACATATAAATTTCTATCACTCCCCAGAAATCCTATTAACATTTTGGTGTAAGGCCATCTAGATTTTCATGAGCTATAGTTTCTGTTTTTACAAACATTGAGATCATGCTGTTCATAGTCTTTTATAATCTATTTTTCTCACTTATATTGTTAAAATAGCTATGAAATCTACATTATTTTAAATTGTGCAGTTTCTTATAGTATGAATACACAACATAACTAACAATTACTGTGCATTCTGATTATTTCCAATGTTTACTAACTATAAACCATACTGTATTATCTATATCTATATCTATCTATTTGTATCTCTAATTTGGATTGTTAGCCTTGGTTCCCAAACATGGTGTTACTATTTAAAGGAATTGCACATTTTTGAGAACTGGATTCATTTTATTGGGATGAGTTTTTTGATGTCTGCCTGAGGAGATAAACATGGAGCTGCATGTGAAGATACATCCATGTGCTGAGAAGAGGGTGCCAGAGCTCTGTGGTTTATTTTCATTCCTCTTTCCAATGATGCCCAACAATCTGTGAACACCTCTAGCTACAAAAAAGTCATGAGAACAAAAGCCATGGTCTGTCTCCAGAAAGACTGAACCAGCTTTCCCTTTAGTATAAAGGAATTCTCAATAGAAAGAATATTACTTGGTAAATACAAATATTTGTGATTATCAGTATGTATAATATCCAAATTGCACAACTGTTAGGACCAGACCAATAAGCCCATCTGTTTATACAGGCTTTAATTAAACAGTTATGAGCAATAATGCAAACATTGTGCAGGATTTGTGAATGCTTGCTCTGCAGTGGAAATGAGTGATTTAGGGTTCTCTGTTTTCTGTAGATTACATGGATGATGACATGTTTTTCCAAGTCATTAACCTGGGCACAGCTTTGGGACCCAATGAGAAACTACATCCAAACCATTTAAAGAGTCTGGATGATTGGTGGAACTGACAAAGAAAAGACCCTCCGCCATTCACCACTGTGAGAGCGTTTTAGAGTGTGATTGCTCATGACGGCTCATGGTTCAATGATCCCATTGTTTCAGAAAGGCCTGTTTTCACTGATACTGAGAGGAAAAGGTGCACTCGCATGTGCCTTCGCAATGGGCTACTCAGGTGACTGTCAGAGGCATTTCCAATGGATTTTTCCCCTTCGAACTTAATTCTGCCACTTTTAGCATTAAATCGTTGTTTTGCTTTGTATTACATTATAGAACAAAATAAGCTAAAAGTAGAAAGGAAACTCAAAACCATCTGAAGCTCCAGCTTCCAAGAAATGGTGAATTAAAGATGAAAGTGAACTTGACCTCAAGGGCTAGATCCTGGGCACACAAAAGCTCAGGAGCCTCTCTGTTTCTTGAAATTCTGTTGGCCAATTATCTGTCACATGTTTTCAGAGTGTCAGTTTGTGGAAGTATGCTGGCCAGAGTTTTGGATTCCATGCACATAAGTTATCATCCAGGGGAAAGGACTCTACTAGGCCAGCCTGAACAGGCTTTTGATACAGGTAGACTATCTGGAAGGGGGTCCCAGCTGAGGGATCAAGAAAAGTGCAATCAGGGGTAGGTAAAGGCTCAAGAGAATATTAATGAATTGCTACTTTAGGAAACTGGAATTCAGGCTGAGGGGGATTTTTCCAAGGTACCACACAGAACATAGAATTCTATGCCAGAATTCTCCCAGAAACAGGAGAATATATTTGTCTACTCACTTCCTTTCTTTAGTGACTGAGGATTGTCCCTGAGGGTATCTGATCTCCAGCTTGGATACAGGCTTTGCACTTGGGCTGAGCAAGTGCATCACACTGGAGGAAGATCTCTAGTAGAGGAACAGAGAGACATGGGTGCTTAGGGTGGGAAGCTATTACTGTGCTGGGAATTATCCCATACTATTCCAGGTAAAACTCAGAGACAGGACAAAGTGTGTGGGCGGGGCATCTATTGCAGGTGGTATACTCAGTTTTCTTTTGTTGTCCACACACACTAATCACCCAGTGTCCTGATTAGTTGGGGATCTGCCAAATTCCCATCTCTCAGTTGTGGTGGGATGGTATACCCTAAGTGGAAACCCCATCAAAGCCACATGGAGAAGTAATTCCTCAAAGAAAGGGTGAGATGATAAATTATAGTCATCAGAGTAAGCATGAGAGGGATGACAGGCCAAATAGTAACTATAATAAAAAAGATATTCATTCCCAAACCTTAAGCTTAGTAGAGAGTTATAATGACTGAAGGTTTTGGTAAATATCTTTCTAGATTATATCTACTTAAGCATTTTTCCTTTGAGAAAAAGGAAGCCAGAGACCATACAATCTATAGATATTATATTTTCATTTGTTCCCCTAACAATATTGAATTAAATATTTCCATATAGAGTGAATATTTTACTACATATAAGTATGTCATTTGTCATATAGAAAATAGTCAATCTTTTTTTTAGATTTTGGGGTACTGTCTCTTGGTTTAAATTTGGAGGTGAATTTATTAATACCTCAGAAATACCTTTGCCTGGAGAAGAGTTTAGTGGTAGAATTCCAGACATCAGAGGAAACTATGTTTAAAAGAACAACAAAAACACTAACTCTGCTGTATTGGGCCTCGGAGCTTGAATTCTAATTCTTATTACTAGCTATGTGATCTTTGTCTTTTGTTTAATTTCACATAATCTCATATCTTACACAAAGTGTCTAATGCCCAAAGAAGCTCCCCAAGATGAAGTTTTTTATGCTTCCCTTTATCTTCCAGAAACACCACCAATTCAAAATTCAATTACCATCATAAAGCAAGTTCTTTTTTGAACATTCTTCTAGAATCACTAATTACATTTATAGCAGGAATTATCTTTTTTATATTACTTTTCTCCTTACACTGACCTGGCACTTGAGGTGTCCATAAATGGAAACCCCAGTAAGAGGAAGTGATGATGCTTCTAGACCTCAGAGCAGTCAGAAGAGATGCACTAAGTAAGAAAATGCCTGAGAAAGTTAACTTTCTCTTGTGTTTCTCAACAACTCTTCTAAATGTTTGCATAGGAGAACTGGGATGCAGGCCACAGGTGTGTGGGGGGGTGGTAAGAAGATTCACCAGAGACAGAGTAGGGAAGAGAACAGGCAGATTGACTGAAATGCACGGCTGAGGGGAGCAGCGGGTGAAACAGGAGAGGTCTGCTGTACCTTAGGTGGGTCACCTCCCTGGCTAGAGATCAAACTCAGGCCTTAGGGGTGACTGCGTTGAGACTTAACCCTTAGGTCACTAGGGAGACCCTGTTTCCCAATTACTTTCAATCACCACTTCCCCACTATTGGTGATGAGAATGATTGAAATTGTTCCAATTGAATGGAGTTCCAATTTCCAGTCTTTTTCCTTGGCTATAGATGGAAATAGCCCTAAATTAGATATTAGAGGCCCTAAGAATTGTGAATTGTTTCAACTTGGACAAATGACTACTTTCTCTGAGACTCAGCTTCCGTAAGATGTAAGTCACGTCTTCTACTGAGAGCTGGCTAATGGAACTTGATCTCTAATATTTCACTCTTGATGGATCTGAGACCTTCAGATCTGTTCTGAATCATGCACTTGTCCATTTGTGTGTGCACTGCAGGGGTAGGACATTTCCTGAGGAATATTATCAAGACGATCACTAACCTAAGGATAGGACCATCAGTAGGTTCCAAAGATCCCATGAGCCAGTTGCTCCTTATTCTCTTCCATAATAATTGAATTGATCTTGGCATATATCAGTACAGTTAAAGATGACATAACCACACCTTTCCCACTGCTGAGTCCTGGTCTCTATGTTCTGGTCAATGGATTAGTAACAAATGCTGCATATCCTCAGAATCTTGCCTTCAAAACCCTGAGCATAAGCATCTCCTTTCTGATAACTGAGAGATGCTGAGCTCTGCAGTTGCCACTTTGGATACAGAAGACATATGTTAAGAAAGGCAGGGCTGCCTACCAAAGACTAATTCTTATCTAGTTTAAGTGACTACCATTTGGGGTCTCTGTTACAGCAGCTTAGACTTTAGCCTAACATACCGGTAATTCCATACAACATCCAGGTGAGAGCAAGAGTCTTTTGTCAAATAGAGGCAATGTCTATGCAGCCAACTAAAGGAGTGTTTCCACACTGACAGTCTGGAGGAACAGTGAACCATTTCTCTTGAAAGCCGTTTCTGTCAGCTCAGCTTGCCAAGGTCATTTACATGAGGCAAGTAGCATCTGTCTCAGCTTGAGAGCAGAGCATGAGTCACCACCACTACTTATTTATCCTGTGCTGCTGACCTCCAAAGGCAGAGCAGAGTATGTCTTCATTAGCTGTCCCCCACTTGGAATGAGAATAGGTGTTTGCATGACTCCTAAGACCCAGAATCTCTGTGGTAATTTACATCCATAGCTTAAGTAGATCCCTGGAGGTGGTCTGAGAGGTTGAAGGAGTTACTTGAGGCAACACAGCCTTGATGTCAAGTCAGATTGTTTCCTTCTACAGCCCGTGCTTCTTCCATTACATGTGGTGCCTTCAAGATAAGCTTCCTACTTCAAGCATAGATTCAGGTTGCCAAAGCAAAGCTGGCACTTGCCTACTGAGATAAGAATCCATGAGCTTGGAAACTCCTCCCCAAACCATTTATTACGTGTTACCCACCTGAGTTTTCATCCTTTAAAAGAGTTAATTTTGTAAGCAAGTATGTACTGGATACTTGTGTGATCTGAAGAAAGCTCTGAGAATATCTACATTTATAGGTTGAAGTATGTCCTCCCCTCAAATATGTTGGATTCCTAATTTCAGTAAATCAGAATGTGACCTAATTGGCAGGTTATATCTTTATAGAGGTTATCAAGGTAAACTGAGGTCATTGGGGGTGAGCCCTCCTCCAATATGACTATTATTCTTATAAAGGGAAATTTGAACACAGAGACAGATGTGAATAGAGGGAAGCTGATACAAAGAGACAGGTTCAGCCATCTATAAGTCAAAGAGGGAGACAGAGTTTTCCCTCACAGCCCTCAGAAGAAACAAACCTTGCCGAGAACTTGATCACAAACTTCTGGGCATCCAAGAACCATGAGTAAATACATTTCTTTTGTTTAAAACACTAAGTCTGTGGTACTTCTTAATGGACTTTCTAGCAAATTAATATATAACTTTCTAAGAACATGCACATAGCAAATTTTCACACACCATCTTGGAGTTTTATTTCATTCTAGAACTTCCATAGACCCCTTGAAGGGCCCTGGCAAAGTTCTATTTCCTGAAAACATTCCAATGTTCATATTAATGATAATACTGACAAAAAAAACCCCACCTTTAAAACACATTTAAGCACTGTTCTAAGAACTTTGCACACATTAACAGATTTATTTCTTCCAACAACCCCAGGGCTATAGGAAACTAATAGATTTTGGCGCCTCAGTGCCACTGTAACAACTTTTTGATAAACTTGGTGGTTAAAAATAGTTGAACTGGATTGTCTCGCAGTTCTGAATGGCAGAAGACGAAACGCAGTGTGGCTGGGCTAAAATCCAGATGAGTGTGGGGGCTGTGCTTTCTCCAGAGGTTCTGAGGAGCATCCATTCCTCACCTGCTCCAGCTTTTAGTGGGTTCCAGCATTGCCTGTGCCGGAGCTACATCACTAGAGTCTCTGCATTGTCTTCACAACACCTCAGACTGTGTGGAAATCTCCCTGCCATCCTTTGGCCAGAAAACCTGGGATTGCATAAGGCTTCTCTGGATAATCTCAGCATCTTAACATTCTTCTTTACACCTGCATGTATATTTTTCCCATGTTCTATGGCCTAATTCCAGGGGCATTAGCTGCCTCTGGCCCCTGAAGATTTACATCTGTCCCATATACAAAATACATTCACCCCATCACAACATTTAACCCAGTTTCTACTCATTAAAGCAATTGACTCAAGTCCAAAAATCTCAGGTGAGACTATATAATCTATCTTAGAGTATACTCTTTCCAAAAAGTAGAAAATGGAAAGAAACAGGTCACCATTACGAAACTTCAAATCCCAACAAGGTAAATTCCACTAGGTTTCAAGGCCTGATAATAACCCACCTTAATTTCAGGCCCTGCCCTCTAGGCCCTTGACTTGAGGATGGTACTATTAAGCTTCTCAGCTGTAGTTTCCATCTTTATAAATTAAATGATAGAAACTACCTCATGAATTTGTTGAGAGTGGATGAGGTAATCTATATAAATAACTAACACAATCCTTGATAAATGAAAACTGTTGTTAATGATTATTCATACATATTTTTAAAGGAAAATCCCTCCCAGGGCTTCAGCCCTGTGTTATATAAAGAACAAATCCCTGTGCTTTTATTCAAGATCTTTCTGACAGTATTAAGAAGAAATATTAAATAAATTCAATGTCTACCCTTCCAGATATCATTACAACGCTTACCCTCCCCCATCTCTCCTTTTTCCTTTAGCTCTCTGGGTGACGGAAAAAATATCTTTAGGGAAGAAAAAGTTACTAGATTTGTAAACCAGCTTTCCAATTATGGAGCCTCTGCAAAGAGAGACGGCACAATTGCTCAAGGTGAAGGGAAGAAGAGATAAGAAAATAAATTATCATGAGGATCAATGGTAGAAGCTTTCTGAAGACCCAGAAAGCTTCCCCCATCTTACCTGGCAGCAAAATGTACACGCACCAGAAAATACTGGTATGTTATCATTCTTCTGCTAATTTTCTTTCCTGACTTTCATGCAACATACTCACGCTACAGAAAATACATCATGAGGTTCCAGCCCAATTAAGGGAGAAGAAGCTGAAAGTCCAGAAAGTGGGCATTACCCTGTTTGCAGTGTGAGTGGCAGGAAAAGAGCAAGGAGAATGGAAATGAATAGAGGAAGCTATTGGAAGAACTATTACCTGGAATTGGTATACCTTAATACACCTAACACAGCCTCACTTTGACTCCAGACTTTGTCTTTTAGAAGGCCAGATTTGGACAAGGCCAAGGCAAAACGCTTTGGACAACTGGCTCATCCTGGCTGCTGGGTAACTTTAACTGACGTGTGTGATTTTTTTTCCTTGATGGAGTGAAGCTCGCTAGCTGGCGGCCTTAAGAGCACAGGACGATGTTGTCCTTTGACCAATGATGAGAATTTCTCCTGCAGTAGCCTTCTGGAATTTAGAGTTGCTAATTTCTACCTTCATTCACTGGTTTCATGGGAAAAAGCCTTTCCAGTTGGATGAATGTTTGTCTTGGTTTATTTTTTATACAATGTTTACATTATCTTTTATTTATTAAAAATATGTGTACTCTTTGTAAACACTTTCTGGGCAGTATCTGTCAGTCAGCTATCCTTGAGGGTCTAGCAGTAAACCAGGCAGAGTCAATATCTGTTAGGCTACTGCAATGGAGTGTGAGGAAGACTCTGTCAGTAACAGCAAATATTAATTGATAATTATCAGGAGGCAAGTGCATTACATACGTGACTTCATTTAATCTCAACTGCCTAAGATAAGGTTAGTAATGTCTTTTTTTTTTTTTTGAAGATTTATTTATTTGTGCATACAGAGCTGGGTACAGGCCAGAGGTGTGGGGGTGGTGAGAGGCTTCACCAGAGACAGAATGGGGAGCAGAACAGGCAGATCAATGAAGCACACTGCTGAGGGGAACAGCGGGCGGGTCAGGAGAGGTCTGCTGTTCCACATGGATCACCTCCCGGCAAGCGGGGATCGAATTCATGCGGAAGTGGCTTTAGCTTCTTAGTGCTGTGCTTTAACCCGCTGCGCCACCAGGGAGGGTCCAAGGTTAGTAATGTCTTATTCCTGTTCAACAGATATGGAAACTAAGACACAGAAAGGGTAAGTAACTTGGCCAAGGTTACCAACCAACAGATAGTCAAGTTGGACTATGAACCGAGACACTTGTTTCAGAGCTGGTGCTTTCAGCCATGATTCCGTTAAGAACCTTTAGGTGCACAGGGCCGGGAAATGTAATTCTTTAATGTAGCCTAGATGTCACAGGTGGTAACTCTGATAAATCCCAAAAGACAAACAAGGTTTCACCAGGGAAACTTAGGCATAAACATCTTCAGCTTCGAGTAATGCCCAGTCAGTAGTGGTTTCTAGCTTTGGTGCAGAGATTCTAAGTCTGGGTTCTAGTCAATATCCTCTCCCTTTCTCTTACTGGTCTACTGCATGTCTAGGTCTCACAACCAATCTTAGGGGAAGAAAACTAGGGAATTACTGGGTTGAGTGTTTGCCTACAACCTCCCTTCTTAGGAAGGGGAAATCTACCCAGATATTCCATGGAAACTTCCTCTTACAAATAAGAGGAAGAAGTAGGCGATATGTACATCTCTAGAAGGGTGTTGACCCATGCTCCCTGACACCTGGATTTTAAGCTTTTGTAGGCAAAAAGAGGTGTGAATCTTGAGTAAGCAACCAGCAGGGTCTGCCAGAGCAGAAAATAGTACTCTAGACAGAAAGAATCACATTAGCAAAAACTTGGCAGAATATCAGAGCATGACAAAAATGAGGGGTGGGAAAAAGTTCAGTATGGCTGGAGATAAACTAGACTGTGGTAGGAGACGAGGCTGGAAAGGAGGCTTGAAATGAGCACCCAGAGCATGAAGGGAGAGGCTTGCCAACTGAAGGTGTTTATACTTTGTCCTGTAGGCTAAGGGGGGGGGGCAGGGCCATGACCTGGGATTACTTATTTAGAAAGATCATTCTGGAAGAAGAATATTTGAAAGGCAAGAGGCAGGGCACCAAGCTGGGGAGATGCTACTTGGTCCAGGTTAGAGATAATAGTGTCCAGAGCTCTGACAGGGGCATGGTGATGTGAAGAGGCAGATGCCTCTATTTAGGAGGTAGGATCAAAGACAACTGGATTTGGAATATAAGCCCATTTTTCTGAATTTACTGGATGGTATCTTAGGCTATCCCTGAATTTTAGATGTGTTTGATGTCCCCACCTTCTGAATCTCTAGGGATCTACAGCACAAACCAGCTTTCTTTTTAGTGTCCTCCATTTCATTTGGTTTGCACTTCTACTGGTCCGCTAAGTCAGTCTCACTTGTCTACCCACTTTAATCTCTGACCTGCCTTTGGCTTTACATGCCTGGACAGCAACTCTATTACAAGAGGCAACAGCAACATGATCATTTTCCTTGGCAAAGATGGTAAATGTGCTCCAGATGTTGCAGTAGGTTTCTGCAGGAATGTCTCCAGAATGAATAAAAGTACCTGTGACCTCACATAGATCCCCCTCCCATGTTGGATCTGGGCTTGACCAATGGGATATTAGTGCCAGGCAAAAAGAGTTGTTTGGTGGGGTTTAATCTGGAAATTTGGTGCCCCCTCAGCTGAAGAAACAAACACTAGCTTCCTGGGTGGTGAGAGAACACATACAAGGAGAAGCCAAATGATCCCAGCCAGCAGAGACCAACCACTTGTACCAGCTACCAGCAGGCTACAAATAAATGAGGTCAGTAAAAAAAAGGGAGATCCACCTCCATGAGTCTAGTCCACAATCCTTACTCATACCAACTGTGAGAAAACAAAATGACTTTTGACTTAAATATTCCATTTTGGGGTGACTTTTTTACTGCATGTGATAACTGATACTAGGGGGTCACCTTGAGAATTTTCCTTTTGTTTCTGTTGAATTCACAGATCACAATGTCAAGCTTATGCTGTTTGTATTTTATGTACTCTTGTAAGTTTACATTTATATTTATGCCTTTATTATCAGTTTAATGTAGTTTGGAGAAGGAGATGAATGTCACATCCAGTCACGTTAACTGACAGACGCCACGACTTTCTCCTTAATTAGTCCAGCAAATATTTACTGGGAACCTCATAGGTACCAGCAGCATGGAGCACTTGTAATACAGCTCTCATATCATCTTTGTGATGCTACTGAGTTAGGCATTGGCTTCTGTCCTTAGCAGAGGAGACGAGCAGGACACAGTGAGGGTAAGTGACTTGCTGGAGATCACACAACGAGGCAACATTTTTGTATTTGTGCCCTCAGCTAGGTGTCAACAAAACCCCCAGGACTTCTAATACGTGTTTTCAAAGTAGGAAATAGAGAGTAGAGTTGCAAAAGTTGGAATGGATGCAAAACCCATCACGGAGGAAACTGCGCCTGAGAGCAGGAGATGAGATGGGAAAGAAACACTCTCTGACCTTTGCTGCCCTTTGATTGCTATTTTACAGCACCACTAAACAGGGCAACAGACGGATGCTTTCTTAATTGGGGAAGATGGAAAATTTGCTTCTGAGGACAATCTTAGATCTTCATTTCTGCAGCTTCAGATTACGGCTCTGCTGAGCATGCTTGTCAGCACCGCTTGTGATCTGCTTTTATTGGGAAAGATTGGTTGGCGCTACTTACAGGCCTTTTCCCAGGGTAAAGAGTAGTTTCTGATCATGCTCCTTGGTGGTGAGCGGGGAGCTAAGCCCTGTGGGACCCAGTGTGGTTAACGGCTGTTGAATGGTTAAAATTCCAGACATTGCTTGGGAAGTATTCCCAGTAGATTGTTAAAATGCC
Source organism: Condylura cristata (assembly GCF_000260355.1). NCBI lineage: Eukaryota > Metazoa > Chordata > Mammalia > Eulipotyphla > Talpidae > Condylura > Condylura cristata. Next base: position 25,237,483 of record NW_004567116.1, read on the forward strand.
TTTTGCTCTCTGAGTAAGGGAAATTAAATGCCAAGAAAAGTGTGTTCAATTTAGATCCATCTGGTCTGTGTTGCTTTTTACCCTTCTTTTCTCCTGCAAAGAGACCTATGAAAAGGTACCCTGTGATCACTTTAACCTGTTAGGAGTGAGAGTATTTCAATTGAGCATGTTGAAGAGCAGAGAGAAAAGCTGCTCTAGTTTTAACTAGTAGCAATCTCACCTTAGGGAACAGCGTCTTAAAGGGTGTCTGCTTTAAGAACATTCTGTCTTGAAAGAAAGACGACATGACCCTTGCTAGGATCCCTGCAGGTCGGTATGGGAACATCAGCACCTTCTTCAGACAATGTCACTGGGTTCTAAATAAGAAACCAGTGCCCTCCCTTGTGGCCTAGGGATTAAGTCTCAGCACTATCACCTCTAAGGCCTGAGTTGGATCCCCAGCCAGGGAGGTGGCCCACATATGGCACAACAGACCACTTCTGTCTCACCCACTATTCCCCTTAGGAGTATATTTTAGTAAATCTGCCTGTTCTGCTCCTCCCTCTATTTCTGGTAAATCCTTTCACCTCCTGCACCAGTGGCCTATGCCTCAGCTCTTGTATGCAAAAGTCAAAAGAGTCAACAAAAATCTATTTTTAAAAATGAAACATATACTTAAAAAAAAAAATGTAACCATAGGCCAACCAATATTCTAAGAGCTATACTATCATTTTTAGTTTCTTCCTGGCAGTAACTACCTCATGAACGGATAACTCTTGTTCTATAGGTAATTAAAACAAAGCAAAGGGATGTTAGCTGGGTTGTTCAATACCTACTGCTAGTAAGTGGTAGACCTGGGGTCTGAACCCAGGTGACCTGTCTTTAGCTAAGGCAACTGCATAGCAAGGTTGCTTCTGAAGAGGGCTTGAAGGCGTTCACATATTTTTTTAAAAGATTATTTATGCATCCAGAACTGGGGTGCAGGCCAGAGGAGCAGGGTGGTGAGAGGGTTCACCAGAGGCTGAGTAGGGAGCAGAATAGTCAGATTTATGAAGTGCACTGCTGAGGGGAGCAGCGGGCTGGTCAGGAGAGGTCTGCCGCGCCATGTGGGTCCCCTCCAGGGCAGAGGCTCCAACTGGATCTGAAAGGGCTATGACTAGCTTCTTAGTGCTGTGCTTTAACCTGTTGCGCCACCAGGGAGGGCCAGATTTCACATTCTGTTTTACCAAATGCTATATATTGTTTTGAGATTTTTTTTCTCATATTGAACATGTGATATTTGTTTACTTTAAACATGTCAAAGGCAAGGCAAGGCTAGGGAAGATGGTAGAACAATTTAGCTCTTCTTTTTATACTCTGTAGTTTTTGAATCAGGACAAGGTACCTCCTCATTATGCTATTAGTAGGAATTTATTTAGGTACAAGGCAGGTCTAGGCTGGTGAACAGGAACTAAGATAGAAATCAGGAGTCTAGGCCCAAGTACACAGGAATTAAATTATCTTCAAAATCCCTATAAACCACCTATGGGGCAAATGGAGTTATGGAGAGTCTGAAAGTGACCCCTGGGGAAGCCAGGTATTAGTTACCTAGGAGAATGCACAGTGGGAGCTGGGAGACCCAGGATAGCCAGAGGAGTAGAGGGGCTAAGATGTTTGGGGAGCAAGCTGGGGAGGAAAGTAAACCTCTCACAGAGAAAGTCTGAAAGTCTCTTATAGTTTCCAGTAGAGTCTTGAACGCCAAGGAAGGTGAGGAAGGAATACCTCCAGCTGAAGTGCAGTGTGTGGAGGCAGAAATAAGAGTAAGTCCTGCCATCTCCATGGCGCTCATGTATGCACTGTAGGGCATAAGGTTTTCCCTTGAAACATGCACACATGTCTGAGCAGGCAGGCCTCCTGGCAGCTTAGTGAGAACTTTCAGGAGGGTGGGTTGGCAGGAGGTTGTCTAGGCCATTCGGCATGTCTAAGTCTCTCAGTCACCACTATAACCCTGCATCTACCATTAGCACATAGTAGGAATTCAATCAGTATTTGTTAAACTCATTTAATGAAATTATGAAATACATGAATACCATCTTGAGCTGACAAAGTCAAGCTTTGATTTGTAATCTTTTTGATCATAATACAAACTGTTTTTTATTGCTAGCTTTATTAAGCACTTAAATATGCTAGCCTTTATGTTTTAAATAATAAGAATCCCAACTCAGATTTACTTTGAAAAACTAGGGACAGGTCAGAGGTCAGGTCAGTTCTGATCTGGGGTCTGCACGGTTTCTATTTCATGTGATCCAGACAAGATTTTGGGGAGCTAAGCCTGTGAGACTCAATGTGATCAGTAATCATTAGACCTGTGTATCAACAGGTCTGGGATTATTCTGACTACACCAGTTAAGCCTATCCCTGGAGCTTGAGGTAAGGGCGCTCCTTACTTCGCTGCAAGTGGGGAAAAGTGGAAAGGATGATGAAAGCAAGATTGATGACCACTCTCATTTTATCTTCACAACACCCGGTCAATTAGATCTTGTGAAGTCATGAGAAAAATGATCTCTGAGAAGTTAAGTGACTTGTTCGAGATCACTGTTAGTAACTATTTACTCTGGGATCAAACCTGGGTCTGCCTCCAAAAGCCATGCAATTGGCCACTGGGCTTTCCTGCTCCCAATCTCAGACATTTCTTCGGTCTCTCTGGCTGCCTCTAAGAGGAACCTGTTCTTATGAACACCTTTGGCTGTACTGGACAACAACTTGAGTTCAAGATAAATCTCACTTAATAAGTGAGGACCCTCTAGAGAACACAGGCTGTGAAATTGGCTTGAAGGTTTTAGATTCCAGCTTCACTACGCGAGCAGCCCTTTGGGTTCAGCTCAAGAGGCTGCTATAAAACCAGAACAGACCGTCCTGTTCTTGTATCAGTGGTCGTTCATCAAGCAGTTAGTGAGCATCTGCTCTCGGAGGACCCATCTGTCTAAACTAAAACCTAAGACGCTGTTTCAAGTGTCCTTTTCTGGTCTTTGGCTTTGGTCTCTTCTTTGTTTATAGCACCCAGAAGTCCTCTCTTCCTCCCTTGGGTTGAATGCTTTGGACTAATGCTGTCTCTTTGTCTCAGATCTGCACCCAACCTGTTTCTTTTCTTTGGACCCAGAACTAGTAACTGTCTCTTCTTGCAAATTTCAGCTAATTTATAAGGACTGCCTTGAGAGGGAGTCTGCATCCAGTGTCAGAAGGTGTGTACACCACGGTCAGTCAGCAGTGTCAGCCATGGAAGAGGAGACTGAAGCACAGCCTGCATAATGATATTGAATACCCCTGGGCTTCTAGGCCCATAGAAGCTTCTAGTCTGGACCCAGAACCAGTTCCCCAATGCCACTCTTATTGCTGTAATTCCTTGAAGATGAGTTTCATGTGCTAGCACAATACTGACAAGCTATGGGCCCCTGCCTGCCTTTCCTATGCTCTGAATGAGATTGAGCTGTTTACATGCAAGATATCACAATGATGGAGAGTTTGGAAGAAAATCAAGAGTGAAAAGATCTGGCATTACAAACTATGATTTAGGACATCAGCATTGAAGTCAGCTAAGCAATAACTCACCCTGGGACCCTGGGCCATTCTCTGCCCTTCACTTGGTCCAGTGTAATGTTGGATTATAGCAGGGATTCTCAGTGGAGGTGAAATCACTTCTGAGAGGGAGATTTAAACCTCTAGATGGGCATTTTTCAGTGTCACATTGATTAGATACTGACCCCAGCATTCAGTGGGCAGAGAACATCTATATCAGGTATCCTACTGTTTAGGGTTCCCAGACCCATTTCCAGTCAGCATATATGGAGGCTTCCCACATGAACAGCAATTTTCAGATACCAGAACCATGTCTGAGAATTTCATTCAATTCTAACATTATCTGCTTGGAGATTGCACAAGCCTCCACAAACTAAAGGCTCAGTCTCACAGACATGCCTTCCACTTCAGGTGCTCGTTGCTAGAAGAGCTCACAGAACTCAGGAAACCCATTTAGTCTCTAGATCACTGATATAAGGAGATGGACAAACACATAGGACAAAGCATGAGGGAAAGGGCAGAGCTTCTGAGAGCACCATCTTTCCAAGCCTCCATGCGCTCACTAACCCAGAGCACTCCAAAGCCCCTCCTTTTGGGGGCTTCTATGGAGGCGTCATTACACAAGTATGACTAAAAACTCAGTGATCATTAACCACTGAACTCAAATTCTAGCCCTTCTCCTTCTCCAGAGATCTGGGAATGAGACTAGAAGTTATGACCCTTTAAATGACTATGGTTTGCTGACAACTAGCCCCTATACGCAAGTGATTCCCATTGTTTGTCTATAACTGTAACAAGAGGCATCTTCATTACTCTCCACACCTGAGAAATTCTAAGGCTTTTGAGAGCTGTGAGCCAGGAGCTATGGATGAAGACTGTAGAAGACATATTTTGGTCACCTAAATGACCAACTATGAACTTCTCATAAATAACAATATTGTACCTCATTCAGCACAGTGAAGAATCATCCCATCCCCTGAACAACTATAACATCCTACTATACACTCATGACAAACTTATAATTAGCTGACACTGATCCTAGCTCTGCTTTAAATCTGAACATCAGTGTTTAGTATTTCTTTTGAAAAAAGAAATTACCATGTAAGTTGGCATAACCAGAGGGTTGGCAGTGGAGGGCAGGATCTCCCAATCCTCAGAGAATCTTTACTCTTTCTCTTTGGGCTCTCTCTCTGGCATCACCTTGTGGCTCTGTCTCTCCAGTAGTCATTCACCCTCTCGTCGCTAGCTGTTCCACCGTAGGCGTTTGTCTGTTCATGACGCCATCCTTTAGCGTCAGCCTCCAGACCCAGGTGTGCCCACTCACGCATGCCCACACCATACTCCACAAGGAGCGCGCCCCATGCCCGCGCTCCCAAGCACCTTCCGCAATCAAGACCACAGGTGGTAGCCACAGAAGCTAAGTGGAAAAGCCTGACCATCTTCATTCCCCCTACACCATGCAAATTAAGAACAAAGCAAAACTTTGAAAAAGAGTTTTATTGAGTCATGATTTATATGCCACAGTATTCTATCACCTTGTTAAGTGATCCTGTGAGTAGGTGAAGACTTCTGACTACATTATGTCCCTAGCTGGGTTGTACCTGAATATTTCTGTTTGAAGTCCAGTGAAGTCTTTAATCAGTTCACAGGCTCTGTAATCTGATAGACTCGGCCAACCATCAGTTGCTCTGCCCACCATTCACTTTCAGGATATTTCTATCAGCCTAAAACATTTATTTGCAGTCTCACTCCCACTCCCATCCCAGGCAACCACTGATCTACTTACTATCCCTAGAGATTTGCCATTTCTAGACATTTTGCATAAAAATCATGCAGTTTATAGTAATTTGTGTTTTTCTTCTTTTACATTGGAAAATGTTTGTTCTTCTTCTAAAATTCATCCACATTGTGCCATGATCCTAAGTTTGTTCCCTTTTTTGCTGAACAGTGTTCCCATGCAGTACACTGTCTATTTTTTTTAATCCAGTCACCTGTTGATGAACTTTTGGACTGTTTTCAGGTTTGGTTATCATGAGTAATGAAGATTTATCTATAATTAATTGTGTGGACATGCGTTTCCTTTTCTTTGGGCATAAGCTCAGAAGTAGATTGCAAGGTTACTTATTTTTAATTTTTAATCAAAAGTCATTTAAATTCTTTTAGAACATACTTTGAAAAATCTACACAGTTGACAATATTTGATTTATCAATATAGCACTGCTACATCCATGTGCACTTGGAGCTCACAGACAGACTACATCCATGGTCCTGTGACTAGAGAAGACTTCTGACTACATTATGTCTCTAGGTGGGTTGTACCTGAAGATTTCTATTTTAAAGTGTATGTAATTTTGTAGTTAATTTACTTTCTTTAAAATTGTGGGATATATACTCATTGTAATACTATTTACTTATTTAAAAAGATGAAAGTGCCTTTTGGGATAAACTGGATCGACTTCAAAGTGATTATGCCAAGTGAAATAAGTCAGAAACAGCTATCAGATGGTCTCACTTATTATTAGGATATAAATACCCAAAAACCATATTCTGGCAAAGTTCAGCAAAAACTAATCATACAAAATATGTCATTTACCAGAGGGAAAGGAAAGGCAGGAGGAGGGGGAGAGGGTTAGAAAGGGGACAAGGCATTAGCCCCGGAGGCTGGTGGAGGGTGAGACAGGCATTTTCACTTATGCAGGAGTAAAAACACTGTTTTTTAAGTAGATAAACAGGTAGCTTTTATTACTTGAGTTTCCTTTCAGAATATTTTTATGGGAGGTTATAAAATATTTTTATGGGAGGTTATAAAATATTTTTTATTAAAGATTTATTTATTTATTCATACAGAACTGGGGTACAGGCCAGAGATACGGAGGGTGAGAGGATTCACCAGAGACAGAGTGGGGAGCAGAACAGGCAGATCGACGAAGTACACTGCTGAGTGGAGCAGCGGGCGGGTCAGGAGAGGTCTGCCACGCCATGTGGTCACCTCCAGGGCAGGCGGGGATCGAACTCATGCGGAAGTGGCTTTAGCTTCTTAGTGCAGTGCTTTAACCCGCTGTGCCACCAGGGAGGGCCAATAAATTTTTTATGCGAGGTTCTCAGGACAGAGTGAGAATAACTAGTGATCAAAAATTTTTTTCTGATTTAAAAACTTTTTTAATTATGTCTTTTGTTGGACATATTACCTGGATTAGGCTCACATTTCTTCAAATGAATATTACCAAAACATGCCCACCAATAAAGTCCCAATTACCCTCCAACAAAGTCCACTGTTAAGACATGATTTCAAGGACCCTGATGCCTTTGAGTTTTTAAATCCTGTGCTCAGAGAGGCTTATTTAGAAAGGGGAACTGGGAAGCTAGATTTGAAGCAAACAGCAAATCAAAGCAATCGTCTTGCACTAGTTGCTTTGATCATCAGATTATGGTTCAGTTTTTTCAGGCAAGCAACAGTGAGCCTGTGAGGGGATAACAAACCCCAGAGAATCAACACAAACATGTACAGAAAGAGGTTCAGATTATCCACTCAACCTGGATTTCAGAGTGACTCACCTCAGACTGGACTGACACTGCTGGTCTACATTTTCCATTTTAGATATATATTTAATCACAGACCTTGGCAGTTCTTCATGTAAGCTCTCATTATCTGCAAAGGCAGAGTCTTCTAACGGAATGGCTGATGCCCACAGAGGTGCACTGGGTTTTAGCGACCAGTAATTGGTGAGGGCTCCTCTCACTCACGGACACTGTCATCCCCTCCAGGACACAGCACTGTGTGTAGTATAAGGGAGAAAAAGCTTGCCCCCAAATATGTCTTTTTGATAATAACTTAATTTAAGGAAAGGACACTGAAGACTGGCTGGAAGTTGTTTTATTATTTATATTTAAACTTTCTGAAAGGGTCTCTTTCTCCCAGGAAGACCTCTTTGTCTCTATTCAACGGAGAAGGCAGAATGTAAGCCTGCATGTCTCTTTCTATAGTGTCTTCCCCAGTAACTTCCTTAACTGATGGCCCCTGACTCCCAACCCCCACAAGTTCTTTTTTAGCTAATTTATTCAAGGATGGTGTGTAAAAGTACATGGATCAGTTACTCAGTCATGTTGAGTCTCTCCTATGCATACAGGAAGTATACATGTTAATATAAAACTTGTTTTTGTTTTCTCTTAATAAACTAATATCTGTTCAGGTCATTTTTAAGTGTTCATTTCAATGATTTTTAGGATAATTACAGAGTGATCAATATTACCATAATCTAATTTTAAATCATTTTCATCTCACGCATTCCCCCCAAAAACCCTACACCCATGGGCGGTCATTTACATTTTTTCCTAACTCTGTTCTTCCCAGACATAGGCAACTACTAAACTACTTTACGTCTCTGGATTTGTCTATACTGAACATTTTATAAAAATGGAATTATAAGTGGTCTTTTGTGACTGGCATCTTTCATTTAGCTTAAGGTTTCCAAGGCTCATTATCAATTGATGAATATTTGGTGTTATGACAAGCCCGCTCCTTACCCAGTTAGAAAGTTTGGGAGGCTCAAATGGCTAAAGAGAGTGAATGGGACTGGATGGGAACTGGGGCATTAAGCTGATGTCTTTGTTATACCAATTCAGAAAATCAGGACGCACCCAAGACTAGTCACACCAACCAGTCAGTGATGCCTGCTTGGTTAGTATAAATAGAGCCTCAGAATCCTCTGCTCCTGCACCAGATGATCTCTGTCTTGCCTGCTGCTCTCTTAGCCGTGTCCTTTAAGGATTCTGCATTTTCTGCTTTCCACTCTGCCTCTGGTGAGTCTCCCCCCCCCCCCTTACCTCAGGCCTATACCCCATTTCTCCCTACAACATTTGGGTTTTTCTGTGTGTCCTCTGTTGGGTTAGGGCTCTTCTGGACCCTCCTTTAGGGGTGGTGGGCTGTGGAGGGGCAAGTGCCAGTGCAGCACAGGCTTTGACGTCAGGACAGCCCCTAGTCTAGGCTGGGCCTGCGCAATTTGTCATCTCCTGCTGCTCACTACATTGCCAGACTCATTTCCTTGCTTTTATGAGGAGGAATCATTGGCTGTGGAAAAATTACTGTGTTGCAAACAAAGCATTATGGCTGGAGGTGAGAGGAAAAACAAATAGCAGGCACTCTAAAATCTGGCTTCAGGGCTTGTATAGCAAACTTGCAGGTGTAGAGCAGTCCTGAGCTCCAACAGCCTGCTGGGAAGCTGCAAGATTACAGACATTTACAAAGGAAAAAGGAAAAAAGAACTGCCAGGCTGGTTTAGTAAGAGGAGCACAGCTAGCCCTGGGAAGCCAGGAGTGTGTGCCTTGCAAGCAAATTACAGTGTCTGCTTGAGCATCAGAGGAGCTGAATTTGGGGCTCTTAAAAAAAATGAAATGATCATACCTCTTGCTTTAAAGGAGCAGAGCAAGAAAGGACAAGGTTATTATTATTATTTTTTATAGTTTTTTTTAAGAGATTTATTTATTTATGCATACAAAACTCGGGTACAGGGCAGAGGTGTAGGGGTGGTGAGAGGATTCACCAGAGACAAACTGGGGAGCAGGACAGACTGACTGACGAAGTACACTGCTGAGGGGAGGAGCGGACTGGTCAGGAGAGGTCTGCAGCGCCATGTGGGTCACCTCTAGAGCGGGGATTGAACTCATGCTGAAGTGGCTTTAGTTTCTTAATGCTGTGCTTGTACTCAGTGCGCCACCAAGGAGGGCCAAAGATAAGGCTATTTTTAACTCAGTTATTTGCTCACTGTTGATTAAGTATACAAATTCCTCCCACAGGGTAGATGTATAGAGAAAGTGATGGAGGAAGCTAGAAAAGTCTGAGAGGGCTGATGGCCTCAGGCCTTGGAGTCAAGCCTTCTTATTTGCATTTGACCTCTCAACATCCTATCTTTGTAGTCCTCTAGGCCTCAGTTTCTCATCTGAAGTGCTTATTAAATGAAATCCATAGAAAGAGCTTAGAGCAGGACCAGTCTAACTAACTATCCTGTCAAACATTAGCAACCATGAAGCACTTCACCAATTTGCATGAGCGGCAGATAGCTTGTGAATTAGCTAACCTTTTAAAAGAGTTAATGGGATTTTTGTCAGGCTCATAGATTACGTCATCCAAGTTCTCCGCTTGCCTTGTGCACAAAGATGAACAGACTCATTCTTTTCCTGTATAGTCCAGATCTACTTTAAGGTGTGATTCTAGTCCATACAGTATTAAATTAGGCCGGATCCAAATAAACTATAGTGTCCAGGCCACTTAAAGTATTAATTTAACCGACTTTTAGGATACTACAGAATTGACATTGTCACCATAATCTAATTTTGAATCATCTTCATCACCTCCACTACCATCCCAAAAAAACCGACTCATGGCCAGTCATTTACATTTTTCCCTAACCCTGTCCTCCCCATATTTAAGCAAACACTAATCTTGTTCATGTCTCAATAAATTTGCCTATTCTGAACATTTCATGAAATGGAATTATATGTGGTCTTTTGTGACAGGATTCTTTCATTAAGTTTAATGTTTTCTTTTACCCTAGACCATGAGCCCCCCTCCCTCCTTGGTTTTCACTTCTTCCCCCTCTCCCAGTAGCCTCAATCCTGTGGTTGTATTTTTAGGGTTTATTTTCAGTTTTATCATTTCCTTTGTGTTTTTTATTCATTTGCTTTATATTTCACATGAGTAAAGTTACCTCACTTTTTACTTCTAACTGATTTAACATAATCCCCTCCAGTCCATTTATGTTGTTGAACATGACAAGCGCTCATCTTTTTTAAAGCTAAGTAGTACTCCATTGTGTGTATATACCACATCTTCTTCATCCACCACTCTGTCAATGGGCATTTAGGCTATTTCCATAACTTGGCTTCCCTGATGGTGCAAGGGGTTAAAATGCAGCACTATGAAATTCCACAGCAACTGCAACTCATGAGTTCAATCTCCAGCAGGGAAGTGAACCAAATGATGCAGCAGACCTCTCCTGTTTTGCCTGCTGCTCCCTTCAGCCATGTATTTCAGTGTTCTGCTTCCCACTCTGTCCCTGGTGAATCCTCTCTCTGCCCCCACATTTCTGGCCTATACCCCAGCTCTTGTATGTATAAATAATCTTAATAAATAAATACATAAATAATGCTGCAATGAACAGAGGAGTGCCTATGTTCTTTTGAATTAATGATTATTTTTCAGGTAGATACCTAGAGAATTGCTGGGTCATATGGTAGACCTATTTTTTTTTTTT
>NW_004567116.1:25248648-25307541 GCF_000260355.1 Condylura cristata
TTTTTTTTTTTTTTTTTTTGGTGATACGGACTTTTCTCACAGGAGTGAGAATGTGGTATTGATATGCATTTACCTGATTATTAATGATGTTGAACATTTTTTTTTCATGTGCCTGTTGGCCATCTGTGTGACACTTCTTTAAAGAAGTGTCTCCCCCCCACCCAGCCAAAGTGTCTATTTAATTTTTCTACCTATTCTTGGATCCCTTTGTTTTCTTTTGTTGCACTGTAATACATTATTTGTAAATCTTGGATATTAGTCCCTTGCTAGATATGTGATGGACAAATATTTCCTTCTACTCAGCAGGTGTCTTTTTGTTTTTTTGGTAGTCTATTTTCTACACACAGCTTTTTAGCTTGATGTAGTCCCATTTGTTTATTTTTGCTTTTGATTTTCTTGCTGTTGGAACTGAGTCCCTAAAGTCATCCTGAAGCAAACATCATGGAGTATTTTGTTTATATTGCTTTCCATGTATTTTGTAATTTCTGGTCTTAACATTCAAGTCTTTAAACCATGTTTAGTTAATTTTTTTTCTGTGGTGTGAGAGTGATCTAGTTTCATTTTTTTGCAAGTGGTTACTCAATCTTCCCATCACCATTTGTTGAGGAGATTTTCTTCCCCATTATATAATGTCGGTTCCTTTGTAACAGATTAGCTGTCAACATAAATGTGTTTTATTCACTTTAGGTTGGGTTGCTAGTCTTTGTTGTTGTTATTAGTTGATTATATTTTTTGAATTCATGTCCCTTACTAGATATGATTTGCAAATATTTTCTGCCATTCTATACGTTGTGTTTTCCCCCCACTTTCTTAGTGGTGTCCTTTGAATCACAGAAGTTTCCAATTCAGAGATCTCCAACTTGTCAATCTTCTCTTTTGCCACTTATACCTTTGTTGTCATATCTAATAAATCATTGCTTAACTCAAGGTCATGAAATGTTTTCTTCTAAGAGTATTAGTTCTTAGAAGAGTTTAGCTTTGATTATTTCACATAAGCTAACAAGAAGCTAAGACCCAGAGAAAGTAGGATGAGCTCTAAATTACATTGGTAATAAGTGTCAGATCAGTAATTTTATAAAAACAACTTAATTTTGTACAAATCAATATCCTTCAAGAATAAAGAGGTTCTCAAGCCATATTTAAAAATTCAGGGTCTAAACCCCAATTTATATTCATCCTGTAATGGAACCAACCTTTTATTTGAGGCAAGTAATGACAAGAAAGATTCCCATTTCTTATACAATTAGTCTGAGTCAGTCACAGTATGATATGCATTCTCTAATTCTCAAAACCACTGCGTAAATGGGAATACTATTCTTATTTAAAAGATGAGAAATGGGTGTTCAGGAAGTTTTAAAGAAATATGCCCCAAATAACCCAGTTAATAAGAGGCAGATCTGGATTTTAAATCCAAACTCTTATTCTTCAAATGCCACTGTCATGACCATTCCTTGTCACATCTTGGTGAGGTTGTGTTTATTTGTTGTGTTGACAACCCAGACATCTGGGTTGCAGTGAATTCCTGATTCTTTTTCTTTAAATGCAATTTTCCACTTGATTTGGCTAGGGCAAGGAAATGTTGAACTCTGTGGCAGAGGTCAGTCCTATAAGATGTTTATCTCTATTTACATAATTCATTGGAACATTTCAGGTGAGGAAAATCCATCTCCACTGACATTAGCCTTAGGATCTCACCCGGGATGGAGAGAAGCAATCCCAATCTTCGATTTTAGTATAAGTCATGTACAGAGATCTGAGTATGCAGTTTCAATCAGGAATATTTATTTACATGTGGCAATTCCCAGTGGGAAACTGAAGAACACAACTTAGGAGTGTCCCCAAGTGAGAAATTTAGAAGTACACTGAGCTGCTTTTATTTCCATTTAATTCACCGTCACTATCATTACCATTATTTTGTTAATCATTTCACTAGCATTGATGTAACTTGGGACTGAGCTAATTGCAGCCAAATGTAGAAGGTGCTTATCTGCAGTGTTTCACTAGCCTTTCATTCAACTTTTTAGTGATGGGTATTAGTTCTTGGTTTTATTCATGGAACATGGCATTGTCTTGAATTGCTGAAGATATTAAGGACTCTCTGTAGCTTAATGAACTCTACACTTTCTTGAGGTTTGTCATTTTCAGCTTGCTTTTGCCTGAAACTATCAGATGGCAAAGTGAAGTGGCTACCAGAGATTCTAGTAAGTCCATAGGATACAGGCTGTGACTGCCCAATGGTCTGAGCAATATAAAGTAAATAATCAAGACTTTGAGACCTGTGTCTGCTATTTGATAGCTGTGTTATTTGGGCCAAGTTACTTATACTCTGATTCTTCGTTTTCTAATTTATTCAAAAGAAGACAAGACCACTCATCTCATAGATTGTTGGGCAGTAAATGAGGTAAGATGAGTAAAAGATTCAGGGCATTCCTTGATCCAAAATAGGTATTCAGTAGATGCTATTTCTATCCTCAAAAGAGGCTGATGTGGAGGGCTTTTCTGCAGACTACTTGGTTTACTTGGGAGCCAAAAGCAAGGAAAGTTAGGAAAAATGGACTGAAAGGGAGATAATTTTGAGTTAATAAAAATTAAGACCTTGGGGGAGGCTACAAGAGTGTTTGTGAGCTAACGACCGCCACACCCACATGTAGACTACAAGGATTATCTTTGTCAGATCCCAGTGCCTGGGTCACTATCTTTTTTAGTCTTGTTCTCCTACCAAGCCCCCCGTCCCTGCCCATCCACAATGCTACACCCCATCTTGGTTTCTCCAGTATTTTTTTTTTGTCAGACTTGCTCCTGATAAGATCTCTCACATCACCCTGTGCTTTCTCTGCATGGCTGCCAGAACAATGACTACATTTCCCAAAGTCCTCCGCAGGTAGGCATGTGATGTAACTCAGTTCAGGCCAATGTGATAAGCAGAAATATGTATTCCTTTTGCTTCTCTCTCAATCTCTCTTCCTGCCTCTTTGTTCTCTACAATGTAAATGCTATCCTTTGGCTCATAAGGGGGAGGCCATATGCAATGTAGCAACAAGATGAAATGCGCATGCGTGACTGACTCTGTGGAGTCAGTCAGGCTCTCCATGTCATCCAGGCTCATTTGTCAGTTCAGAATAACTCCCCAGACTTCTACATGAGAGGGAAATGAGCTTTATCACATTTACATCAATATTCTGGCTGGCTGTCATTGATAGGTGAATGTAACATTAACACATGCACACATGTGGGTATGTACAAGCAGAGAGATTCCTACAAGGTACTCATCATATGTTAACAGGGGTTGCCTCAGGATTGCTGGATTTGTAGTGATCTTTACATTACCTTCTTAATTCTCTGATTACATGACTACTTCTTACAAAAACAACAAATTAAAAGGAAACATACCATTAGCCCCCACTTCTCCACTCCAGTTTCAGTTCAATGGCCAAGTTCTCACTTGCCCTCAGTCCAGCTAGCGCTCTGTTGACTCTGGATGACAGCTCACTCTGGTTCTCTGGGGTGCAGTTCTGACTTGCTGACATTGAGGTTAAAGCTTACATCTGCAAAAATGTATCTACAGTACACCCTTCTGTTGCGAGAGGGAAAGCAGCTTAGCTCCATGCCCTCTGGAATTCCCCAGGAAGGGAAAGAGAATCAGAAAAACAGTCCATTTAGTGTCTCCAGAGGGAAGACAGATGGAAAACAGCTATAGCTGTTTCATTTATTCAGTAAATTTTGATGGAGGATCTATATATATTACAAGCCATGTTCTAGGTGTAGGGATACAGCAGTATACAAGGAGTGTCTGTTGCCATGAAGCACAGAGCTCAGTGGCAGGGACAAGCATTTAGATGTCCCAGTTGAGCTGGTCAGTGCCTGAGCCCATCTGTCAGTGAGAATTTCACTTCCCAGAAGATCTCAATGTCTCACTGCCTCATTCGTTCACTTGACAAACGTTGTCTGAGTGTCTAAAAGTGCCGGGCTGTGAACTGGGAATTTAAGGACATGCAAAGACAGTCTGTTTTCAACATTTGGCCAGTCTGATGGTAGTGCCAGTTCTGTAAATGGTTGCCACCTAGTCAGACGAGAGTCAGATCCCATGAGGTCTTCTGTCTCAATACCAAAAGTTCCAGCCTTGCTTTGAGTAGGGGTATAAGGAAGTCTTTGAGGCCTAAATAGCTGAACTAATCCCTGAAGAGTGAATGAAATTGCCAGGTTTTGTCTCAGCACCAGTGAAAATAATTCTTTCTGAAGTGCAGACATCAGCAGCAATAAAATTCATGGAGCCCCTTTAATCTTTCAAATATACCAGCGGTCTCAGCTAAAGTCTAAAATGGAATTCTGGTATGTGTGATAAATGGATAAGTTGGTTTTGCTGATAAGTGGCCAGAGTCAAGGGTAAAAGTTGGTTTTGCAGATAAGTGGCCAGAGTCAAGGGTGGAGAAGTAGGGTTATCTGCTTTGCACTTGACCAAAGAACATCTAAGTTGTATTATTACTGCTTTTAACAAATATTAATATTTCTCGGATAGGAGTATGTGCTAAAGCCTTAGTGATAAGTCCTTTCACTTAACACCACAACACATTTTGCTTGTCTGTTATTGATCTCTGCCATGCAGTTGAGGAAACTGAGACAGCATACTTCTTCCAAGGCACACAACTTGTATGGGGTGGGGCCATGCTGCCTCCTTTTGAGGGTGTGGGTATCAGCCTGGCTCTAGGGGAGGGGCATGCATCTCTGCTGCCCCCAGTACCAAGGGTAGTGACTTCCTCCTAGTCAGACACTCCCATATTAGCTTAAAGTCATGGTGGATACATCAGGAAAAGATGTAGAGCCATTCTGTTTGGAATCTGAAAACCTGACTCGAGACCTGACTCTGTCACTAAGTAACAGGGTAGGGAAGTTGGGTGAGTGTTGCATGTTACACCCCTCTTGTGCCTTATTTCCACCTCTGTAATATGAAGTGATCAGACTGTAGATCTAAGCACACGTCTGACTTTGCAACTTTTTTTTTGATGCTGAATTGCATTGATATTAAAGATAGCTTATAGAAGTGGGCCCAAGTGGGCCCAAATTAAAAACCTCTGCACCTTAAAGGGCATAAACAGAGTTAAAATAAAAAATCTTGGGATATATTTGCAAAACACGCTAAGACAAATTTTCCTTCTTTGTACTACATAAGGAACTCCTTAAATTAATAAGAAAAGGTTAATTAAACCTTTCTCTCCTTCACTCCCCACCCCTGAAAAAAAAAAAGAAGAAGAAATAGATTAGGGCTAGGAAGTTCAGCAAAGAAAATGTAAATGAACAACATGAGTATGGAAATATGCTCAAATTTACTAGTAAAGAAAGAATTGAAGATTAAAGCATGAATGAAATACTATTTTTTCACTCATGTAATATTTGATATCAACATTTTGGGGCATACTTATAAGGAATCAGTGACCTTGTTTGTGGGAGTAGGAGGGTGAGTTGGTAATACCTGTTAAAATATAAAACCTTTAGGCCCTCCCTGGTGGCGCAGCGGGTTAAAGCACAGCACTGAGAATCTAAAGCCACTTCCGCAAGAGTTCGATCCCGTCTGCCCCGGAGGAGATCCACAGGGCGCGGCAGACCTCTCCTGACCCGCCCGCTGCTCCCCTCAGCAGTGTACTTCCATGATCTGCCTGTTCTGCTCCCTACTCCGTCTCTGGTGAATCCTCTCACCCTCCGCAACTCTGGCCTGTACCCCAGTTCTGTATGAATAAATAAATAAATCTTTAAAAAAATATATATAAAACCTTTAAATATCAGGTCCCAGGACACAATTCCAACAAGTGTGTGGAAACTACCCCACACCAATGAGCAATTTTCAAAGACACTAGCTGGGTGTTCAAGAATGCAACTTTATTGTGACACTATCTACTCAGACATAGCATCAGAGCTCACAACTTAAAGATGCTGTCTCCCATAACTGTCCTCCACTTCAGAAACCAGTCACCAAGCCTAAGTTACACTTCAGACCAACAGGCTCTAAACAAGAGGTTCCCACAACACCCTCCTCAGATTTAATTAATTTGCTAGCATGACTCACGGAACCCAGAAAACCAGTGTACTCACTAGATAATCTAAGTATTACCAATCACATAACTCAGAAACAGCCAAGTGGGAGACATGCATAGAGGAAGGGCTGGAGGAAAATGCACGAACCTCCATGACCTTTCCAGGCCAGCCATCTCTCCAAATCTTTCATATGCTCATCAACCCTGAAGCTCCCCAAAGTCCCTCCCTTTTGGGGGCTTTTTCTGGCAGTTCCATTATATAGGCAAGCTTGATGTAATCATTAGCCATTGACAACTGGATTCAAACTCTAGCCCATTTCCCTTCTCTGGGAATTAAAGGATGGGTCTTAAAGTCCCACTCTCTAGTCTTCTAATTGCCTTGGCAACCAGCTCCACCCTCAGTTGTTTTCCAACACTGCCTTCACTAACAAAGCCAGAGGTATCCACTTCACAACACTTAAGAAATGCTTTAGGGACTGTGAACCAGGGATGGTGGATAAAGATCAAATATGTATGAGAAATGTGTATTTTGGTCATATAGATAACTAAAATATCTATTTCTTGTAAATCATAGTATCATTGGTTTTCTTTTTGAATATGTACCTTAGAGAGCCACCCACCACTGCCTACAGTAAAGCACATACGAGAATAATTACTCCAGCAATGTTTGCCATCCTTGCAAACCAACAACAAAATTGGGAGGGAGGAAGCAACTTTAATTCCTGTCTGTGAATGAATCTCGTTAGCTCTGTGTTATTCAATAATATGCCAAAACTAAGAAGACTGCAGTGAAATGGAAAAATTCAAAGGAAAAGATTAAAAAAAGTAAACTATGGAATAAAATGGAAAAATTCAAAGGAAAAGATTAAGAAAAGTAAACTATGGAATAAGACAGAGTATTATACCATGACAGAGAATAGTAATTAGTTGTGCCTATAGAAAATGCATAGAAGAGGGTCTGCAAACACAAATTCCAAATCGACAACATAAATTATTTCTGGGGCAAGGAAGACAAGAATTTAGTGTTGGGAAGAAGTTCTCTATGCTGATTCAGTTTTTTTAAAAAGACAACACAGTCATTACTTGTACAATCTTAAATTTTTTTTATAACATTAAAAAAAATAGGGGTTGATGATTAGCAGGTTCCCCTTTCCCCATCTCAAGGAACAGATTTCCTATTCCATCAATTATAGGATCATCCCAAATGTACAGATGACTGTCTCAGGACAGTCATCTGGATCTTGCTGAGGTTTTGGTGTCAGACACTAGGCACTCATCACTCTTCAGAGATTCCATTAGAGTTGTTTATAGAGCTTTGACATTTGTTCAGTCCAAAGTAACTGCAGGGCAATTCTACAATTACAGTAGTGGTTTTTGTTTTTTGTTTTTTTCTCAGTAAAGAGAAAGGTTGAACAAGTAATGTTAACATTCAACCTGCTGTAAAAACATTTCAACCAAAAGACTTTGGAAATTGATTTTGTAGTGAGCAAGGTGAAAAACATTTGTTAAAGCTCATCTTGTTTACTTTTATTCATTGGAGAGAGGCAGTATGGGTGTGCGGGAAGCAAATATCTATCTGCCACCCCCCCTACCCTCCAAATATGTCTTTTTGGCCAACTTTCATTTCCTCGGAAGGACTCGAAAGGTTGCCTTGAAAAAGATGCATGGCTTTTTTCCTGTGCCTTTCCCAGTAACCTCCCTAACTGGCCTTCCCTTCCTTCTCTCCAAAGTGCTTGGGTCTTGAATGACATCTAAAGCCAGCTGGATGAATTACTCAGTTAGCTGGATCTCTCCCACTGATAGAGGAAGTAAACGTTATTATTAAAAGACTTTCTGGCTTTTTTTCTTATTGACCTGTCTGATACTTATTTTATAATAACAAAGCAGAAGAACCCAGAGGAGTACAGGAAGATTTCCTTTCACCCAAAAGTTGTTGATGCCCTACCCCCCACCCCACAACCTCTAGTTCAACATTAAAACAGAAGCAGCATCCCCTGGCACATCTTACATATGCACATTTAACATTGCTTCTGGCTCCCTGAAACCTACTGAACCAGTAACTTTGGAGTTAAGGCCCAGCAGTTAGTGTTTTCATAAGCGCTCCATGTTCTTCAGGGTCACACTCAAGTTTGAGAAGTCTGATTTACATGGCTAAATAGAAATTGCCTCTGGGAAAGCTGATGTGCACATCTACAAAATAACAACCTGATACTAAACTCTAATTCATTCATCAGATGTCAGCTGAATCATCACTTTCTCAGAAAACATTTTCTGGTTCTATGCTTCCACCAGCCCAGATATCTCTTTTTTTGCAGTTATCACAGGGATATTTTACAGTTATTTGTATGATCATTTGATTGATGTTCTCATTTGATTGATGTTCTCAACATACATAGCCCACTTGAGTACACTACAGTGCCAGGAATACAGCCCTCAATAAATAGTTGTGAATGAATGAATGATAAGTGAGCCAATCTTTTATAGATATTTATCCTGGCTCTTAACATATTTTCCAAGAACTGCTAATGAAACTTTATCAAGATCATCACTGTTTTCCCAAATTCGAAACTTTAGGGGATCTTTTTTCTCTTCTTTTTTTAAAGATTCATTTATTTATTTATGCATACAGAACTGGGGTACAGTTCTGAGGTACAGGGGTGGTGAGAGGATTCACCAGCAACAGAGTGGGGAACAGAACAGGCAGATTGAAGTATACTGCTGAGAGGAGTAATCAGAAGAAGTCTGGCGTGCCATGTGGATCACCTCCAGGCTGTGGGTAAAACTTGCACTCAAGCAACTGGGGCTAGTTGGCAGTGTTGCGTCCTAACTGGTTGCACCACCTGGGAGGGCCCGCTTTGGGAAACTTTTTAACTTGTTACTTCATTTATCCTTAGGAATCAGGTATTCTTCAAGTCCAGTGGCATCTCCCACTGGAATGTCTCTGCTGCTCCACCATCATTCCTACCTCCTGCCCTTACCCAAGGCTCCCCTTAGGACACTTGTGCAGTATCTAAACACAATTCCAAGCAGCTATTCAGCCTACTTGATAAATTTCCAATAAATATTGTGTTCACTAAAATTGTAGATTGTAACTATTAGTAAATGACCAGCATTTTATAGTTCCTAAGTAATTTTACTTATAATAAAAGAATAGCGGGCTCTCACTTGTGGTGCAGTGGGTTAATCACCGCATTATGAAGCTCTAGAAACCACTGCAGCACAAGTTCGATCCCCAGCCAGGGAAGTGACTCACATGGCATAGCAGAACTCTACTGACCCACCCGCTGCTCCCCTCAGCAGTGTACTTTGTCAGTCTGCCTGTTCTGCTCCCAACTCTGTCTTTACTAAATCCTCTCCCCACCACTTCTATGGCCTGTACCTGAGTTTTATAACCATAAAGAAATAAATCTTAAGTGATTACTTAGCTACTAAGTGCAGAGGTAGGATATAGCTTCTGATTCTGGCTCATTTTGTGACCTACCCTCTGTGTTATCATGCCCTCCCTCTACCCTTTACCCACAGCCCTCAGCATGACAGAGCTCGCTAACTGGATTCCATACCTTGTATTTTCCTGACTCTCCTCTTTGTCATTCCTTCACTCAAAGCCATGCAATGAGAATACACATCAAATCTGAATTCTATCCACCTTTCACATGTAATCTAGTTTCTTCTTTTTCTCTCTCCTTGCATTTATATTTTTATATTAAGACAAGTATTTTTGTTCCCTCAGTACATGTCATAGTCATTGTGATACTTCCAATTATAATAAGGATGGGTGCTCTTTGAAAAATAAAATCAAACAATATACAAAACTACAGTGAAAAGAAATAAAATTTCTGATTCCAACATCCCAGAAACAACCACTGCAAAACAGCCTTTTCATATCTCTTGAGTATGTTGTATGGATAACTGTACTACATAGTTGATGCTCTGAAATTTAATTTTTACTTAACAACATTGAAGTCATTCTTCTACCAGAAAATATAGATCATTTAGAACAGCTGTTTGGTATAATATTAAATGTATTATGTTCTACTGATGGATTATAGGACTGTATTGGTTAATTACTGCTACATAACAAATTACCCTCAAACTCTGGCTTAGAACATTTTTTAAAGAATGTATTATACATATAATTACATGTATATGTGTACATGTATAGAACATTCTGTGTGAATTATACCTATTCTATATAAAGAAAGCAGTGTATTGGAGGGGTTCATGTATGTATTCTATACACATACATACACATTCCACATGTGTGCAGGTTGGCCTTAGGCAGGCATTGCTGCTTCAGTTTACAGGTACTCTATAGGCTGGCAAGGGTGGCTGTCCTCCATGTATTTGTCTCATCCTCTTTATCGGGCCACAGAGCCAACTGGAGCATGCTATGGAAAATAATAACACAAGAGGAAATGAGGAACCTTTGAGTTCTCTTAAAATTAAGGTATAGGCCCTCCCTGGTGGTGCAGTGGGTTAAAGCACAGCACTAAGAAGCTTAAGCCACTTCGCATGAGTTCGATCCCCGCCCGCCCCTGAGGTGACCACATGGCGTGGCAGACCTCTCCTGACCCGCCCGCTGCTCCCCTCAGCAGTGTACTTCATTGATCTGTCTGTTCTGTACCCCACTCTGTCTCTGGTGAATCCTCTCACCCTCCACATCTCAGGCCTGTACCCCAGTTCTGTATGAATAAATAAATCTTTAAAAAAAAAAAATTAAGGTATAATGGCATGTATTCCCTCACCAGTTGGCATGGTATCAGCCATGGCCAAGTCCAAAGTTAAGGGATGGGTAAATAGACTCTGATTATGACAAAGACATGTGGGTGCAGACTGGGGTAAAGCAATGAGATCAACTTTACTCACTCTACCACATGGAAAATAGTTTTTTCTCCAGTTTCTAATTATGGTAGACCATTTTGTTTTCCTTTGAATATATACTTTCTCTTGTTTATCCAATTTTATCTTCTTGTGATAAACTTCTAAAATCAAATTGCTATGTCAAAGAACATATACATGTCAAATACTGATGCATATTTTCTAATAGTATTCCAACCAGATTATATAATCTTAATATAGTACACAGGAGCACAGTTTCCTTTATATTTTGCTATTACACAGTTTTGTAAAATAAGAAACATTCTTTGCTATCTTGATAGAAGAAACATGGTATCTTGATGTTCTTACATTTATTTATTAGTGAGTTTAGAAATATTTTATATTTGCTAACCTTTTGTATATATTTTTTGAATGACCTCTTCATGCACTTCACCTAAACTCACCTTTTCAAATAACATGGAATTTTCACAAAACTAGGCCAGGAAAATAAAAATCTAGCTTTTTTCAACCTAACTCTTGTGTAATTCTGTATACATCCAGCTCACCACCAATACCCATTACTGAGGCAGAATGCCAATGCTAAGTTGGCAAAAAGGCAATGCATTGGAGGGGTTTATGTCTTTCACTTGATTGGGAAAAAGCCATGGATGTGCCATGGTTATGGAAGGTCAGAACCTACACTCAGTCTTCTGTGAAGGGTGACAATTACTACTCCTGAAGATGCTGATTCAGAAGGAAAGGTACATTACAGAATCACGATTTTTTGGATGGCAAGATAAAATTCCTATATAACCCTTACCATGGGGTATCTAAGCGGTGTCTAGTGGTGTCACTTCACTGTTATATAATGCATGCACATCTAAAAATCACAGTTCCACTTGGCAGGTTCTAGGAAGCAAATGGGAAATACTAAAATCCTAGTGTGATTAGAAATATGCTGAAGACAGGAAAGAGTATTATGAGCCCCTTTCCCTTCACTATGGCATGATAGGAAACCTGAGAGTCGGGGAGACAGAAATGATTGCGTGGGAAGGAGGCTGAGATGTACGTAAGTAACAACGCATTCGTTTATACGCATCACACTTAAGTATATGGCATTGTTCAGAACATTTAGCACTTAACTCATTTAATTCTTGCAATGATCATATGAAATGGGCATTATTATTCTCCTATTTTATTGTAGAGGAAACAGATACAAGAAGGTTATATTTGCTTCAGGACAACTTGTAAATACCAATAGTAGTGGCAGGTGTTAAGTTTTGGCACTTGTGACTGCACTAGCATTTCCCCACATGCATAGCACTATGAAACTATCCGAAGCCACTACAGCACAAGTTCAATCCCCGGCCAGGGAGCTAAACCACATGGTGCAAAAGACCTCTCCTGTCTCACCCCCCAAGCAGTTTATTTCAGTAGATCTGCCTATTCTGCTCCCCACTCCATCTCTGGTAAATCATCTCACCCCCTGCACCTCTGACCTGTACCCCAGCTCTTGTATGCATAAATAAATACATCTTTTAAAATATATTGGGAACTGCTCCAAATGTGAGCTTCTCTGAGGGAGAAGGTATGTCTATACAAAACTGGACAGTCGACATTTTCAAGCATACTCCTGCAGACACATATACCTAAAATACTGACTTCATTGTATAATTTTTTTTTTGTTGTAAGAGTTACAAATACCAGACCAGACTAAAGCAGTGGTTCCCACGCCTAGCTTAACATCAGAATACACTTCTGAGGGAAGCTGAGGGCGGGGACAGGAAAGGTCTGCCATGCCATGTGGGTCACCACCCTGGGCAGGGATCAATGAGTTGCAGTGGCTGCAGATAGCTTCATAGTATTGTGCTTTAACCCACTGCATCACCAGGGAGGGTCCAATCATAGCTTTCTTAAAAAAAACTTCAGGCTTATAAACAACCTTTACAACTAGATTAGCTACCTAGAAAAAATAAAATTGGGGATTATCTAGAATTAGGGCTTTTACTAGAAATAATCTTTCTATCAGAGAACATGATCTATTTGACAGGGTAAATATCTAATTAGAGAGTATCTGGTCATGTGAATCCCCCTCTTCTCTCCTTGAAGCCTGAGGTGACTGCCTGTTCCTTATCTCAGGGTATGTTTGTTCGTACACACATACACACATGGGCGTGCACACACAAAGGGACTACCTTATATATTATACATTGATATGAATTTACGTCCACATTTAATATGTAAATAATTTGTTCTCCTACTAATCTCCTAAATCTTCTCCTACTAATCTGACTGATGCTAATTTGATTGTTTGATCAGCCCAAACAAAACCAAGAAGGGTAGGGGAAAATTTCCTCTCTATTTCTATGCTCAGTTATAGCTTTCAGTTTTCACTTCATAAGAAAAATGTCAGTGTTCCTGCCTATCCTCTCAACTTTTCTGTACCCACCCTTGTCCCTGCTCAGCTAATGCCACTGCCTCCCCACATTATTAAGACGAAATGGACTTCTGTGAGATGAATCTTCCCAGCATGGTGAGACTGGAGATTATGTTGGTACAGTGAACTTCCTGGCTCAGCATATTCAGGGTCGTATTCAAATGGTCACAGAAAATGGCAGGGAACAGAGCATAATTTTGCATTGCCTCAGCTATACCTTTGCCTATTTAAGGAAATATAGTCCCCCTCCCCTTTTTCTAGGAGTTGCTTCATTAAACCAAACACCATAGAACAATATGAGGAGCCTGGGCAGGGAAAGGTGTAAGGGGAAGAAATCCTATTAGAGCTCTCAGCGGGAGGTTCATTGGCTACACACACACACTAATGAAAAGACCTAGAGCTCCATTCTTGTTAAAGTGGTCTGGCTCTAATTCCACAGGGGGCTCAGGGGAGGGGAAAGTACTGCTTATCTTCAAAAATCATTCCAAAGGCACTCCTCAAATCACAAAAGGGCTTCATTCTTTCAAAAAACATTTAGGGTACAGTTAGCTGTAAAAGCACCACTTAAAACACACACACCCACCCACACAAAACAACAACAACAAAAAACCCTATCACTATCATGAAAGGGTAAGATTTTAAAACATTATCACATTAGAGTTCACATTAAAATGTTCCTAGTAATAATAACCACAAGAGCAAAATAAAGCAATTCATAGAGGATAAACCAATTGAGAAGAAACTGCTTTATTATCGTTTGTTAGCTCTAGCAAACCACCAGTCTAGATTATTGGCCAGTAGGTACTCCCTTCTTTTTCATTCAAAAGGTATTTACTGAGCTTCTACTATTTGCCAGTGCTAATAACAGTAAATAAAAAGGGCAAAATTGCAACACCCTGGAGCTTCTATTCTTATGGTGGGAGAAAGAAAATAAACTGGTAAAAAAAAATGCTTATATATAAAAGAATATGTATACTAAAATATAAATGCTAAAATATGGATATGTTTTAGATAATAGCAAGGACTATGAGAGAAATCAAGGAAGGAAGGGCACTAAGAATGTAAATGCGGGTTTTGCAACCTTAAAAAGGTCTGAGAAATTTCAGTGAGAAACTGACTTTTGAGCCTACACTTGAAGTTGTAGGAATCAGGCGACCATGTGGGAGAAGTGCTTTTTGAGTAGGAACAAAGCCTAAATTATTTTAAATAGAGGTGATTGTACATATTTACTTGTCAAAACTCAATGTCCTATAGAATTAAAAAGTGTGCATTTTAGTGTATATACATTATACTTCAATACAGCTGTTTAAAAATGAGAAGACAGCAAACAGTGAACACCACTTTAAGTGGTGATAGTGTATAAAACCAGAAATGTGCAATAGCAGGAGGGAAAAGTATTATGAAAGAAATAGCTATTTGTATGCTAATTAGAGCAGTAGCAGTAGTGGAAAATCTGTTGATAGGGCGTAAGAAGTATCTTTCAGCAGCTGCGTGTGGGATATATGTAGGGCAAGGTTGACTTTGGCCAGAAGTACTAAATGACTATTTGGCGGGGAAGCAGGATACTGCAATAAAAGTTGGCTGGGTAGTGTAATATGGAAGCCTATTGAAGTTCTCCCCAGACTGGTTTTATTTTTATTTTTTAAGGATTTATTAATGCTTACAACTTTTATTTATGCTTACAGAACTGGGGTACAGGCCAGCAGTGCAGGGGCAATGAAAGAATTCACCAGAGACACAGTGGGGGAGCAGAACAGGTCCAACTGACAAAGTACACTGCTGAGGGGAGCAGTGGGTGGATCAGGAGAGGTCTGCTGCACCATGTGGATCACCTCAGAGGCCAGGATCGAACTCATGCTGAAGTGGCCTTAGCTTCTTAGTGCTGTGCTTTAACCTGTTGTGCCACTAGGGAGGACACCAGATTAGTTTTATTAATAAGGACTTGAATTGAAAGCACAAGCAGAGAGGGGACTGGAATTTGGAGGAAAGAAGGTATAAGCACTGAGAACAGGTGGTAAGTGGAGCAGGGAAATGAGGAGTGAAATCTGGACATTTAAGATTAGGGATCATCAAATAGTGTGGTTGAGTTTTTTCTTCAACTTCACTGAAGTGCACAAGTAGTCATGGATTTGGATGAGATGGAATTATGATTTAGTCAAGAGCACAAAGAGATGCAATGAACCTGTAGCTCTATATAAGTAAGTTTTATAACCATTATCTATGGATTTTCATGCCAAGCAATGAGAGAAGTGTCAATTTGAAGAGGTGAGACAGTGAAGATGTTGCTATCTATGGATTTTGGTCTTGGTGGAGTTGAAGGATTACTGGAGAGTGAGATATTGAAGAGTAAGGTGGAAAGGCAGGTGGAATATTTTGAGATTTAAGCGGGAGTTAAGACCTCTGGATTATGGTCTGTCTACTAAGATGACCAGGAATGGTTGCAGGAAGAGGGAAACATATTGGATGAGTTTGGATGTGGTCAATAGCCAAAAGGTCACCATCCACAACCAGGGAGATGGTAGTAACAAGGTATTAAGATGGCTGGTGTCACAATACTGATGACAAATGATTAGACATGGGGGGGGGATGGTAGGATTTCAGGGAACACAAAGAAAGTAAGTTACCTACCTCATGCCCAAATCTAAGATGAAAAGTGGTGGAGAAGAGTATAGCCTCCATCTAAGAAGTCTGCAGCAGAATCAATGTCCCCAGGAAAGCAAAATCCTTTTGGATTTTGTATAGAAAGGGGGAAGATGCAGAGAATTACACAAAGACTAGAGATAGAAGATGCAGGATGAACTGTGAGGCCTGAGCTTCTCATGACAACTGACATTAATTGGGATAAAGAGCATTATGATTAATCCTGATGGTCCAAAATGTGGTTTAATGGCTAGAAGAATAGCAGAGGGTAGTGTCCTGTCCAAGTAGTGTTCTTGGGCTAGTATGGTGTCTTGAGTAGTCCATATCAGATGTTTGTTTTATCAGACGGATGGTTAGGTCCTCAGTTGGATGGCTTTTCTGAATTTTGTCTAGAGGCCTTCAAGGTCTTCATTAAGAGAGACATGGGTCAATAGTCATTCCCTGTAAGTGAACTGCTCAAAGGTTGGGGAGAGAGAACCTGGT
This sequence comes from Condylura cristata, assembly GCF_000260355.1. Classification (NCBI taxonomy): domain Eukaryota; kingdom Metazoa; phylum Chordata; class Mammalia; order Eulipotyphla; family Talpidae; genus Condylura; species Condylura cristata. The sequence continues at coordinate 25,265,053 of NW_004567116.1, forward strand.
GGGTCCCCTGCACCTATGCTGGAGATGTATTTTAAGCTGATGGAGTAGCCCATAAGGTTCACTTCTCTATCAAGACTGCAAAATTATTTTGGCTATAAAAGTTTTTTTCAAGATTATATTTTTAAATGTATTGAAGTTATATAACATTACAGTAATTCTACCTATTAGAGGAAAATGTCACCCATAATTCAGGGAAACTTACAAATTATTTTGTTTCCTCTCTCACTATTGTAGGGTATGTAGGAGTTACCTTATAATGCTTCTCAAGTTTTGTTGTTTTATATAACATTTTTGTCCGAAAGAATACTTGTGTGTTGATAGGACTTGACAATTTTTACTAAGTAAATAATAATCCATGAAGAGAATATAATTTGCATAATCAGACTCCTTTACTGTTTGTTAGACTACTGGTCTTTATTTTAAATAATGGTACCTAATTCCGTGATAGACTTTTATGTGTGTAAAATCAGCTAGTCTAGAGTTAAAAGAACGCTAACAGATTCGCATTATTCAAACTTGTTGAGGCAGTACATGAAAACTGCTTTCTTTGCAGCCTTCCCTACTTTATTGGAAAGGATAAGTGAATTACTAAGACACCGTAAAAGCACTTTGCTTATTCATCATTCTGCTTGGAAAAGTTTACCAAAATTTTGAAGCAAAATCATGATAGCTGGGCAGGAACTGTACGTACCTTCCTATGAGCCTTAATGCTGTAGCATGTTGATCCAAGGCAAACAATCAGGGTGTAATACAATCAGGAAGGTGTTTCTCAGAGGAGTCATGATTCAAGGGTGTGGCCAAACATCCGTCTCACAGTTTGTGATGTGTTGATCAGGGCATAGGTGATTACAGATATTTGCATCAAAGTCATTTGCCATGATGCTTTAGACTGGTTCCTGTATCTATCTTTATGATTGGTGGGCAGTTTTCTGCCCGAGACTTTCATCTGAAAGTCTTAACATGGCATTTTGGGTAAAATGAATTTTGACTCAAAGCAAGTTTCACATTATTTGCTTTTATCATGAATGACAAAGTCCTTTCAGTGACTGATCCAGTGGTTTGCCATAGTGAGGACGATTCCTCTAGTCCCCACATTGGTCCAAAGGGATCACTTCTTATGGCTTTCCCAAAGGGAAGGCCATCTTCTACTGAGGGCCCTCTTGGTCCCTCGTGGGTGGTTAGTAAAATGTTTAAATTTTAGATACAGAATCCTCAAGATCTGGCCAGCACAAGTCTCACATATTGACAGTCTAGAAGTACAGTCAATTAAGTTTAACCAATAAAATTATGCCAAGGGCAAGTAACAACAACATGGTCCAGCACAGCCTGAACATTTTAAAACCATGAACCAATGTTTCCTGATAGTAAACCCCAAAAATTATGCAGAGAATTCATTTTTTCTTCCTTCCTGTAGGTAATGAGTTTTGCTGACTCTCTGTAACCATTTCTACTTTGTCTGAGGTATTAATTCACATACATCAAATAATAGTAGCTACACCATATAATATACTTCTCAAATATTTATAAAGGTGACATTTGGGATAGAATCATTGTCAGATATAAGGACATTAGGGGCACATAATGATCATAAACAGATTGTGGATTTAGGTGACACATCCAGTAATTGGTTAATTTCCTCAGACAGTTAAGACTTTGAGAAAACCCAAACAATATAGTTTTCTATGTAAACCTTGGGGTTATACACAGTAATAAGATAAATAATAAAAATAAAATGGATGTCCATGTTTAAAGGTATTTCTACATCTGCTGGGCTGAAATGCTAAGCACAGTAGATGTTAAGGGTTATTTTTTGAAGTATATTCTTGTAGTCCTGATAAAGCAAAGGTTAGTAGGGTAACTAGGTAAAGTTATAACTTGGTATAGTTACGGCTACTATTGTAAGACATCTAATGAATATGGGTAAGTCTGAATGACCCAGAGGGCTAGTATGGTGTCTTGAGTACTCTATATCAGATGTCTGTTTCATCAGACGGAAGGTTAGGTCCTCAGTTGGAAGGCTTTTCTGAATTTTGTGTCTAGAGGCTTTCATTAAGAGAGACATGGATCAATAGTCATTCCCTGTAAGTGAACTGCTCAAAGGTTGGGGAGAGCAAACCTGGTGGGTCCCATGCACCTATGCTGGAGATGTATTTTTTTTAGTAAATACAGGCTTTATGTCACAGTAGAGTGTTCAATCCTCCAGAGTTAAAGCACCAAGGTGGGCATCAGTGACTAAATATTACTTGCCATTAATCAACTTAGTTGTTTACAGTAGGTGAGGATGTCTCTTTGTATTTGTAAGGTCAGCTTTCAGTGGCTACAGATGCGTAGTTTTCTGGTTTAACAATCAGGTATTTAATAAGAGGCATTCTAGGAAAATGCTAGGAAAAACCAAAGATTAATGATTGAAGTATGATAACCTATTTCTGAGTTTATTCAGTCAGCTGAGAAGATTTTGAGTTGTAAAGCTCTAAGCATCTTCAAATGGACTGAAAGCAGATCTTCTTGGGCTGTGTAATTTAAGTGTTTCGAATGGTAATTCTGACTGGCCATACAGCAAAAAAAAAAAAAAAAAAAAAAAAAGAAAGAAAGAAAATTACACTTGCCTAAGGTGATTTCTTGGAAGTCTATCAAGTTTTCCAATTCTGTATGGCTTCAAAAAAATGACAGTTTTAATTTTCAGTAATTCCAAATCATCAGGATAAAAAAAAAACTGGAATCATAAATTTGGACAGTTATTCCAATAAGTTATCAGTGAAGATACTGGTTCATTTTTCTATTTGTATCTTACCTAAAACATTTTTTTAAAAAAAATAAGTTTATTTTTACATCATTTTGTACACTTTTTTTTTTCCATCTCAATTGTAATCCCCGTGGGTTTCCCATCACCAAGTCACCCATGTGCCATCACCACAGTCCAATGCATTTCCCTCCGCCAACTGTTTTTGATCCTATTCCCCACTCCACCCCCACAAAATGTCTCTGGTATATAGATGTTCATTATTATTATTATTTTCTCGCCTGGTCCATTATACTCCTGCTATGAGCGAAACCATCCAGTATTTTTCTTTTTCTTTCTGGCGTATCTCACTAAGCATGTTCTTTTCAAGCTCCATCCATGTTGCTGCAAAAGATATGTGTTTATTTTTTTGGTTGCTGAGTAATATTCCATTGTGTATATGTACCACAACTTTTTTCAGTTACCTACTTTTGGACATTTCTCACCTAAAACATTTTATTGCTATGTAAGTTATTTATGTCTCAAAGTAAAGGTTTTGGCACAAATTATTACTGCTAAGCATGTACTGCCATACATTTTAAAATTTTGAGTCTATGTACTTTGTGTAAAAGTTAATTTATTTTCAAAAGTGGTTAGATGATAATGCTTAAGTAAATAAACTCAAAACAGGATACTATGACAGTTCAATAGTAAACCATTACTTAGAAAAGTAAATACATGTCAAAACAAAAGTGCAAAGACCTATTTTCCATTGTCCCAATTTTTAAACCCAAAGTCATGCCAATACAATACTCTAAATATCTATAATTCAAATAGTAAACAGTTCAAAATGGACAGTTTATATTACTTTATTTAGACATAAATTGATGGTTTTGAAAATACTAGGTTTCTAACAAGAATCTCATTCTTCTAAATCTTGATTTGATTCATTTGTCAGTATGTCGAGTGGAGCATATTAAAATATTTTAGAAGAGTGTATGTATATACCTACTTATATACATAAATGATTGAAAAAGATTGAAATATTTACTTTCTCACATCTAAAGGCTATTTTGTTTTAAATTTCCATTTATACCACAATGATCTCCCTATTGCTAAACTTATGTTACATTTGATGTAATGAAAATCATTAATTACAATTACATATTAATTCCTAAGTTAAAACAAGTAATTCAGTTTTAACAACATTTAAATAAAAGTTATGATCACCTTTAGTAAGTCATTCAGTCCATGTATTTAATCTGCTCCAAGTCCAGCCTTTCCATAACTTCTGGAAGTTTTGACCCATTTCACTTTTATGATGACCTATAGTCTACAGTTTTGTCAAAATCATTTCTGTGAATCTGTCTGAACATGAAACATACTGATAGAAACAACAGAATAAATAATATGACTTCTATAACTAATAAAACCTTTAAAATGACCTGTTAAAGATTGATAATGCGATTGACTGAAATTTGTTTAATTCTGTGGCATACAATATTTCAAAATAATAACCAGAATGTCAAGAAATAATATTACATCAGAACATATCAAGACTTTTAGGAAGTTTATATAAATTTTAACTCTTATTAATATTTCATGTCCACATAAATATAAGTTAAAAAGGCTTACTATTACTTACTTGATACTACTTCCCATGCAATTTCACATACCAGGCCTACTTTGTTGAACCTCCTCTTTTATAAAGAAACCATTACAAAGTTTATGGGATGCTGTTCTAGGAATCCTCTGGAAAAACACCCTACAGTAACAAGTCAAGATTTCACTTATAATTTGATTTGGGAAACTTTGTCCAAAGTATCAAAAGATCTTAGAAACATCAGACTAAATGAGGTAACAGATGATTATGAACTAACACTTAGCTATTTATTTAACCAAACTGACAAAAGATTTCAAAGGCATTTATAGAAGCTTCATAGAGTTTTAGGCAAAACTTAGTTCAGTACTAACAAGACTAAATTTACTTAAAGACCTGCCTGTAAAGATATGAAATACAAAATCTTTTGCTTCCTAGGTAAATTACTTAAAAAGCAAAGAAAACCTTTTTCATGTTTCTTTTTTTTAACATCATTTTGTTCAAAGTTGGTCAGAAATTTTTTCCTAATCAAAATTCTAATAAAATGACATTAAGTGAAACCGTATTCCAAGCCTTGCTGTAATTTCTATTTGATGAAGTTGACCTTTTCAAACTGATTTAAAAGATGGAATATACTCTTTGGAAAGAGTTCTTGACAGTATCACGATGCTGTTACTACCACTGAGCATGCACTGAGTGTTTCTGATATGGCTGGTACTGATCTAAGTACTGGAATGCATTAAGCAACGAACTGGCATATACATGAAAGGAAAGAGGTGAAGGAACATGACTAAGATCACACACACCAAATAAGAGCTGGAGCCAGACTTTCCTTATAGGCACTGACTCGTGATTCTTAACGCTATGTTATACTGTCTTGTATACTCTTGTTTTGAAAAAGAACCAGCTATTGAACTAGAAAAACATGTGACCCACTTCTTATAATCCCTTTTTCTTAAAAATGATTCCTATGTTAAGATTTATTTTAAATGCTTCTGATTTTTCAAAAGGCTATTTGTTGAAATACCATTTTATAATGTTAGTGGTTGTTGCACATACTTTATTGAATATGTTTCATTGTACATTTCAAGCTGAGTCCACTGAAATCCCAATTTATAATGATGAAGTACGTTAACAGTTACACACTTAATGTTGCACATAAATCTAGTTTGAAAAGCTATATTAGTAGATAAGAACATATTTATTGCAATCTTTTAAAAACTTATGAAACGCAGGATAAATATTTAATTAGATTTCCTGGGCAATACTAGAAAACTATATAAAGAATATTGCAAAGAGGGAAGAAACTACAAAATCAGAACTATAGTTTACTAGATAGTCAATTAAGTTGTCTTTAAAGGATTTGCATGAGAAAGCTGATGTTCTCTTTTCTATATTTTAAGTTTCTTACACTGGTTCTTTATTATATCCTGATATTTTAGTCAATAATACAATTAAAATCCACTAACAGAGAGGATATCTGCAATAAAATGTCGAGTACCTTGTGTGTGGCTACTAGATTAACAAAACATTATTCGAATAACTAATCAATTACTTGTGTTTAAAATTTATAGTAGGAAACTTACTAAAAACAACAAAGGTTACTCCTGTTCCAAATTTAGGTTAATTCAAATAATTTTCAGTACAGCTAAACTCAGTGGAAACACTGCAAGTGGTTAAATCGACCTGACCAGATTTTCAAAAATGACATAAGCAGATCAGCTAGTTCTCCTCAGCTGAATTACATTAGGTCCCTAGCTACTTCTCTTGAGGAGAATCATGGAAAGAACCCATCATCCATGTACTCATATAAAACCTCTCCCTCTAGCCCTCCCACCCTGCCCCCACATTAAAAACTTATGCTTTTTCATTGGAGGCCGTAAGTTTGAGTTGAATTATTCAAGGAGAGGGTCACAATAAGAGAACGCGGATCTTTCTTGTTCTTGTGAACTGTGATCTTTCCTTTCACGGCTTCACCTATATAAGGTGGGCAGAAGAAAACGTGTTAAAGAATATAAAGAATACAGCCTAGTAGAATCGTAATAATCAACACACAGTGCTTTCATGCTCACATGGTTTGCTTTCATTTTTTTTAATTTTTTATTTTATTTTAAGATTTATTTATTTGTTCATACAGAGCTGGGGTACAGGCCAGAGGCTCAGGGGCTGCGAGAGGCTTCACCAGAGACAGAGTGGGGAGCAGAACAGGCAGATGGACGAAGTACACTGCTGAGGGGAGCAGCGGGCGGGCCAGGAGAGGTCTGCCACGCCATGTGGTCACCTCCGGGGCAGGCAGGGATCGAACTCATGCGGAGTCTCAGTGCTGTGCTTCAACCCGCTGCGCCACCAGGGAGGGCCCCATTTTTTACTTTTTAAAATAAAAGTAATAAATTTATTTTTTAAAGCAATTTTATATTTACATTTTGAAAGAAAAAAAAAAAAGCGGGCCCTCCCTGGTGGCGCAGCGGGTTAAAGCACTGCATTAACACATACTACAGGTGCCAAAACCTGTGAGTGAGGAAAAGTACAGAGGCATGTCATGTAGGTTTGTTGGAAAAGTAGTTTTATTGGATTTTAAAATGTGGGGCTTGAAGCTGGTTCTTGGGCATATAGCAGAAATGAGGATGTGGTTCCTGTGCTCAGAGGGCACAGGAAGAGCAGTAGTTACACCGACAATCACAAGCTAGGTATGTGCCTAAAGTGTGCTGGAGGTGAAAAATGGGGGTGGTTAAAAGCAGCAAAAAGCCAAGGTTTCACAAAAATAATGAACCTGAGGACTAAAGTCATGGCTACCCAGGTTTAGTAGTACACATGGATGGCACTGAAGGGAGAGAAAAGTAGGGAGCCTTCCTTTGGGAACTGAAAAATTAGCTTGGAAAACTTATAGCCCTATTAAATGGCGGCATACAATGAGGCACTGGCCTTTAAGTTCCTGACACTAAATGGAAAATAGAACTTAGAAATGAAACAGTGAACACAAAAAAGATTATGTGTTTGTTTAAAGATAATAACTGATTCAGACAACTCATTTAGAAATATAGCCCAAGATGAGCTACTAATAGATACTTTAAATTTCCTTGAAAGAAAAAAAAATTATCACTCTTAAACAAAGCATCTGAATTAATTAGTTATATTTATTAATTGCTTTATAGGATGATACTGTAATTTTCATGCCTTGCAATGCAAGCAAAACAATTATTTCTGTAATAATCTTAATTTCAAACAGCACTCACTTAAGTTAATTAAATAGCGTGAAAGGTCAGAGCAATAAATATATAATTTACACTGCTGAACTCCCTTCAATTGTTCAAGCCTGAGTAAAGCGGCAAGGGAGTGGCTGTGGTACCAGAATAGATTTGAGTAATTAATCAGCGTCAAATAGATATAAAATGACTGATGTTGTTGAGCGTGCACACTGGTGAGCTGCAAAGGCCACTCCTTGGTTGCTGAGTGGCAGCCCCCTGTTTTTATCAGCAGCAGACGGCCATTAGTAAACCACAGATCAGGGCAGCAGTTTGATCAAGAACAAAACTGACTTCATTTCATTTCTATCCTGGTGATTTTTTTAAAATTAATTTCTTCCAGAGCAGTGAAATTTCCTTTTCTTGGAAGGGGTAAAGAAAGGTAACCATTGTTATCACTATTAAAATGCAGAGTTAAAATATGAAATTAAAAAAGGTTGATTTTCCATCATACAAAGTAGGCATATACAGAAGACAGAAGTCAAATTTTAACCATATTTTCAAAGCCAAACCATGTGGAAGATGAACAGGAGTTTCAAAGTAAAGATTGACATTTAAGTTTGTGCAATAAAACTGTATTATTTTAAAAGGAAAAGGAAAATGATCATCCTGAATTTAATGCTTAAAGTAACTTTAACTTCTTCAAAAGTATTCATTCTGGAATGCTTGGCTCATTGGCTCATCCTCACAATACTGGAAGTGCTCAAAACACTTCTTTCAAAATTATTTTTAGAACTAGGTTGTAAATAAAATGAAGTAAAAAGCTAAAATAAAAATAAAGCAGGCTCATTATTTTATAGTTCCTTTCAACTTCAATTTCTACAAAGCATGCTGTTGTAAAGATTCTTGTACACAGACCATAAGAAAGACTGTCAGAATACATATCTGAAGAGAATACATATCTGGGTGTTATCAAGCTGCTCTATAAAGCTCTCATACCAATTAGAACTACCAGGAATGTAAGAAAATTCCATTGGGCTACCTTATTCCCTGCAGTTGGCATGGTTCAACTTTATGTTTATTTCTTCACTGATGTTTACTATACATATTCAGCTTCCCTACAGTCAGGAGGCTTTTGAGCAAAGGTGGGATACGAAGACTAAGTGTTTAAAAAAGTTTCATAACCCAATTCTAATTTTCAGAGTTAAGTATGTACGATTTAAGAACCTTAGGTGCTCATATAAGTGAGCAACCAATGAAGTGTAAAAGAAAGGTGGAACTAAACCAACCCCTGAACAAGTAAGACTTAAGAAGGTGGAAACAGTGGAAAGTATACTAGACAAATATATTTTGAATACCAGAAGTACTGAATGACATTCTCTTTTAATTTGTATTTTACCTCTACGATACTTCTTTTTAGTCACTTAGGTAATGAAAATGTCTTTTAGTTATTTTAATTAAATAATAATAATGATATCCTGGCCCTCCCTGGTGGTGCAGCGGGTTAAAGCACAGCACTGAGAAGCTGAAGCCACTTCCGCGTGAGTTCAATTCCCGCCTGCCCCAGAGGTGACCACATGGCGTGGCAGACCTCTCCTGGCCTTTCCGCTGCTCCCCTCAGCAGTGTACTTCGTCGATCTGCCTGTTCTGCTCCCCACTCTGTCTCTGGTGAAGCCTCCCGCCGCCCCTGAGCATCTGGCCTGCACCCCAGTTCAGTATGCACAAATAAATAAATTAAAAATAATAATAACAATGATATCAAAAATTTATGTATTTTTATATCTTTCTTCATTTTGTGCATTTTTTTCCATTTCAGTTGTAATCCCTATGGGCTTCCCATCACCAATTCACCTGTGTGCCATAACCATAGTCCAGTGCACTACTCTTCCCACCCCAGTTCTGATCCCATTCCCCTTTCAACCCCCATAAAACGTCTCTGGCTTTTAGTTGTTCACTGTTTTCATTTTTACTCTATTACATTTGTTCTCTCAAAGTACATCTTAACATCTATTACATAATTTTAAAAACAGTGGGCACATAAGAAGTGGTTGTAGAGTGAATGAATATTGTTTACTTCAGTGTGAATAAGACATTTCCCCCCTTGACTTTTCTTTCTTACCTGCTTTTATTGAAAATGGCTTTTCCAATAGAAATACTGTTTGTTTCCAGTGTGTTCTGCTACTCCGGGGGCCCGTAGAGAACATGACCTGCATTGGTAAAATTCAAAAATATCTGATGAAGTATAAAGTTTTTAATATCATGGTACATTAATCTACTATATCAAATACAAGCTCAACTGCTTACAATAGCAAAATGCTTATGATCAAACACCTTGGGGCGCAAAAATAAAATACAATGCATTTCACATAATTAGTTCTTATACGACAAGCCATGATACTTACCCTATTGTGGCAATTCTTCTCAAAATATATATCAAAGTAGCCAGCAATTGCCTGTTTAAAAATATATATGTAATTATTAAATCATTTAAATGATATGACTATTAATTACACTTTTTTAAGACATGGCAAACAAGAAACAGACATCTCTTAAACTTATATGGCAGGCTACTATTTTTCCTGGAGAAGATGTGATATACAAAAATATAATTTGGCTTCCTCCCAAAATAACATATAAGATTACAAAGGCTAGTCAAGCAATCAATATGTGTTTGACTAGAAAACAAAGTATTCCTGGTAGACTACTGAAAATGGGAGACTACCCTGAGAAAAAGGGAAGCTGAACTGACCCCAGTTTAATCCAGACTCTCCTGCTGAGATGTGGTACTGTAAGGAAAGCCATTTTGGGCCTTCCTGTTCAAGTCAAACCTCCAGAGAGTTGCATCAACAGGAGACCACACTCAAAATATGTGTGTGAAAAACCTGTGTTTCTCCCAAATCGATGAAAAACCCAGTAAATTCAGGAGAATATGTAACTTTCATTCTTTGCTAATAAAACCTGAATTTTTGCTTTTACACATGGGGTGAGTTTGATTTAACCTATTTTGATTATTTAGAGGTGAATTACTGATAAGAATTTTACTGGGAATATACAATATATAAAAGATATTTTAAAACTGGCATTTTTATAAAGTTATAAAGTGTTAAAAATAGGACAATGATTATTAAAAGATTACTGAAAAGCTAAATGCATTCTGTTGCTTTTGTATAGTTAAGATAGACTGGGTCCAAACCAAACTTAACTTTTTTTTTTAAACTTTTATAATTTTATTATACGCAAGTCATTAAAAGTTAAATGTGTGAATGTCTTAAATACCAATGCTTCCTTTTTTTACAATTTTTTACAAAAGTTTATTTTTACATCATTTTGTACATTTTTTTTTTTCCATCTCAATTGTAATCCCTGCGGGTTTCCCATCACCAAGTCACCCGTGTGCCATCACCATAATCTCGTGTATTTCCCTCCCCACCCCCCCGTTTTTGATCCCATTCCCCACTCCACCCCAACAAAATGTCTCTGGTATATGGTTGTTCATTATTTTTGTTATTTTCTCGCCTGGTCCATTATACTCCTGCTATGAGTGAAACCATCCGGTATTTTTCTTTCTCGTTCTGGCTTATTTCACTAAGCATGATCTTTTCCAGCTCCATCCAAGTTGCTGCAAAAGACATGTGTTTCTCTTTTTTTGGTTGCTGAGTAATAATCCATTGTATATATGTACCACATCTTTTTTATCCAGTCATCCACTTTTGGGCATTTGGGCTGCTTCCATGTTTTTCCAATTGTAAATAAAGCAGCAATAAACATGGGGGTGCAGGTATCTTTTTCAATCAGTGTTTTTGTGTCTTTTGGGTATATACCTAGGAGGGGGATTGCTGGGTCGTAGGGAAGCTCCATGTTTAGCAGTTTGAGGAACCTCCAAACAGTTTTCCATAGTGGTTGTACTAGTTTGCATTCCTACCAGCAGTGCAGGAGAGTTCCTTTTACTACACATCCTCGCCAACATTTGTTGTTGCTAGTTGTTTGAGGATGTGCCATTCTCACTGGGATGAGGTGGTATCTCATTATGGTGTTAAACGAAACTTAACTTTTAACCTTGAAGTTCATTATAGTTTAGATACCAAGAGAGAATCAAAACACTACTTATAAATTCTCTCAAGTTGAATCATAAAGCAACATAGTATTCAGCTACAGGATATTAGAGAAAACCATGCAGTTAATCAGACCATTTCTAAGACTTAACTTTATTCAGTTGCCTTCTTGCTACCACTTCACAAACTAATTAAACTGTTTTTAAAATTTAGTCCTGTATATCAAACTTCACAACACTGCTGGTACATAGTATACAATAAATATTTGTTGAGTGATTATGCAATACTAGACACAGTTCTATCACAGTACTGACCACATGATAGTATAGTTTATCTTATCAGAACACAATTTAAGAGCAAAGCTTACAAGTAACTCATATTCCTATTCCCATTACTCTGTCCATGTTGACTATATATATAGCAAATTCTCAATAAATTTTAGTTGTCTTTAGGTAAATTTTAAAATATATCTAGACCTATTATATAGTCAGCACAATTCCTTAAAACACTGACTAAATGCATATGGAACTAAAAATTGTTCAGCTTAGGGCCCTCCCTGGTGGTGCAGCAGGTTAAGGCACTGAGAAGCTAAAGCCACGTCAGCATGAGTTCAATCCCCAGCCCCAGAAGTGACCCACATGGCGCAGCAGACCTCTCCTGACCTGCCCGCTGCTCCCTCAGCAGTGAACTTTGTCAGTCAGTCTGTTCTGCTCCCAATTCTGTCTCTAGTGAAGCCTCACACCACCCCTGCACCTCTGGCCCATATACCAGTTCTGTATGAATAAATAAATAAATCTTAGAAAAAAAAAATCAGCTTAGAGAAACTGGAGAGTCTGGGCAAACATGGGGGAGGGGCGGGAGTGGAGAAAAGGAATACCCAATTCAATGTATGAAATGATACCAAAAAGTCCCTGAGCTGAGTTATAGAATGGAGACAAGAAAAAAAATCAGTGACTTTGAAGGTAGAAAAGAAATTATACATTTTGAAAAACGAAGGGAAAAAGATACTAGAACTCAGAAAGCCTTAGGAATCTATGAATCCAACATACAGGTGACAGGAAATCTGGAAAGAACAAACAAAAGATATTGGAGCACAAGTAAAAAAAAAAAAAAACCCTCAAAATTCTATATCCAGCAAATATATCCTTCAGGAACGAAGGCAAAATAAAGATATTTTCAAGTGAAGGAAAACTTAAATTCACTGCCAACAGACTTGTTTTACAGGGCATTTTAAAGGAAGTTCTTTAGCCTGGAGGGAATACCAGAAGGAAGCCTGAAACATCAAAAGTAACAGAAAAAAGAAATTTATAAATGGCTGGGCAAACATAAAAGACTACTTTCCCCCTCTAAATCCTTTTAAAATAGCTATGATTGTTTAAGGCAAAAGCTATAACAAAATCTGGTGGGATTTTCAATTTAAGTACAAAATCAATGCATAGAATTTCATGGAAATCCTTCATAGTGTGTGTGTGTGTGTGTACCTTATGTGCTCCTTATATTCTGTTACCAAAAAAGAAAATGTAAAGGAAATCCTACTAGAACCTGTAGAAACAACAAATTCAGTTTTAAAGAAACATCAGCAGGGTCTTAAACATATAGAATGCATTTTATATATACTATTTAACTTGATAAAAACCAGATGAACAATATTGATATTGTAGAACAATTACAGATTCATAGTTATGTAGAAAATAGGTATTAAAAAAATTTAAAAATACTAAAAAAATTGAGAAGACAAAGAAACTCTGACACTGTTCTCTAATCACCAAATCTCACTACATGAAATTCAACTAATAATCAAAAATGAAACCGACTTTTCCCTAACCCCTACAAATAAAACAATGAAAGAAACACTGGGTAGTTAGGGAGTGACCAAAAAAAAAAAAAAAAAAACCAATTCATAAGCCTCAAGGCAAATAAGAAATGAAAATGAAAGGCATAATTAATTTGTTTATGAGAACTTGGCAGGGATCTGTGACAAAGATAAATCTGAAATCAAATCTTTTCAGTTCCCTTTCAAATGTATCATGCCATGCTAGACTCCTCATGGAGATTTTCTTTCCTAGTGATGTTTGGTTGTTGATGTTGATTATATAATTATATAAGCTGGCACCTTAGCATTCATTAGGCAGAAACATGAAAAGTTAGAAATCCATACAGAATTAAATATTACATACAGATAATCTACTCATAAGATAGCATTCACATAACTGAGAAAATGGAAGACTCTAACAATGAAAAACAAAAGTGAATTATGGTTTTCAAATAGGCACTTAAACATTCAAAAGCTCCAGAATATCACTTAAAAGGGAGAGGGCTTCTTTTTTTCCATATAAGTTATCCTTAATAATTAAAGAATTTTTTAAAAGAAAAAAAAACCCTCAAAATAGTTACATAAACCAGCAAAAAGATGATCAGTGTTTTTATCTCTACAAAGACATTATGAGCAAATACATCTGTTGATTGGAAGACAAAACAATTTATTTTGCTGAACATAAATGTGTCACTATCTTTTATGATAGTTTCACTGCCTTGTTTGCCAATACTTTGACAGGTTATCTCTAGGTCTTCCCAATGTTAATTTCAATGAAGCTATATTCTGTCTGTGGAAGTAATTCAAATATAAGAATAAACAATAACCATAGGAAATTGAAAATGACGACTAATAGGCAATGAAATATAACTGGAGCACAACTTGACATGAGCCTGAAAAAGATCAGCTACACTAGAAGGCCTGACCACAAAATAAATTTCTCTTTTGTTCCATATATATATCTTGTCAGGGGTGAACAGAACCGCTGAAGAAAAACATAAGCACTAAAATCAAGTATCTGTAGCAGTAGATTTATCTACAAAGGCAAGGTCATAATTAAATAAAATCTCACTGAATTGAACCACACTTAGAAAAATTTTACTTATGAAGTCCTCTAGATGGAAAGAGATTAAGTGGCAATTAACACCAATAACAGTGGTGACAGAAGAAAATAGATAAGGAAAATACATGCATAAGCACATTTCTGGAATAATTTAATCATGCTTATAATTTAGTGAGAATCCTCCATAATTACCTGAAGCACGTAGAAAAATAATTTTCTTTTTTTTAGTGAGTTTATCTTAATTATTTTTTGTGTGTAGTTTTATTGTGCATCTTAAATATTCCTAAGTACTAGAATATAGAATCCACCTTTGGTTGATTTCATAAAAGAGAAGAAAATAAGTCACAGTATTTGTCAACTCAATCATTCAACCTGTTTTAGGCCATGTATGAAAGGTAGATGCAGTTCATTTTACAAATGCTCATTGAAAAAACAATGACTTGCAATAAAAATGAATTTCTGAGTATTTTGGTATATTTCTTTAAAGAGCACACATCTTGTGTGTATGTAACAGAGCAGCAGCCAATGAAATAAGATCAGACTAGGCCTTATGAGAAAGAAAATTAAAAATTATCATTATCACTATCACCTGCAGGGAGTAATTTATCATTTCTGTTCTTCATTGGTATCATGTTCCAACAGCGTGTGGTTACAGCAGATACAATTAGGCAGCTGGCCACAGAAGTAGGAGGATAATGTGCTTTTGATGGAGTTTATCCAAGCATAGAGACAGAGTGCTTGTAATCCATGCAGCAGAATCACTATGACAAAATGCAATCCATTTCTTTGTTGGAGTATTTCTTTCAAAACCTTAATGTGGAATTCAAAAGGCAACTGATGACAAGTTTGAAGCAACTATAGGGTAAGAAGATGATGCATAAAAATTATTATTATAGCTCAGACCATTGCATATAAACAAGTCAAATGAAAATACAAACATATGCTGTATAAGTTCGAGCATAACAGCATGAACTCTGCTAGTAGTTCTAATATTCATGCTTGGAAGACATAATCAACAAATATGAAAATTACATATTGTGATTTTCTCCCAATGTTTATCTTATCTTAAATTATGAACTCTTCCTTTCCCAATTAATTTCCTATTTTATCCCAAGAGAAAACATGCATTTTCTTTTTCTCATGATTCCTCTGGGGAACAATGCATATTAAGTACCACATACTTCTCAAGGGATGTTGCCAAATTGGTGTTTAGAAATAGACCAACCAATATGTGAAGTAGCAAAAGAGACAATAGATGTAAAATTTTACTAAATTGAAAAACAATACAATTTTTTAAAATACTATAATGGTTTATTTTTACATCATTTTGTGCCTTTTGAAAAACAATATTAACTTCTGTTCTTCATTCATTATAACTGAAATTCCTTTAAAATTTACTTAATTTCCTTTTAATTTAAATTTACTTAATTTCCTTTTAATTTCAAATTTGCTTGTTATACCTCTTCAGATTCTAAAACATAAGTACCTTAATGTTGATATTTCATAAATTAATACTTTACATGTTCTAATTGCTTTACATTTCTTTGTACTTAAAACACTATTATTTCATATATTCAATATTCACTAAGCTGTGCCAATATTTTTACTTCTTTTGAAGTATAATGTGCATTGAGAAAATTGCACAGGAGTACATCATGATAAATTTTCAAGCAGAATACACTATGAAACTTACACTCACTTCCAGAAATATACACCCCAGCAGCATAGTAATGTCCCTTGTGCACCTATTAATCATACCCTGAGAGGTTAACTACTACCTTGATTTTGGGGTCAGTTTTTCTGAGATATAATTGATGTGTAACATTGTAAGTTTAATGAATACTGTATGCTGATTTTACATACTGCAAAATGATTACCATCACAGCCAGTTAACACTTCCATTACACCACATAATTACCATTTCTTTTCTGTGGTGAGAACATTTAAGATCTACTCTCAGCAACATAAGTACAAAATACAGTATACTATATTTACTATGAATATACTTTTATTATACCATAATCACCATGATGTACATTGGGTCCCCAGAAGATACTCATCTGACAGCTGGACATCTGTGCCCTTTGCCCAACTTGGTCTTCCTATTTCCCCCATTACATAAGTAACGACCATTCTATACTCTAAGTTCAGCTTTTATAGATTGCACATGAAGCGATAGCATACATTATTAGTTTTTGCCTGACTTACTTCACTTAGCATAATGCCCTGAAGGTCTACTTCTATTATTGCAAATGGCAGAATTTCCTTTTTTCTTTACCAGGTTGACTTGAAGTGGGCTGCAGTCCATGCAAGGCCTCATTTGCCTCTGTTTTAACCTTTTTGTAAGTGCAGTCTCTCAGGGTCCAAAATGCAAAGCATTAGGGAATTTTAAAGGTCCCATTTTTGCATTCTTAATCTTGTGAGGTTATTAAGTAGTCTACATAGACTGCTGCTTCCAAATTGGCAAAGTCTATGGGGCAAACACAGTCCCAAACATCAGTCTCATTTCTTTGACTTTCCTTCTTTTCTGAGTCTTGATTTAACCATATTTTACTTTTTTTTCTCTGACATCATCAGATAATATTTTTTTTCCAGCTTTTGTAGCTCCCCTCAGCATAAGGGGTTGCTCCACTTTGTATAGGTGAGCATTATAGGAAGAAGATCCTTCACTGCATTATTTTCCTATACTGAAGGTCCCTTGCCTGGAACACCCTCCCCATTCTCTAAGGTAGCTGCTTCTGTTATGTCTCAGTTTAAAGGCTACTTCCTCTAGGCAGTTTTGTTAATCCCACAGAGTAGATTATAATAAACCCATTAAATGTTCCTGCATTCCCTATTACAAAACTCACCATACTTATCATGCTTTTTGTTCAATTGCATGTCCCAATAGGCCCTTAAGGGCAGTCTCACCATGTCTGTGCTCATGTCCATTGCCTCAATGCCTGATCACAATGCCTGGCTAGTCTATCTAAGCAGTGAAAGCAACTGTGCAATTACAAAGGCATGAAATAGCCTGGGATGTTCAGAGACTACAAGAAATTAATAAAGACTTGTTAATTGAGTAAACAAGTAAATGAAAGATGAAGTGATATAATATGCAACTCCTACTAACTAATCTTTGGGAAAAGGAAGCCATGATGCTGTTCTTCTAACTTCCTATTTTTATTCAAAACTGGTAACAGAAGCCTATTCTTTTGGAGAAATATTACATGACATCAACAATTAACCACTTGCCACTAATATAAGCAGTGCTGAGATGGTTTTCATGAAGAAGCCAGACCTAAGGAAAAGTAAGACAGTGCCAGGCTAGGGTACCTGCCATATGACTCCATTAAAAATTATACTATATTGCAATAATCTATTTATATATTAGCCTTTAGGACTAATGAAGATTTGGGGTCTAGAGGCTACATTCTTTGTTACATTCACAGTGCCTACAAGTGGTCTTGCAAAGAACTGTTTTTGGATGTGCTTGCCTTTTAAAACTGTAGATTTTTCTTTCTCACTGTTTCTTTATATTTCCCTCTTCCTGCTTCCTCGTAAACATAAAATTTCACTGTTTGATACAAATACTTATTGCTTCCTGGTGTTCCATTTTTCCATGGTATTTTTGCTAAAAATCATCCTCAATCCACATGCAGGAGCTATCATCCGTTTTTAGTTTTCCAAAAGGCAGAAACTACTATCACTGGTAAGTAAATATCTTACTTACATAGGGAGGTAATGAGCACCTCCCTAACTCCTTCTATAATGTATCTAACTTTGAGTAGAACTGAAAATCAAGTAGTATTCATTTATGTCTGGCATTTAAAGACTGTAAAATGTTAAAGAAGGTAATTATATTAACTAAAGTTTTAGGGTAATTTGAGGTGTGTTTTAGTTGTAGTCTCTGCATATTGCAGAGTGAGACAATAATTTACATATCTGGACCCCAGGACTTAGTTTGTTCCATCTCATATTCATGGGGTTGGATGCTAAATGAAAGGCAGAGGAAAAAGAAATCAGACTGAACATTATGGTGCAGCCTTTGGGAACAGTCAGAACTTATCATTTGTTAAAGGAAAGTACATTCTGTAATAGTTAACGCTACTGTCTCAGTATTTAGAAATTAGAAATGTAAGCCTTTACAAAACTGTAGATAATAAGAAAGTGATTTTGCTTTGAGAAGTAGCTGATTTGTATAAATGCAGCATCCTGAAAGATCTCATTTCTTTAATACATCAGATATTCAAGTATACGGATAGGTCAAAGAAATTTCATTGTATAGCTTGACCTGTCAAGGTATACAAAAGTTAAAAAACAAAACAACCCAAAACAGTCTTTGAGGGGTTAATTATAGCCATATCAGTTATGCTTATTCAATCTTCAAGGGACAAGTATAATTCACCTATGAAATGACAAATCTAAACTGCCATTACCAAATGAATCAATTAAAAATAGTAACAAAACAACCCTTTTGTTGAAAATGCAGCAAGATAGAAAACTGGATGGAAATATGAAAATAAATGAAATGGAAATAAAATGAGATGCCTCATTTTTTTTTAATGTTTTATGTGTGTGTGTGTGCATGCGCCAAGCATAGTGTTAAATGCTTTTATACATTATCTCATTTAACACTCAAAGTAATATCTAAAAAGTAGGCACTGGTGGTGTTATTGCCATTAAATATATTCTCTAGGTAATGTAGAGGAGTTAAAGTACAATGGAGCTAAATACCCCCTTTAAAGTAATACTGGTAAATTCAATCCTTTGGGTCTAAACTAAAGCTTTTATGCACAATGCCACATTACTACTGCTGAGTTTTCTCTTTGATTTTAACCTTTTTTAGAAAATTCCATCCAATTTCAAGGCTAGTGCTTTTCTCATTCAGTTTCCTAAAAAAGATGGAATAATTTTGGTAAATACTACAGAGTAAGTTCTGAAGCAAATCTATTTTTTTCATCTTGACCCATCTTCCTTGAGAATGGATCTTTCTTGTAAATACAACAGATATCTAGAAACATCAGATGCTTTAGGACGCCAGTATTCATGATGGTTTCTGCCAGATCTTAATGAAAAGAAAATCTAAATTGGGAAGATTATTTTCCTTACAAGTCATTACTCCAGAGATAACTGCCTGAATCAAAGAGGAAAATACCTGGTCAAGCTCATTTATTATCACAATCTAAAAATGCCAACTGGCAGCCTCTGAGAAAGGACTAGGGAAAACTCCCCTGACACCTCTAAATCAAGAGTCCACTATTATTGATTATTTGACAAACCATTTTATGCTTATTGCTGTGCTTGAGATAAGTATTTTAGGCCTGTTTGAGTGTGATTACTTCTCTCACAAATTTATTGTAACCCTCAGCATTGCTGATTTCAAGTGTGACCCTATATCTAGAATTAAAGTGATAATGTAATATAGCATAAGAAATTCAACAATCTACTTAAATTATATTTTAGAACAAGTTGATGTTCAAATTCTATATAACTCAGTTTTTAAAAGTGCAGATTCAGAGGAGTTATTTACAGTTTGACTTTTAAAAATAGGTGAAAAGCATAGGAATCTCTATCAGTGCTAAGTTTCCTCATATTGTGGACTTTCACGTTCTCAGATTTAAATAATGGATAATACTGCAGTGATTTCTCCCACTATTTTAGTCAATGGGTATATGCCACAAAGTTAATATTTTCTTAATGTTATATTTTTCTTAAAGCTATGGTTAAAAGGAGAGTGTATAAAAACAGGAAGATAACTATTTAAGTAGGGTAGGTTGTAGAAATCCAGATTTTAAGAAGGTTAAAATCCTCTGCTGTCTAGTTTAGAACACTAAACTCTCTATGGTTGGGAAAATGAAAGGTAAAAGGGTATCAAGCAAAAGTGTACAAAATTTTGTAGGCAATGCATAGGGTGCACCTGGACTTTAAATTAAAAAAAAAAAAAAAAAAAAAAAAGCCAGCACACACCAGAATTCCCCTGAACATGAGACGAAGCATTCCTGTATTAGATAAAGGAAAAGGCATATAGTGGGAAAATCTCAGATAATCAAAAAAAACTCTATAAAATCCTGTAATTAGGTCATATTGGGAACAACATGTAAAACATATCTCAAAAAGATCATTATAATCACATTTTCTGGCCATGGCACAAATCAACATTTCTTTGTGTGTAGTAGAAGGTTTGTAACACAATGCCATGTTTTATGAAAAATATATACTTTATACAGATCCACCAATTCCACTCCTAGGTATTTATCTGAAAAATTCAAAAACAAATTCAAAGGGATATAAGCACTCCTATGTTCAATGCTGCACTATTTACAATAGCCAAGTTATGGAAACAATCTAGGTTCACAATGACATATGAATGGATTAAGAAGATATGGTGAATACTTCACACAGAATACTTACTACTCAGCTATAAAAAACAAACAAAAAACCAGGATGGAACTAGAAGGGATAATGCTAGCAAAATAAATATATATATATATATGGTGAACATAGAGATGTTACTTTTCGTCATTAGGAGAAACATTATTAAAATGTGAAGTACAAATGTATAATGCACACATAAAAGTCATTTGGATAGAACTCAGTGAACTTTTACAACATGAACACACTAAACTACTACCCAGATCCAAGTAACCCCCACTCCTAAGATCCCAGAGCTTTGATGATGCCTTCTTTCAAAGACTAAGTCCCCTTACAAAACAATAACCATTATTCTGATGTTTATCACCAACCTTTTTTTATGTACAACCTTTTAGCAAGACAGTCTTTTTAATGGGTGTGTAGTACTCCACAAACACACCACATTTATTTATCCAGTCTATTAATGATGAATATTTGCCTTCAGTTTACATATCTGAAAAATATGGACGTTTTCTTATATAACTACAAAAACTTCATTTATGTAGACAAATTCTCAAGTCATTCATAGTATCTAATGCATATGAACTAAATCTTATTGATTTATTTTATTTTAAAGATTTACTTATTTATACATACAGAACTGAGGTACAGGCCAGAGGTGCAGAGTAGTGAGAGGATTCACCAGAGGCAGAGTAGAGAAAGATGGGCAGACTGACAAAGTACTGCTGAGGGGAGCAGCAGGAAAGTCAGAAGAGGTCTGCCACACCATGTGGGTCACCTCTGGGGCAGGCGGGGATCATGCTACAGTGACTTTAGCTTCTTAGTGCTGTGCTTTAACCCACTGTGCCACCAGGGAGGGCCCTTATTTATTTTTAATTGGTAAACATTTGAACTTACAATAAATTATACTAGAACGAATGGTAGAGATTATTCAGAGAAGAGTAGGCCCTTGTTTCACATTTCAGAAACAGAAAATGAAAATTTTCATAATGTCTAGTGGCAAAGGTAGGACCAGAATTTAGTTATTCTGATTCCCAGCCTCATATTCTTTACAATATTTTTATTGAGGTGAAATTAACCTACTGTATAGGTTTCAGAAATACATTTTCTCACTTCTCTACACTCATAACCAAATGTTCAGTCACCACTGTCTATCACCAACCAATGTGCCCTTTCATTCATTCTTCTCTTCCTCATTTTGGTAACTTATATTCTGTTGTCAGAGTCTAAGGGCTTGTTGCTGTATCTCTAATGTTCTCAGCACATATTACTAATTCAAAAAAACCCAAAAGACAAAACAGTTCTTGAGACAAGTTAAAGAGATTCAAGTATTCCTATGTCACCCAAGACTAAGTACAAGTATTGAGGTTCAGAGAAGAGCAGAAAGGTGAGGACCTGTAGATCACATGGTCATTTACGCAAGGAGAAATACAAGACTGACTATGGAGGTGGAATCACATAATTTGAAATACTCTTGATCTAACACATAAAATTTACTTAATGATGTCTATTAAATATATATACCAGATGTCCCACTAAAATCTATGATGCAAGTTCAAGACAAATCATACTATTTCTAAGCAGCACAGATGTGTTTTAATAATTAGTTTCTTTAGCTGATTAGCTTTGCAAGGTCAAAATTAGGTCAATTTACACCCCAAAGTACTAACAGCTGATTTAATACTCAGGAATGAGTATGGAATTAGTTGGTTTCTATTGTCAGAGACTTTTCAAAAGCGTGGAAAGAAGATTTAAAGAACACAATTGCAATGAAATGGGTTTATCTTGATGCTTTTTTCTTAAACTATCAGAAAAATTTAAAGCTTAATTAAAAAGTAACATGAAAACAAAGAATGTTAAGAATAAGGAATTACTAAAGTTTGAGTTGTAAGCATTTTAAAGTTGCTTTTAAAATATATTTAAATTTTACCATTCTAACTCACACTTGTTTCAACTCAATCCAAAACTAAGTATCAGTGCCTCTTAAACCTATCTATCATTTAGCAAATATACCTTTTAAAAAAGAAGGAAAGAACTGAGCTGAGACATTAACACACAAGTTATATTTAGCTCACTGACTAATTTTTGTTTATAGAGTCATTTGCTTTTCCTAACTTAAAAAATCCTAAATAAATAGATTAAGGTGGGTTGGTTTATTTATTTTCCAGGAAAGCTTCTCTTCTGCATGCCAACGGCCAGGGCACCCTGTGTATATTTTTATTTTCATACTGAAATGTTCTCAGCACTTGCCACTTCTCAAGTAAGTGTCTTTTCAGGTCATATAGTAGGTTTTACTTTTTTTTTTTGCTTTGTGCCCAGAGATTTTTAGAAAAGTATCTGGCAGATAGTTTTAATATTTGTTTACTAAACTGTCAATAAAAGTCTAAAGATTTTAAGTTTTGATTAACAAATAGTAAATGCCTTTCAAACAGGTCACACAGATAGTCTATCATATAATCTTAACAGAGTTATCAAACAAAAAATAACAGAAGTAACACATAAAACAGGAAGATGGAATTTAAAACAAGAAGCCCTTAAAAAACTTAAAAAAGAAAAGATAACCACAAAAAAATTCTTCAAAATAAAGCATACTGTTAAACTCACTTAGATGTAAAATAAGTATTGCATCAAAGTAAGCAGAAACAATTTTAAGAAGCCATAAGAATTTTTTATATAACAATCTGAGTATGTATATAAACATATAAATTTATATAGTATTTAAATAAGAAAAAGTTAGCCAAAGTTAACATGATTATACATCTGATCCATAATTTCAATAAAAATTCATCTTCTGAAGATATAATTAGTAATCAAAATTATGTAATTATTTTAAATCATGTAAATATTTGTATGAATACCTCTAATGTTAATCCATCTTTTTTTAAGAAAAAAAAAAAGACCCATATTTTATTAACATTTAAGTCTCTTGATAAAGGTAAATACTGTTATCTTAGATTTAATTTACATTTAGAAATTATTTATAATAACTATATCTTATTAACAACATTTCTGGCTTCAATATAGGCGCTTTTTATCTCATTACTCAGTGCAAGCAACCTACAAGACAGAACTATTACCATTTTTTAAAAAACAGTTAATTAGTTTTAATATACCTAGGTAATGAATGCAGTAACAAAAGTAGTGAGTGGCAGAACCAAAGGTAAACTTTTCTAAAGTTCCTACTTTTTCTACTACATCATTTTAGTTATTTAAGAAAGGTAGAGCACCAGTTTATGATTTTTCATACATGAATATAAAATATTACATTAAATAAATACATACATCTTACTCCGCACAAAACGAATGCTGAGTTTTGAAGATAAAGCTGAGCGCTCTCAATTAATTATATAATAGGTAATAATGAAGACTCAATAAAGAAAACTCATTATGTAAACATGGTTTCCTAATTTTTCACTTCTGAATTAAACTAACTTTTTGAAGTCTACAGACCTATTAAAACAGATCTGTTCAATAACCTAACAAAGGCAAAGATAGACTGTCAAAGGCAATAGTCTTTTCCATTTATCACAAGTCTTATAATTAATTCATTAGTCTACCAATCAAATGCACTACTAGTAAACTGTCAAAGTAGAATGAAATAGCTTACCGTGCACAAGGATGTCTTTGTGATTTTCAGGGTGAAATCTGAAGAAAATTCCAAATCTGAGATAGATGTTACATGGCAATCTATATGCTACCCATTAAAAAAAAAGGTGGGGGAAGAATTTTGTAAAAACAGTAAAAAGAACAAAAGCCATTACTTCTTAATGCAAAAAGGATTACTGAAAACCATTGTTTTGCAAGGCTTATTCGCATTCCACATTTGGGATTCTCTCCAATTTTGGGGGTGCTATCATTATGTCTTCTCTTTAAATGAAACATATTTTACTTAGATGCTTGTAAGTCTTCCTACGTATCAGTCAAATCACAGTTCAGATGTGCTAAAGCTTTTCTACACACCAAAATGCTTTTAAAATAAAAGATGTCTTCTTGTGTTCCAACTAAAATTATTTTCCATACAGCAGCAATATATTTTATTAGAAATGACAACTTGAAAACACACTGGTAAAAAAGTTGTTTCAAAATTTGTTTTTATACTGCATTTGAAGGTAAGTAGATATTTGGGAAAAGCATAACAGTTCCAATACAAGAAAAAAAAGAAAGATTCAACTCAGAAAAAAAGTGGTAAAATATATTCTTCTCCTCTGGTTCAAATCTTTATCCATTTCACAAAGGTAAACATAGAAATTCTGACCAGAAATATGTTCTAAATATGTCAACAGCTGAAATGCCATGAATTGTATATATTCCAGTGAGCACAATTCTTCTTACAATACACTAGAGTACTACACTTTCAAACGCGAAAATTTAAAAAGAAGTTACAGAGTGACTGTCTTTGACTTTTAGGAAGACCCTGGGAATGCAGAAAAATGGTATTTATATAAACAAAGAAATTATTAGTGTAAAAAACACAGTATTATACTTATTAAAACACCTTCATTTTTCAGTCCTAATTCTTTATTTTAACTAGATAGTCACAGCAGTTTTTAGGATTAAATAAAGAGATCACTAGAGAGAGAAACTGTTTCCCCACCCAGCCCTGTTCCTTCTGCTCAGCTTTAGGGCTGAGCTGGCTAACATGGAACAATCTTAGTCTGAGCCAAAGAGCCCAAATAAATCCTTTACTATCAGTGTACCAGAGCAACAAACAGTCCTGTAATCTATAAGCAGTCTACTTTTTTTTCTTAATAGCAGAATGCAATTTTAATCAGCTTGTGTTAGTCAAGGAACTTTGCATATTTATTATTCTATGCTAATTTTTAAAGATTATCCATTTAAGAAAATTAATAAACATTTACTGAATGTCTGCTTTGTGAAGTGAGTAATTGTTGATGGTATAGTAATAGCGTCACTAGAGGAGGCAATATTCTAAACCTAATGTTGAACAAGCTGAATTTGTTTGATTACTAATTAAAACAGACAAATTAAGGAGTTTTGAAAAGTCGTATCACTTTTCATCAGTTATAACTCAACCCATGTTAATTAGACCTCTTCCTGAAAAATCCACAATAAATCTAGAGATTAGCAGAGTAAAGAATACAATAATGAAACACAAAAGGCACAGAGAAACCTGAACAGAGGACCTTAATTTCATATGCAAATTCAGTATAATTATTTCATATGAAAAGTTTAGAAGAACCTGAAAGAAAAAAATTGTGTGGAATATATGATACAAAAACATAATCTGGATGTAAATGAAAAATTAGAATAAGGCCAAGGAGTGATGATAAATCAGAATGACAATACAGCAAGACTTTTTGCCCTCACTAAACCAAAGTAAATCATTTAAACTTTCCAGTCCATTACAAGAACTTATTCTCTCTCTATATAAAGAGATATGACTCCAAATATGACAGTCAACTGGCAAATACTATGTTCTCTCTCATGTTGTTTTAATTTAGACCTATTAAAATAGGAAGAAAAACTACTGTACTGAAGATCTGCTTATGAAAGCAATAAACCAGATTTAAATAGTTAACTCATAAATGAAAACTAAGAAAATTGGAAATATTGTTATGAAATACCTACCTTAATACTCGTAGGATCTGAAATAAGAGTGTTCGGATCTAAAATTTCCACAACAGCTTCTGGAATAACTGCTTTCTTCATACAGGACATATTGAAGCCATAGACATCATCCCAAAAAGCAATTCTATCAGCATGTTTATTCATATCACTTATTGCAACAAGGCTGATAGTACAAAGGTCAGGGTAGACTGTAACAAATAAAACACCCAACTTAGTATTATTCTGTTTATAAAAAATAGAACATTTAAAGGACAAATATAAATGTCAAATTCATTACTATGGACTACTAGCAGTAGGAGACTAATGAAGATATAAATAAGGGAAAATAACCAAGTTTTGAGAAAAGATTATTGTGATGGTTATATTACAAGCTTCAATGATGGGTTCTTATAGAAATAATTAAGACAGGCACTTCCTGGTGGTGCAGCAGATTAAAGCACAGCACTAAGAAGCTAAAGCCGCTTCAGCGCGAGTTCGATCCCTGCCTATCCCGGAGGTAAGCCACACAGCGGGTCAGACCTCTCCTGACCCACCTGCTGCTCCCCTTAGCAGTGTACCTCGATGATCTGCCTGTTTTGCTCCCCACTCTGTCTCCACTGAATCCTCTCACCCCCCTGCACCTCTGGCCTGCACCTCAGTTCTGTATGCATCAATAAGTAAATCTTTCAAAAAATATTAAAACAGATGAGCTGATTGAATAACTCAGAGATAAATGTACTTAATAACATTAAAACTTATGCTAACATTAAAAAGGTACAAGATCTATATATATGTTCCTCTGATATGTGTAGACAAATCATTTAAAAGATATGCAACATGCTGAAAAAAGAAAAAGGCCATTCCATAGACTTTTAGTTGTGCAGACTACCTCATATTACTCTTATTCATTATACAAGGAAATATTTATGAGTTTCAACTTGTGCCAGATAAATTATCCTAACTTATAGACTTTGGATATATGGTCTCTACTCTCAAAAAGGCTACATTTAGACAATTTTGACAAATAAATGGGCAATTATTTGTACGATAACAAAAACTAAGAATTGGGAGGTGTAAGGTACCAAAAGAGTTCTCAGTAAAAAGTTAATTCAGAATCGGCTGGAGCAGAATTGTTAAGGAAGATAAGAACTGGAGGCCAATAAGTTAGGAATGAGAAGGAATGTTCTTAGTAGAGCAGTCACAATTAATACACACTCCAACTGGGCAGAAAATAATGAGATATAAACTTAGAGAGTTGAGTAGGGACCAGTGAGATCATGACTGAGTAAATTTCATTAATTAACTGGATTTTATTCTAATAATTATATTACAGCCAGTGAAAACTTTGTATTTTAAAAAAAATTTTTTTTAAAGATTTATTTATTTATACATACAGAGCTGGAATACAGGCCATAGGTGCAGAGGCAGTGAGAGGATTCACCAGAGACAGAGTGGGGAGCAGAACAGACCAACTGACAAAGTACACTGCTAAGGGGAGCAGAAGGCGGGTCAGGAGAGGTCTGCCATACCATGTGGGTCACTTCCCGAGCAGGTATCCAAGTCATGCTGAAGTGGCGTTAGCTTCTCATTGCTGTGCTTTAACCCACTGCACCACCAGGGAGGGGCTGCCAATGAAAACTTTTTTTTTTTTTTTTAAAGATTTATTTATTTGTGCATACAGAACTGGGGTACAGGCCAGAGGCTCAGGGGCGGTGAGAAGCTTCACCAGAGACAGAGTGGGGAGCAGAACAAGCAGATCTACGAAGTACACTGCTGAGGGAAGCAGCGGGCGGGTCAGGAGAGGTCTGGCTCGCCATGTGGTCTCCTCCAGGCAGGCGGCAGGCGGGAATCGAACTCATGCGGAAGTGGCTTCAGATTCTCAATGCTGTGCTTTAACCCGCTGCGCCACCAGGGAGGGCCGCCAATGAAAACTTTTATAGAGGATGGCAACATGATCAGATTTTGGTTTTAGAAAAGCTATCTGGATCACAGTATGTGGAATAATAGAAGGGTGAGAGGCTAAAACAGACAAAATGAGATCGTTGTACTGATTCAGGTGTTCTAACGTGGAGTGAAGGTTACGTGAAAGGAAAGAGAAAGATATATTCATGGGCTATTCAGGAGGTAGAATTCATAGTATTTTTGAGATTGGCTGCTTGTTAAGCCAGGAAGAAGGAAGAGTTAGGGATGACACTTTTTAGTTTTAGCAACTGTGCAGATTGTGGTAGTAACCACTATAATGGGGAATAAGTACGGGTAAATTCAACAAGAATTGGGAGAGTTTATACTATGAGACAAGTGGGTGAAAATATCCAATAAGCTGCTGACTGCCTGAATTTAAGCCTTAAAAATACCTAGTTTGGCTCTCTCTGGTGGCATAGCGGGTCAAAGCACAGAACTGAGAAGCTAAAGCTACTTCAGAGTGACCTGGATATTTGCTCGGGAAGTGACCCACATGGTATGGCAGACCTCTCCTGACCCGCATGCTGCTCCCCTTAGCAGTGTACTTCGTCAGTCGGCCTGTTCTGCTCCCAGCTCTGTCTCTGGTGAATCCTCTCACTGCCCCTGCACCTCTGACCTGTACCCCCACTCTGTATGCACAAAGAAATAAGTTAAAAAAAAAAAGACCTACTTTAAAGATATAAATTTGGGGTTATGGGCAAATAAATAGAAATATAAGTAATGATTGTTCATGAGGCTACACAGGGGTAGTAAATGATGAATAACAGAATTTAAAAGGTATTTGAAAGGAAAGAAAACAGAAGAAATAGCCAAGAAGCTAGGGTCACAGAAGAAAGATTGAAAACTAAAAATAAGCATTAAGGAAGCTAGAGAATGACTCTGAAAGCAAATAAAAGACTTCGTAATATAATTTAAAAAGTACTGATTCTTTAGATACCACATTTAAGGGATTCATGCATGCATTAAAATATAAACCATTTTTTATGTCAACAAACTGAATTCAAGTTCACATGCACCAAGGAAATGTGTAAAAAAGGGGAGGTTGGAAGGAGGAGAAGCAGACATCTGTAAAGTTATGAATCTATACACATAAAACAAACATAGTGTTGTAAATTACATTACCTCAAAAAACATTTTAAAAGTAAAATTTAAAGAAGAAATGCACAAAAGAAATGACTTCATGATTAACAACTAGCCTTCAGATTTAAACAACAGAGAAATAACACTCTCTCCAAAACTTTGTTTCTATCTATAGCCTTAGGAATTTTACTATTCGATGACAACAGCACTAAATTATTGTCCAAATAAAGCACATAAGATCAGTTGGCCTCAAAACAATTGCTTCTTCCAAACCTGACATGTGAAACACAGACAAAAATACCTGGCGCTATATCTCACCGATAAAATGTTTTTAAATCTTCCCTAAGGGGTCATGTGAGGCAGCTATGACAGCTGTACTGGACTAGCGTCTAATGCAAGGTAAACTATAATTTCTAGTCTTCTCTTCCTCCACAGAGATGGTTATTGTCTTGATTGCATCTAAATTTCTGATAGAAAAATTCTTCAAAGTAACTGATCTGTTACAGAAAATGACCCAGCAAGAGTACCAGCTACAAAGAAGTTGTTTAGTGTCTTCAGATTAAGATATGAAAACAGGAACAGAGGATTTTTATTTTTTATTATTTATTTTAAAGATTTATTTATTTGTGCATACAGAGCTGGGGTACATGCTCTGTATGGCTCAGGGGTGATGAGAGGCCCCCCAGAGACAGAGTGGGGAGCAGAACAAGCAGATCTACGAAGTACACTGCTGAGGGGAGCAGCGGGCGGGTCAGGAGAGGTCTGCCAGCCATGTGGTCACCTCCGGGGCAGGCGGGAATCGAGCTCATGTGGAAGAGGCCTCAGCTTCTCAGTGCTGTGCCTTAACCTGCTGCGCCACCAGGGAGGGCCCAGGAACAGAGGATTTTTAAAAGATTTTAGCTATTTGCCAAACTTCCTGATACATCCTGGCACTTAATAGGATAATCATGGGCATTATGCGCTGTAATTTTATCCTTAAAAAGGATAAAATTAAAGAGGATCCTTAAAGGTCTATAGGTTAAGAGTCAGCAAACATTTTCTATAAAGTAACAACTTTAGATTTTGTGAGTCAGATTTGGTCCATTGCTTGTTTCTGTAAATAAAGTTTAACTGGAACTCTGCCTACAAGTATTGTTTATACATTGCCTATGTATGTGCTATTACAGTGGTAGGGTTGCTTGAGGTGGGGCAGAGATCACATGGCCTACAAAGCTATGTGTTTACTGTTTGGTCATTTAAAGAACTATTTGCTACCTTTGATTTTGTGTCTGGCAATGTGATATACTAAAAATACCACTAAGAAATAGGGATAAATTTTTTGCAAACAAAAACCATTATTGAAACTAAAAACATTTTCAAAATATATTGGTACTTAAAAAAAAATTAAAGAGGAGTATGACTTTACTTTTTTAGGTGTTAAGATATATTTTTTAGGCTAATTGTATTTCACAGAGATAGAAAATTATGGTTTTACATTTTCAGATCTTTTAATCTTTCATTTAGCAAGACTTATGAATATTCAAAAAAGGACTTATAATTAATGTTATAGGTCAGTTTGGGTATATATCCACTTCCTCACAGCTGTCTCTAAAATTTTGGGCTATCTTCCAGAATCCTGGCTAACCTTTTACCTTCACATTCTGACACATTTGTCATTTGATTTTTGTCAGATAGAGGCATAATTGAATATTTTTTTTTTCTTGTAGGAGAAATTAACAAAGCACTGATTGGACAAAAGCATCCTCTTAACAAACAATTTATAAATTCATGACTTTCACATCTGTGTCCTTCTCGATTCACTGCCCAGAATTCATTTGTGTAGTGCAGTTCACATGGTGAATAAAGATGGGAAATCCTTTATCCCTTAGAAATGCCTCACAAACTTTTGGACACTAAAGGAAAACACTGAGATTCATAAAGAAACAATTCCTAGTAAACACTAGTATCTTAGCTTGTATGAAAATAACCAGAGAGTAAAAAGGTTTAGAACCACTTTAGATACTAAATAAACTCTTTTTTTTCCAGAATATATGTAAAAAATGTAGAGAGATTTTAGTGAAAATAACAATTAGTGATAAAATGATTAATATGCATAAAGGGAAATACACTTCAAAATCATTAAATTAGCAGATTCTTTGGGAGTTGAGTAAGTTCAATAATTAATTTCCAACTTATATAGTAAGCCTATCTTAAAAATTAACATTTGGAAATTGGACTATCTGCCCATCATTAATTTGTAAATTGTGACTGAGTGCACTAAAATTTGACTAGGTTAAAGTGCATCTCTAATATTAAAAAATTATATACTGAAAAAGAAAATAGAGCTACTTCTTCAATATCATTGAACAAAAGCAAGATAATAAAGGGGAAATAAGGAGATCTGAAAGTTAGAGGAGGTAAAAGGTACATTATGGAAATACTGAAGAAAACCTATAATCATTATGGACCAGTATTAAAGGCTGGTTACAGAGATCACTTATGTAAAAGTCAGGTGGTATACAAAAGGCAGGTGTTGCTACCACCATGATTAAAGTTTTCTGATGCAAATGCAAAGTGAAAGACCTTTGGAAGGTGCAGTGTTTCTACCTACTTGCCTATCTATTT
Source organism: Condylura cristata (assembly GCF_000260355.1). Classification (NCBI taxonomy): domain Eukaryota; kingdom Metazoa; phylum Chordata; class Mammalia; order Eulipotyphla; family Talpidae; genus Condylura; species Condylura cristata. The sequence continues at coordinate 25,297,050 of NW_004567116.1, forward strand.
TATAAAGTGTTAAGTATATATAAGTGTATACACACACACACACAGAAAGAGTGAGAAAAAGTGTGTGCTTCTGAAGTTTATATCTGCCACTCTTATTTTGTTACCCCTTCTGAACTGTTTGTGCAATCTGCTTTATAAGGCAGGACCTGCTTTCCTATACTGCAGTTGAAAATGAAAAGAACTTACCTTTGCCTTCCTCCCTTTTAGAAGACCTGGAACCATCAAATAAAATCTCTGCCTACTTCAGAGGCAGTAGTGCTTACTGTTGGAGATCAGCAATTTCCTCTGTGCCAGCTAGCGGCCAGCATTAGGGTACTGGTATCACTTTTAAGCCAGTTCTATAAAGTAATATTGAATATTGCTCCTGGCTGGTTAACTTTCCAGCCTGGTTTTCTAGTTCTCACAGATTTTATAACCTATCCTATCCTTTAAATAATTCCTTCTCTATCTCATTCAACAAGAACACTGAATACAAAGGTAAATATACCTTTAAAAAGTTTTTGGTTCAAAGAGGTCTAACATGGAACACCCACATTTCTAACAAAACCCCAGGAACTCTGGTAGTATGTAATAAGTAAGAATTAAACCCCAAAATTAACCTAAAATGAATCATAGGCCTAAATGTAAAAGACAAAAACATCAAGAAGGAAAACATAGGAAATGCCTATGTGATCTTGAGTAAAGCAACGACTTCTTAAATTGGACATTTTTCACAATATGACAGACTGATCATATACTTAAGGGTCATCTGCATTTACTCTTTTGTAAAAGATGTAAAAGTTGCCATTTACTTCTTTGTGAATTTTCAATTGGGTTTGTGGTTTATCTGTAGAATCTATTTATATATTTAGGGGGGTTAGCGTTTTTCTGGTGGCCAGAAATGAAATTTTTTTTTTTTAGTCTGCAGGTTTTCTTACCATCTTATGGCAAACTTTGCTGTTTAGAAGTTTATTCAAATTCAATCAAATTTATCAATCTTTCCTTTCAAGCTTCTGAATTTAAATTCTTATTTTGGCAGTTCCCTTCCCCTAAGCGTATAAAGTTACACATTTGTATTTCCTTCTAGTATGTTCAGCATTTTATTGCTATTGCCTTGCATTTGATCTCTGACTCATTTAAAATTTATATGTACAATTATTGTGCTGATTAAACACTTATTTAGAGAATGTTATCCAATCACCGTAACTAAATTTACTACAGTTAACTGCTTACTTATATGAGATGTCACATATTACTGGATCTATACCAAAATCTTCTATTATGTTCAATTCATTTGTCCATTCAAAACCCAACATACTTTAATGACTGAAGCTTTAAACTGTGTGGTACACTATTCTTCTCCTACTACTCCCACCCTGGTACTCTTCTACCTCAAGAGATTTTGTTGACATTCTTATTTTCAAATAGTGATTAAAAGGTCAAATCAATTGGCATTAAAATTTTAAGAACTTTTTCCTATAAAAACCTTCAAGGGCATGAAAATAGGGAATAATATAGTTAACTCCTATGTATTCATCATCTACTTTTAATAATCGTCAACTTTTTGGACTGTAGTACATTTTAAGTTAATTTTAGAATAGACACTTTTGATCTGTTATATCAAAGCACTATGCCTTTAATTTTTAATAAAGTTTTTCTTGTCATAAAGTACTAAAGTTGTTTGTATAAGTCTGTGAGTAAATAAAATTGTCATTTCTTTCTTTCTTTTTAAAAAGACTTATTTATTCATACAGAATTGGGATACAAGTCAGAAGTGCAGGGGCAGTGAGAGGATTCACCAGAGACAGAGTGGGAGCAGAACAGGCAGATCTACAAAGTACACGGCTGAAGGGAGCAGCGGGCGGGTCAGAAGAGGTCTGTCATGCCATGTGGATCACCTCTGGGGCTGGGGATCCAACTTGCACTGAAGCGGCTGCGGCTAGCTTGTAGTGCTGCAGTGCTGCGTCCTAACTCGTTATGCCACCAGGGAGTGCTCCATAAAATTGTCATTTCTATGCCACCTCTATTTGTGATTTCTATGTTTTTCCATGATTCACTTGAAAGTTTCCAAGTTTGAATCTCAATAACATTAGCATTTTCAGAATTTACCTTCTGGCCTCGCTGGTGGTATAGGGGTTAAAAAGTCTCACTATCAAGCTATCACCAGCTACTGAGGCATGAGGTCAATCCCCAGCCAGGGAGCTAACCCACATGGTGCAGCAGACCTCTCCTGTCTTGCTTACTGCTCCCCTCAGCATTGTATGTCAGAAGTTCTGCCCCCCATTCTGTTCCTGGTGAATCCTCTCAACCCCTATACCTTTGGCCAGTTCTTGTATGCATAAATAAAACAAATCTTTAAAATAAAATTCGCTGTCTATATTCTGTCTCTTTTCCAACTATAATGCCTAGCACCTCTGATATTTCAAATAACTATGTAACAGAGACCATCCCAATCTTACTTCAACTCTCGAGAAAATGCTTTTGTATTGATCACATAAGGTGGTATTAAACTATTCTAATGTTTTCCTTTCATAAAAATAGCAAGAATGTAAGCTGCATATTACCAAAAACCTCAAGTATCCATAAGACACACACATGCACAAAACCTTTATTATGCCATTATATAGTATAAGACATAAATTGAAAGTAAATTTGTTTAACAAAAATATTTTAGTTTCATTTTATGTACATCTTCAATATTCTCTCTTAAGCATTCTTCCTAAAATTGTTATGCTACAACTGCGCAGTAAATCTTCCTTTCAGAAAAACAGAAAAGGAAATTTTACCCTGCAATAGGAAAATGAACATGTAGATGATCGGTGGCATTTGTCAAGCCACGCTCAAATACACAAATAGATTAACCTATTTTATGTTATTCTGACTTTCCCCTTCTTTTCTCTTGATTCAATTAAGCTACAACATTCAATAGCACTGCTTATCCCACTCAATACACTGCTAGCTGTGAATATCAAATATATAAAATATGTAAAACTTAGAAGTCCCCACTTAATCTCTCTGATGATAGGAAATAGCTCTGCCAATGTTTCATCAACTATAACTTCATTATTTGCATGCTGCAAGTTCTTAATGAATTTCATAGAAAATCAATTTAAATGTATTAAGCAGATGTCACTTTTTTAGTAAGATCAATGAATACCATTCAGGGAGGTAAGGAAATAGTTTTCTGGATTTTCCCTAGGATAAATTCAAAGCAACAATTAGATTCAATAAAATTCACTTTAGTAGTGAAACAAGGGACAGTGAAAAGAAGATGAATGTGGGAGTTTGACAGCTCTAAGTAAAAAATATGTCACTTCACTTTTATGAAGTTCTTTCTAAAACCTCAACAGGCTGTTGTGAGGATTACATGCAATAGTAGAGTCTACTATTTGGCAGCTATTTGTCAATCAATAAATAGCTGATAATAGTTTTTAGTCATTTAGTAATCATTAAAAAAAATAGTACAAGAAGTACGGAAGATATAGCCAACTGCAACTGAGTAAAATGCATCTCAAAATTTTAAGCAGATTCTCACAAAAGATCAGGATTATATTCTGAAATTGTTTAAGACAATACAGTGATGAAATAGAAAAAGTTTAAGAAAGAAAGTCAACTCATTTAAATTATCAGAACTCTTTTATACTGGAAGAATTTTCTTTAAACTTTATGTTTTTGTCTTACTGATGTTTTACTGTATCATAACTGCCAAAATAATCTCATACAGCAGAAGACATAAAAATGGAGATGTGCTTTATGTCACTAGTTCAAAATGCCTCCTCCTTTTCATCCACCTTCATGTAACAGTTTTGTCAACTGTACTCTGACCATGGAAACCACATATTGTTCTTGAAGCTCTAAAATAGGGAAGGTGCAGGGCAGGTGGTAAAGACAGAGGCTAGGAAATTCACTTTGAATGGTTTATTTCAACAAACATGTACAGTGTTTTTTCTATGTCCCAGGAGCTAAGATGTTCAACTAAGAGTCATAACCACTGCACTGAAAGACAACATTTTGTTTGTATACAATTGTTTACAGCAGGACTGTAAAAACACAATCTCACTTTGAACATGTGGAATTAATATGATCAAAAGTTAACCAGAAAAATGAAAAGAAGTCTTCTACATTTACTGGAATCTATTTAAAAATATGGATTGGGTAGTTATGTTTTAAAAACTTAGCAGAAACCACCCAATATTTAAGCTTCCTAATAAAATCACAGAGAAGCCAGGTTTACATACTTAGTGATGAAAAATTTCATCTAAAGCGAACCATCTCCAACCTAGTATGAAATATCTACTTGAATAAAAGAACTTAATGTCCCAAGTATTAAAAGTCAAAAGGACTTTGTTAAATATTGATGTGAATATTAAATAGCTTCCAAGTCTAGTTTTATTATTTTTATAAAAATTGTTTTTAAAAATGCCTCTGACTTAAGAGTCCTGCCCATCTTACATAATGTTTTACCATCAAATGTATAGTAAACAAATGTCTTAAAGCTTCATCTAATAGAAATATTTTTCATCTCTATTGGGAACTTTCTCAGTCATGCATAGTTTATTTGAAATCCAAAGGTTCATTTGGTTCTGCTAGACTAAAATTAGATTAAAACTAAAATTTTATACTTACCTGATCCTCCTTTTGCCAAGTATTTGTTCTTTGCATAAAGTACAGAATCTAACATAGACTCGAAAAGAAGAAAATAGCCCTGAATAAAAAGGAAAAAGTGGACTTCAGAAATGAGCTATATCCTCATATGCAAAACAATTTATACACAGTTTTTTGCAATATGAACTTCACATAATAATAAATATTGTTATGTAATAATTACTATTACATATTATTCCATCCTCTAGACTGTTTCTGATGAAACGGAAAATTTCAGATAGAAATTATTAATATGCTCATGATTTTACGATATTTATGTAGAACAATGGTTCTCAACTACAACTCTTTCTTGACTTACATTAAGGTTACATCCTGATTAGCTCATCCTAAAGTGAAATTATCTCAAGTGGAAGATGAATTTAGTACACCTATGCTACAGAATATCACTTAGGCTAGCCTACATCAAATATGGCAAATCAACGGAATACTTGTATTAGCCTGCAGCTGGGCAAAGTTATCTAAAACAAACTATTTTATAATAAATTCTTCACTATGTCATCTAGCTTATTTTAGTATTATACTAAAAGTGAAAAACAGGAGACAGAGTTTGAAACCCAAAGTACAACACCCAAAAAAATGCTGGTAACACAATATATTGCAGAGTATCAGTTATTTGCCTGTGATTGCATGGGTGACAGGGAGCTATGGTTAGCTGCTGCCATCCTGCATGAAGAGAGTATTGTAGCACAGTTCACTAGCCCAGGAGAAGATCAAAATTTAAAATTGAAATATGGTCTCCACTGATTATTGTTTGAACATTATCATACAGTTGAAAGATCATTAAACCACAGTGAAGACTGACTGTCACTTCTGTCCTCAGGAGGGTATCTGGCAGAAATCAGGAGATATTTTTGATTATTACAAGGTGGAAATGGACTGGCACCTAGTACGTAGTGGTAAGGGATTCTGATAAACATCCAACAATGCACAAGGCAGCCCCCACAATACACAACTGTCTGGATCCAAAGGTTGACAGACCTAGGCTGAGAAACCCTAGTCCAGACACAATTTCTCAAAGTGAGCTTCTCTATGACTTAAAAAAAAAAAGAGGGAGGTTATTATTTTTTTAAGATTTATTTATATTTTATACATGCAGAATTGGGGTACAGGCCAGAGGTGCAGGAGCAGTGAGAGGATTCACCAGAGACAGTGGGGAGCAGAACAGGCTGACTGACGAAGTATGCTGTGGAGGGGAGCAGCGGGCGGGTCAGGAGAAGTCTACCACACCATGTGGGTAACCTCAGGGGCAGGGGATAGAACTCGCACTGAAGTGGTTGTGACCAGCTTGAGGTGCTGTGTCCTAACCCTGTTGCACTACCAGGGTGGGTCTGGGATGTAATAAATTTAATTACATAAGTTTGAGAAACACAGAGATTATATCCTCCTCTTAGAGATTCATAACATGTGTTAGTACATTGAGAATTCTGAGAAGTATAATGGTGTACTGTTGAGCACATTTTAACCAAGAATTACCCACTACTTAACCACTGACTTTTTTTTCCCCCTATTTAACAGTTACCAACACGTTGCACAACTAATGTCTGAAGTACAGTTAATGAACCATCACCCCAGTGTACTCAGATTTTTAAGAATAACAATAAATACTCCATCAAGGAAAGATAATCATAGAACAACTGAAATGAGAACTTGCCCCTACTGGTGTCACACAGTATATTCTAATGTCTTACACAGACAACAGAAATGATGAAGTCACAAGTGAGATATCTTTCTCCTGCTAGACTCACCTCCCAACACTCTGAGCAGTAACTTAGTTAATTGCTTAGCACAATGCTTAGCACCTGTCTAATGACTGCTTAGTGTGAACTAAAATGAATTTTACACTGATGTTAGCAATCTAAATCAAAACATTTTCACTTATTTGTTCTATGCACAAATAACCACCTGATACAACAAATAATATATTCTTTAATCACATGAACTAAAATATATTTTAAAAGTTTATCTATAGTAAGAAAAACCTAGAAAATTGGAATGGCAGATAGATCTTGACAAGAAATAAACAGCAAATTTAAATTTATGGAAAATTCAGTTCTCATGCTTGAATTACTTATAAAGGAACCTAATTAAACTGCCACTTGCAAATGCACACTGGTATTTACCTATTTTCCCTACCACATAATTTTTTTTTTAGATTTATTTATTTATTCGTACAGAACTGGGGTACAGGCCAGAGATGCGGAGGGTGAGAGGCTTCACCAGAGACAGAGTGGGGTGCAGAACAGGCAGATTGACGAAGTACACTGCTGAGGGGAGCAGCAGGTGGGTCAGGAGAGGTCTGCCATGCCATGTGGATCCCCCCAGGGCGGGGGTTGAACTTATGCTGAAGTGGCTTTAGCTTCTTAGTGCTGAGCTTTAAGCCGCTGCACCACCAGGGAGGGCCCTACAGTATAACTCTTTTAATGCAGTTAGTTAGGTCTCTCTTTTGCTTTCATATGCTCAAATTTCATCTTATTTCCAACACTATAAACAAACCCACAGGTATTTTTGATGAATAACTGAAAGTGGAACCTTCTAGCAACATGCTCATTATTAGCCATTCATCACAGATTAACACATTTTAGTGGGCTATGGTCAATACCAACAGTATAGTTGTTAAGAGCATATATACCAGGATTTAAATCCCAGAGTAGCCCTGTTCTCTAAGTGATCTTGAGCAAGTAAAAAGCACTGTGCTGTGCCTGAATTTCACCTATAAAGTGACAGTGACAATGGTAGTCTACTTCATGGATTAAATATGCCAATACATGTAAAAGGGTTTGGAACAATAAGGCTTTCCTGAAAAAAAAAAAAATTAAAGCTATTTGAAAATGTAAAGACTAATCAGAATTTTAAAATCACATTTAGTAAATTAAATAACAGAAAGAATGAGGATGAGTTTAATAAACTAAAGAGTACTAGACTGCCTGGAATCATGTAATATTTGTGTGTGTGTGTGTGTGTGTGTGTGTGTGTGTGTGTGTGTGTGTGTGTGAAGGGTTCTATATTATAATCCATGAATCAGAACTGAAATTTCTGTTTTTATTTCCTTCTTCCGGGAATACATGCTGGGTCAGTCTCCGTCACTATTCACTGCAGAAATTATCTGTTTGGGAAAATCAGTGCATAAACTACCTTATGCATAGAAGCAAATATATGGAATTTATGAAATAAATTAGTATGTCTAGTTAAAAATATAAGCAAATGAAATGATTCATATCAGTACTGCTGATAGGTGTCCTTTTTCTCAACTTTACACTTTGCTAAACTTCATTTTACTATAGGCTTTTTATGTGATACAACAGCTTTTAATTTCCTGAGAATTGTCCTTGGTTCTGTACCAAGTCATTTATTACTGATATCAGAAGGCATTGCTCCAAATGCCCTACTCATCTGCAGTGCAATTCAGACTGCAATTTCACAGGCTGCTGCCTCACCTGTAGGGGTGCCATCTGGAAGAGAATTATACCTGATATTTTCTCCCACACTGCTCCTGGGACACTCTTATTTCCAAACTGACAGTAACTTTTTAAGATTAAAATTTTCATTTACACTTCAAAAATTAATTACAACAAAAAAAAACGTAATAGATTAAATCTGGAAGTAGATTATCAACATTATTCACTGAAATGGACTTGCTTATGATATCTTGTTGGAATAAGTTAATGATAAAAGAAACATGTGATACCTTCGCTAGCAGGTGTTCTTGTCTCAGTTCAAATAAATGAATTACTGACATACTCTTAGGCAGAATTAATTATTTTTAAAAAGGAGGCTAAAGAGAGGTACAAATAAAATGAGTTTCATTGATAGAAAAGTCTAGTGAAAAGCAGTCAATAATCTAGATTTATTTAAGATAAAATATTACCTCCAACAAATAAGTCAACGAAATATAATTCAGAATACTTATTTCTGAAGTACAATATCTGATGAGTTTGTCCCCATTCTACTCTCAATGCTATAAGATTTACTGTAGAGTCTTATCCAGTGTAAGTGGGCTAGAGTCTGTTAATTGAAAACAATACATTTGAAGTAAAAACACATAGTATACCAATATATTTTAAGGATGGACCTATTAATTGAAATATTCACCCTCTTCCCTGCCATAAACATCCCACAACAGATTGTAATTTCCAGTTTTGGTTATCTTAGAACAGAAAAAGAATCTCAGGGTAGTAGTCAAGCAGAGAGTCCTTGAACACGGTAATACCTACCACCTTTCATTTCTAGCCTCTCATACATGTTTACTCACTATTTTATTCACTCGCCTTTTTTTAGTCTTGTTCTATGTTTTATGTTAATAATCATTTTCTGTAAGTGAGCAGTCAAATACAATAAGCTAAACTTCTAAATATAAGATGGTTCCATTGGTTCCATTTATATAAATCTCAAAGAGTGAAAAATACAAAGCACATTCTTTAGGGATGCAAACACAAGTAGCAAAACCATAAATAAAAACAAGGAAATTATTACTATAAGGGAAAAGGAGATGGATGACCTTTCTGGGGCAGGAAGAGAGATGGATGACCTTTCTGGGGCTGTAACTGAGAAAAGCTCTTTGTACATTTTCATCAGACTCTCCGGCTGATGATAACACAAGTGTTTATTATGTAATTATCTGCTACAAGGCACCTGTTTATTCAATTTTCTGTATATATTTTACACCTTAAAAAATTATAAAAGAAAAATTTACATGGTTAGTTATATAATGTGCAATAATCTGGGTGAAAGCAAAAAAATGTAACATTCATCAATGTTTATAAAGCTTTAGACTATGCTAGACTTGTATACTATTGTATGCTAGAATGGTATACTATTAATTACAAAAATCTTAAGTGGGTCAGGGGACCAAAAATGTTACCAGAGATAAAGAACAGGACTTCATAATAATAAAGCAGTCATAAAATCCTAATATGCATATACCTAAAAGCCACTTGACTATATAACCAAAACAGGAATCATGACAGTAATTTTTGAATTGAATAAAAAATTGTGGGTGGGAAGTCATCACACAAATTTCACAAAAAAAGAAATGCAAAAGACAAGGTGTAGAATAGAACATGTTTTCTCTACACTAAATATAAGAGTTTGGTATGCATCTAATTTGTTCACCATTTTTTCTTGCCTAGAACAGTGTCTGGTACATAGGAACCACAAAAATATTTGTTAAATGAATGAGTGAGCTAAGAGGTAGGGATATGATTATAACAGATTAAGGTATTTTAGTAAGGATACACCAGAAACTGCTAGAGCATGCTGGGGGATTTGGGATAGACCTGAGTGGTAATGTAAAGAGAAGGATAATATTTTAACTTCTGTGTATTATTATAAAGTAACTTTTTACATATATATCACAATATTTGTCAGGGCTAGTCCTATTTTACTTGGTGACTACTTTCTCTGGAAAAATGAGAATGGAAATAATAACCATTTATTTGGCACCTATTATGTGCCTGCTAGTGTCCTGCATGGTGACTTCCTTTCTCTTTTCACATATTTACAACAGTTCTCATTTACTAGTGTCATGGATTTCTGGACAAAGTAACTCAACACAGGAACTAATTTTCTCTGTGTAGTCTTAAGTTTGAAAAGCTTCCTTAGTTTAAAAGTCTTTCTCCCACTAGATGGCACTCTCAATCAATAACACTGAGAGTCAAGAGGGCCCCTTTTTTCAAGCTATAGCAGAATGATTAATAAGCAAGTCTATCAAAAGAAAAAAAAAATGAATCATTTCACGATATTCCCAAATACACATCCGTGGTCTTACTCTAGATTTAGAGAATCAGTTTCCAAGGATGAGAATAATGCATACTATTCCTAAAATATTCCTAACCCAAGACTGGTTGGGGGC
>NW_004567116.1:25308101-25332039 GCF_000260355.1 Condylura cristata
GTGTACGTCCTCGATCTGCCTCTTCTGCTCCCCGCTCTATCTCCGGTGAGCCTCTCACCGCCCCTGAGCCTCTGGCCTGTACCCCAGTTCTGTATGCACAAATAAATAAATCTTTAAAAAAAATAAATAAAAATAAAAAATAAAATAAAAAAGAATAAGTTCTCATACTGTTTTCAGAACAACTCATTTAAAGACTAAGTCTGAATACAACAAATATGCTGGAAGGAAAAAAAAAACATCTTATTAGGTCAGTAAGTGGGCTTCTGACTTGACAGCATTTGGCAAGTCAAGTGAATGAACTTGGTGAAAACCTGAGACAAAAAGCCATGGCCAGACAAGGTAAAGAATATAATAGGCAACTGTTACTGACATCAAAGCAGAAACAACCAAATTCAGTAAGAGAGCAAATGTGAATTTAAAATGATACTTCCCCACTCCATGGGGAGTTAATTCAATTATATCATGGAGAGTAGTCAAATATAATCTTCTGCACCACCTCCAACTGTTTTAAAGCATAAACAAGGCTTCAAATAAATTTACAAACAGTTTCCAATGATTAGATGGCAGGAAAAAAATCTCAATCTCATAATTTTAAAGTGATTCTATAACATACTCTGTTGAAAAATACAGGTATTCTCATAGCACAATTGGCAAGAAAGTCAAATAGTAAGATCAGTATTGAGGAGAACTGGACAGTAACTAGTACTAACATATGCATTAACACTTTTACACATCAACCTCACTTCTAGGAATAAGAAAAGATATGTATAAGAGTAGTATTTATAGTTATACAAAGAATGGAAGAAATTCAAATGAGTGCTAGCAGATAAACATTATAGTAGAAATCAAGATTTTGTTCACAGAAGTGCTACAATTATAAAATTAAAGCGTTCAAATAAAAATTTCATAATCTTAAATTGGGAATGACAACATAAATGATTTTTTAATATTAAAAATTAGCCACGTCACTCCACTAAAAAAATACAAGCAATGACAGTCCAGTTGCAGTAAACACTGCCAGAATCCAGATTGTGATCTCTAGATTTGTTAAAGGGACATAAGATATTTACCATTAATCAAAAAATAGGTCAATCTGAACATAAAAAATAATGATATTAAGAGGTTTTGATTCAATGTGATAAAAATTAAAAACCACCATACATGAACTATTCTGGGGGGTTGGGAGAAATGGTAAAGTCATCTGAAAGTTGTGAAGTCTCTATATGTGGGCCTTGTATTCCAGATTACAAGGATACAGGATAGAAAAACATGTCAAATGACACCATGAGGATGTAAACATCAAAATCCAGAATGAGGAAAACCTACAGGACAAAATCAAGACAAATTACCTAATTTCTTCCAAAAAAGACAAGAAAAGGGATGGGGCTTATTCTATAGATGACAGATTTTAGACTTGCTACCAAAAACATAACCATGAAAAGAAAAATTGGACTTCATCAAAGTAAAATCTGTTCTGTTAAATTCTGCGTTAAGAGAATGAACTATATACTGAAAGAAAGTATTTATAAATTGTGTATCCTGTAAAGGGACTAATAAAAAGAACTACCAAACTCAACAGTAAAAAAAATATCCAGTTAGATATAAGCAAATGACACAAACAGGCATTTCACTGAAGAAAAGACACAGATGGCAAATAAGCATATGAAAAGATGTTTAGCATCATTAGCTATTAGGCAAATGCAAATTAAAACCACAATTAGATATCATTACACACCTATTAGAATCGCTTAAATAAAAAAGTGACAACACTAAATTGTAGGCAAAGATATGAAGACACTGGCTCTCTTATACATTGCTAGTAAGAATATAAAATATACAGTCCCTGTGGGAAACAGGCAGTTTCCTATAGAGCTAAATATGCAATACCATATGGATAGTGATGGTATTCTTAGACATTTATCTAAGAGAAATGAAAATTTATGTTTATGCACCATCCTATACACTAATGTTCATACAGCTTTATTTTTAATAGCCCCCAACTGGATTGTTTTCAAAAGGTAAATGGTTGTTCCAACTGCTGTACATCCATTGCCATGGAACACGACCCAGAGTTTAGGAATAGACAAAATCAGCACATACACTGATTTAGGCAAACCTCCAGGGAAACACGCTGAATGAAAAAAAGACAGTCACAACAAGTCACATTCTATATGACTCCATTTGCTGTTCATTTTTTTTTTTTCCAGTTAGTCCCATATGCTGTTCTTAAAATGACAAAGTTATAAAAATTGAGATCAGATTAGAGGTTGGCAGAGATCAAGGTCAGGAATTTGGAACAATAAAAGGCCATAAAAGGACAAAAGGGGAGCACACCATGTAGTTGAATTATTTTATATTATGGTAACAATATCAGTATCTTGGTCATAGTATTGAACTGTACTTTGTGAACTTGTTATCATTGAGAAGAACTAGTAAAGAGTACAACGGATCTCTGTATTATTTTGACAGTTGCATGTGATAACTACTATTATTTCAAAATAAAAGTTGAACAACAGAAGATTTATAAATTAAACAAGTAATTAAGTTTTGCATTTAAGCAAATCAAATATAAATAAATATCATGAAACAGAAAAATGTGAATATAGACTATATATGTTAAGGAATTATTTTTTTTTTACATAATTTGGAATTGTGGCCAGGTTGATAATTTGGTTAGTCTCAATACTAGCACAATAAATACGCATTTTAAAAATTCCTTGTTGGCAAAATAGTATAATGGTGCAGAGGTAAAAATGACAAAATATTGATAACAGTGAAGAAGGGTGATTCATTCAAAATCTATTATATTGGAAACCTTTCAAATTAAAAATAACAAATCTAATATTTCTGCATTTATAATTATCTCAGGTACATGGCTAAAACAACTGCAAACCAACTGGTGGTGAAGTTCCAACATCAAACCATTTTCTACAAAGTTATATGGAAAACATGCAGTGTATCAGATAGTACTAGAATACAGCCCAGAAAGTCAAAACAAATGGAAAGTATTAAGGTTAATAGGTATGGATGATGTAGGTATGGACGATGGAGAGATCAACAAATATGTAATGGTAATTCTAATAAACAACCACTAGACACCATCAGTGAGAACTCAGAGAAGTAACATCTAGCAAAAGCAGACCTACAAAAGTGTCAGCTATTATAATTAAAAATACAAAATATAAATTGGTGGTGAGAAGTTCAAGGGGATTACAACTGAGATGAGAAAAAAAGCACAAAATGAAGAAAGATGTAAAAACTAAATTAAAAAAAACAGTGTCTGTGGCAAATAAAGAGACTTGAAAATAGTAAAAACAAAAAATTTAAACACCTAGAAATTATTTGTGTAAAAAATTAAATGGATAAAATCAACAGATTAAAGATAGCTTCAGAAAAAGCCAGCAAACTGATAGGCTGGATTGAACAAATTACCCAGAATGCAGCCCAGAGAGTCAAAACTAATGGAAAGTATTAAGGTATAACAGGTATAGACAACGGAGAGGTCAACAAATATGTAGTGGTAATTCTAAAAAAAAAAATTTATTAATCAAGATACAAAAGACTCAGACCATAAAAGGAAGTTGATAAATTTGACATAATAAATTTGTCTACTTGTCGGCCCTCCCTGGTGGTGCAGCGGGTTAAAGCACAGCACTGAGAAGCTGAGGCCACTTCCGCGTGAGTTCGATTCCCGACTGCCCCAGAGGTGACCACATGGCGTGGAAGACCTCTCTTGGCCCGCCTGCTGCTCCCCTCAGCAGTGTACTTCCTCGATCTGCCTGTTCTGCTCCCCACTCTGTCTTGGTGAGGCCTCTCGCCACCCCTGAGCCTCTGGCCTGTACCCCAGTTCTGTATGTACAAATAAATAAATCTTAAAAAAAAATTTGTCTACTTGTCAAAATGCACCCCCAAAAAGTGAACTGAGAAGTCATGCACAGACAAATACAAATGACAATCAGAAATCCATCAAAATAAGCTAGGGTGTCCTGTTGTTAAAAAAAGACACTTACATAATCACCTAAAAAAAAAAAGATTTATTTCTTACATTACTGGCTAACAAGTATTATTGTATTATTTCTCAAAGTTAATTTTCCCCATGAACACCAAAATCTTACTATTCTAAACATTCTCCTTACTAAAGTAATAAATAAAAAGTTTGCAGAATGTGATCTGAAATCTAATTTTAAAAAGTGTTAAGATTAAAATTAGGAGAGATTGTAGGTGGTGATTAAGAGGACAGATGAAAACAAACACAAAATGTCACAAAAAATGTAATCATATATAAGTGGCCTATTCTTTTATCTGTATTCTTTTTGCTGTTACTTTATTCTTAATTAAGATGCCAACACATCTATTAAAAAATACTCTTAGGGCCCTCCCTGGTGGCACAACGGGTTAAAGCACTGCAGTAAGAAGCTTAAGCCACTTCCACATGAGTTCGATCCCCGCCTGCCTGGGAGGAGATCCACATGGCAAGGCAGACCTCTCCTGACCCGCCCGCTGCTCCCCTCAGCAGTGTACTTTGTCGATCTGCCTGTTCTGCTCCCCACTCGGTCTCTGGTGAATCCTCTCACCCTCGGCATCTCTGGCCTGTACCCCAGTTCTATATGAATAAATAAGTAAATCTTTAAAAAATAATACTCTTAAAAACCACAACCTTCCACTCACTATTCAAATATTGTATCTACCTGTTTATATTTATAATACTCAAACTATTACTATAACATATGATTAATTTATCTGAACTAGGCATGCTCAGTACCACTTATTTTGCTAAAAATACAGTACGTTTTAATTCAATCAATATTAAGAAAACTATTTAAAAATTTACAACTCAAAACAATCCATCAGTTGGTTTTTATATACTTTAGTACTAATTTTAGGCAGAATCAATTAATGAATGGGAACCGAGGGTCTTCGGCTTTTATAAAAGACTCATATGCTAAGAATGTTCTCCCCATGTATTAGCATTCTTTCCTTCAAGTATATTTCATTTGCAACTTTTACTGAATAATCTGTGATGGACTATGTCCATACTAAGTAAGTCCTGGTTGCCACTGTCAGAAGAACTGAAAAAGTTACAGTAACAATTAATTATAAAACACTGTAAAAGCAGTAATGGAAAAAAACTAAAGTGCAAAGGATCCTCCCTACTTTACAAAGAGAGGCTTCACATTTACATTCAAGGGATAAAAAAGGAAAGTTGCATGAAGATGAGGCTTGAAACAAGTTCTGCAGAACTAGGAGTTCGCAAGACAGTGAAGGTAAACACTAAAAGAAATTTAGTAAACAAATGTGCAACAAATATTTTGCTCTTACAAATCATCAATAACTTCCTTTAAAGGGGAAACTAAATCTGCCCAAAATATGCTAAAGAAAACATCATTGCGGAATAAGACATTCAAACACTAAATCTCATCAAAAGAACAATTTTTACAATTTATGTAACTGTTATTTTTTATTTTAAAATTTGTAATTTAAAAGTATTATTGTGTGGCCCTCCCTGGGGTGCAGCAGGTTAAAGCACAGCACTAAGAAGCTAAAGCCACTTCAACAAGAGTTATATCTCCAGCCTGGAGGTGACCACATGGCGCAGCAGATCTCTCCTGACCCACCCACTGCTCCCCTCAGCAGTGTACTTTGTCAGTTGGCCTGTTCTGCTCCCCACTCTGTCTCTGGTGAATCCTCTCACCACCCCTGCACCTTTGGCTTGTACCCCAGCTCTGTATATCTAAATTAAGCAATGGAACAGTTAGTGGACCAGAGTAGAAGAAAACAGATGCTCATGTCTGCAAAATACAATGCCTACAATGCTATACTGGATTGCAAGTTTATTAAACATCTGTGTCCAATTCCTTTGGGTATATTCTTTTTTAGTCTTTCCTTGTTGAAAATACTTTTAAAAAGAAAAAAAACATAGCTATATAGATTAAAAATTAGTTATTCTAGATTTTGTATCCTTATTACGCTGTATATAAAAGAAAAATAAATCAAGTAAGCCTAAGCAATATTTTAATTTTAAAATGTTGATGGCTGAAATGGCATGGTTTCACTGTGGCTTTAAAGCTAAAATGTGGCTTAACAATAGATTTAAGCCCTCCCTGGTGGCGCAGTGGGTTAAAGCACAGCACTGAGAATCTAAAGCCACTTCTGCATGAGTTCGATTCACGCCTGCCCCGGAGGTGACCACATGGCGCTGCAACCCTATCCTGACCTGCCCACTGCTCCCCTCAGCAGTGTACTTTGTCTATCTGCCTGTTCTGTTCCCCTTTCTGTCTCTGGTGAAGCCTCTAACTGCCCCTGAGCCTCTGGCCTGTACCCCAGTTCTGTATGCACAAATAAATTTTAAAAATAAACAAAAAAACAACAATAGATTTAAAAGCCAGTTATTTACCAAATGTCCAATGTTTCAACTAAAGTAAGAATGTTGAAATATGCTTGATATAGTTTAGAAAGCATCCCTACTTCTTGTTTAAGTATGAAATTGGAATTTTCTAGTTTCTCAGCACAGAAATCTCATAAGTACTGAAGTTAGGTGACTTAAAATTTTAGTGTAACTCTACTTGAAAGCTTAATGCAAATTTCATAAGGCCATAGAGTTGACTGCCTTAGAGTAACTGCCATAAATTGCAGTGTGTAATAGTTCAACTAAAGCATTTAACACAATGTGCTAGACTTCAGTTCCACTGATGCTTACAATGAAACGCAGTAATAAAAACTTCTAAGTTATACCTTTGTGTAGAGGAAGAATCCAAGTTCTCAGTTATCACTTCTTGGATACAATGAAATGTCTTTTTTAGTGAAGGAATTCTGAAAGTATCTTAGCGTCAAACAACTAGTTCAATCCATCACAGGTTCTACAGAGAACATACCTGACCAATCCTCCAAAACTAAAGGTGCCCTTTAAATCAATTGTTGCTTAATGGGGAAAACATAGAAACCAGAAACAATGAAAAAAGTGGAGAATTAATACAGGAAGTTGGTTACTTACAGGACAAATGATATGAGAAATTATCAAGAGAGGAGAGAGACTCCTTGGTGTTAGTAATACCAGTCAGTGGTGTTAGTAATACCAGTAAGTGGCGTTAGTAATACCAGTAAGTGTCAACCATCTTAGGCTGGAGAGACAAGGGAAAACGGTACTGCTACAGAATCCTGAGGTCAGGGTGGTCCAGCGGATAGTGTTACTATTACAGCCTATCAATAGGAATAGGAGTCACAATGGAAAAGTTTCTGCCAGTAAAACTACCCGAGTCAAAGTGTGAAGAGAAGAAATGCTCTGGCCTCACCTTTCTTAAACTCATCCAAGTTCACACTGGATTTCCCACACCCAGTCTAGGAAAGCAGCCTGCAGTTAATCCTCCTTCAATACAGAAGAGAAAGCAGGAAAAAAGGGTATTTAAAATGGATCTGAGCTTAAAACCAGCACACGTTTCAATGAAGTTTACATCATAAATGTGACCATCTCAGAAATTCACTCAACACAGCTTAATTTCTTGCTACTACACTGATGCTAAAAGATTTCAATTACACATTAATACTTCTATATTAGCTTTCATATTCTGAAACCAAATTTCTTGAACATTAATATGCAGAAGTATAATTCTGCTAGGTAGGGCAAGAACTAAACTAGTTTTTTTTTTTTCAAAGATTTATTTATGCATACAGAATATAGGCCAGAGGTGCAGATGAGGTGAGAGGATTCACCAGAGTCAGAGTGGGGAGCAGAACAGGAAGCTCCATGATGCTGAGGGGAGCATTGTGCAGGTCAGCAGAGGTCTGCCGCACCATGTGGATCTCCTCCCGGGTGGGGATCAAACTCATGCTGAAGTGGCTTTAGCTCCTTAGAGCTGTGCTTTAACCCGCTGCGCAACCAGGGAGGCCTGAACTAGTTTTAATCAAATCTATTAAAATTCTCAATTGAGTGACAACAAATTTACTAAATAATGTGCTGTTTACTTTGCCTATAAAGTCTAATTTGGAAAAAAAGATAAAATAGCCCCTAAAAAACCAAGGATAAAGTCAGCTAAATTAGTCAGAAACTATTAAAAACTGTTACCAAGTTAGTCTCAAATGTCCTGTCTCCAAAATATCTTTTTTATAGTCATTAAAGAAATGTTGAATATTTAACTATAATTAACTAATTTTGTAGCTTCTCCACACCATTCATTTTAAAAAAATCAGATTAATAAAAGCTCTTTCATATAAAAAGAATAGTAATATTGTGATTAAGAACTGCTAATAGCCAGTAACGCAAGCAATAAAAAAAAAACAAAACCCATACACACATTTTAAAAAAGTGACCGCTAACAATGACAGACACTGGCTATAAACAAACTAAATTAAATCCAAACACTTCAGATGCTTCCTGAAATTTCTGCTTCTTTGCTAGAATCATTACCACTTTAAATTTATAGACTATTTTCAAAATATAGATTTTTCTCAAAAGATTTTATAAATTCATTTAATGAAAATATATACAATCAACTATAGATTTTTTAAAACAAGTTTAAAACTGTCCAAGAGATTAAAAATCTGTCTATATAAAAATACAACTTACCTTAACTTCACTGAATTGGAATATCAGTTAAGTCAAATACCATTAAATTTACTGTTTATATAATTTTAAATAAATATCAGAATATATTAGCTCATGATTTTAACAGCAAATTGTAAGTCATAGAATTTAATCTCATTATTTTAATAATGCAGTGCATACTATTTTATGTGATAAAGGATACAAGCAGATAAAAAAGATAGATTTATTATGATAGCAAGAGTGGCAACTTGTAAGTTTTGATGAAATAATATCAGTGAGTCTTTCCTTATTCTCAAAGACTTTTAGGAAAACATATTTACATTGCTACATATTTAGAAAGCAAAGAGATAGTAACTATTTACCATGATTTTAAAGTTAAAAGCCAATTTATTCTCTATTTTAAAAGACAGTGAATACCCTATATTTCAGAATAAAAAAAGATTTAAAAAATTGTAGCTATTTTTAAAATGCCACCATTCAGTCAATCAACATATAAAATTAAATGCAGAAAAAATCTGCTTTGTTTTTAAAGAATGAAGTATTTTTTTCTGCAAACACTTACCATCCACTCAGATATAATAACATCCACCTTTTCTACAGGAAGATGAACTTCTTCAATCTTTCCTTTAATTAATGTAACAGTATCTTCAAGTTTATTTAGTCTGAAAATTATCATATTGAATTAAATTAGTATGTTAAACAGATTATGAAAGGCAGTCAAATTATGTAACTTCTTGGCAACTATTCATATTGTTTGGAGGAACTCAGAAGTATGTCACTCCATGAATGCCCAAGGAATCTTTTCTTAAATATGGCAATATACTAAACACTATTTTAAACTTCAGCCTTAAAAGAAATCTGAATTTATTAAGAATGCACGCCAATATCACTGTCTCGATGTTTTAAGTAGTATGTCAGAGCCTTAAAAGAAATCTGAATTTTATCAATTTTAAGCAGAATGTTAGAACGAAGCCAACAAGAAGGCAATACTAAAAATAAAATGCAAAGCAATAAAATGAAAGCCAAGAGGGCATTTACCAATAAGGCGGGAACAGCACTGCACCAAGAAAGGGCAAATAGCGGCAGGGCTTCCTGAAATGCAGGCAAAGTTCTATTTCTTGTTATTTATGCACACTTATTTGTGTGATAAAATCCCGTTTAGATTTTACAGTTTTTTAGTATGTACGCTACATTTCACACAAAAGTTACAAAAGGATGTTTATATCACATCTGAACTTTTTCAGAGGTATTAATGAAATTACTATAGTTGCTTACTGTTGACTGAAATATTTATTAAGGTTTTAACAATTATAAACACTTCAAATAAAACAAAAAACAAGCTTCATAAAAGCAAAATGTCTTTACTGTCTAGAATTATCTTCAGAATGCTTATGCCAAACAAGATGTGCTCTGTAAGAGGCCATCTGCTCAGGATGTTTACTGTCTGCTACAAGTCATAATCCTACTTGCATCAGTAATTACTTGCTCAAATATGAATATAACAGGAAAGACTAAGATTTGAAGGAATGCCCAGAAAAAAAGTACTAAGGTTACAATTCCCAATAAATCTATATTTTAAAAAATAGCATTCAGATAACCTCATTCCTGCTACTGGTCATCTTAATCACTACCTAATGTGTCACTTATGAAAAAAATAAATGTTACTTTTCCCAAGTGGCTACTCATTATAACTTATTTTATAGTGAAAGCATTCCCAACGAATTCCATTCTAAAAATACCTGTTCAAGAAATAATATAGCTTTAATCTATGTGACATTCTAGTAGGAAAATTTAAAACAAACTTAAGTCTTTTTAAAAATCCAATCAATACTGAAATTTTTTTTTTCCAAGAAAATTTCATTGGAACAACTAATATTTTCCTATCTTAAAATTACAAATTTAGGCCCTCCCTGGTGGTGCAGCGGGTTAAAGCACAGCACTAAGAAGCTAAAGCCACTTCCGCATGAGTTCGATCCCCACCTGCCCCGGAGGTGACCACATGGCGCGGCAGACCTCTCCTGACCCGCCCGCTGCTCCCCTCAGCAGTGTACTTCGTCTATCTGCCTGTTCTGCTCCCCGCTCTGTCTCTGGTGAAGCCTCTCACCCTCCACATCTCTGGCCTGTACCCCAGTTCTGTATGAATAAATAAAAAAAATTTAAAAAAAAAAAATTACAAATTTAACTTTTCTTTATGACATAGGGACATGATCACAATTACCTTGCACTGGGCATACAGAAATAAATGACACAGCCCATGCACTGAAGAACATAGCCTAAGGGAAAATAATATTAAAGAGCATAGACAGGGTACAAAATGGGAGATCCTGAGTCCTTGTGTGTGTGTATGAGTGAGAGAAGGTAGCCAATATGAAGAACCATAAGTAGTTTAGTAAGATCAGAGCAACAATGTGAGTTGTAGTAACAAAGTTGGCAGGTAGAGGTTATGTTAAGGATTCTTTATCATAACACAATGAAAAGCTAGCTAATTCAGGATTTTCAGAAAGAGAAACAAAGGCTAAATTCATGTACATCACCCCATTATGATTTACATGAAGATGTGGTCTGGTAGGATGATAGATATACAAACAGCATAAAGAGCCATGGCAGTTGTATACAATGACCACCTCATCAAGTATGCAGAACTTAGTTATTGACAAAAGATTATAAAGTTCACTTACAAGAAGACATGTATAACAATTGCTACTAAAAAAAAAAGCATATGGGAGGAAAGCGGTGAGGGGTGAGGTGAGGAGGGACGAGTAACCTGATATAAAAATGTACAGGTGCAATACTACTACTTTGCTTTCCGTTCAATAGGGATTCAAGCACACATATTTCTCTTTGTTTCTCAATCATACAGAAATGACAACAGTGACACAAAATGTAGTGAGTCGATAAATGCATGGAGAGTCCATAAGATGATTATAAACAACAAACAAACAAAAAAAACACAAAAATTCTGGTAATGGGGGAAAGAGGAGTTCAATCATATTGGTGAACCTGTGAAGAACCTGCACTCTGCCTAGTATCAGTTCAGATTACAGTGGAGGTAGGAGCCATTCTTCATATCACACATCCCTGGCCTCAAGAGTTAGATGAAATGCAACAGGACCCAGACAAGGTCCTCCTCTCCACTCCTCAGAGAGAAAACTGACAGTTATTTTCAGTCTATTCAGAAATGTTAACAAAGTAAAATGCTAAACCATTCCAGGCAGGTGGCAGATATCTGTACACATCTCATGAAAAACAGGATGGGTATTTTTTTTCTTGTTGTTCCTGGACTCTATGCCTTGCTATAATAAATCTTACCTGTGAATACAATTTTATAGTCATGTGAATTATCCCCATGAATTACTGACTACAGGATTCCACCTCCAAAACAAGGAACACTGAATGGACAGGAAATTAAGGAGCCAGTGGGGTGGGGAAAGACATGAGTATAGCTTCTTTGTCAAGTATCTTGATCACCTGCATTACCTGCAACAGAATTCTAGGATTTGAGCAGCAAAATAGCTGTTTAAAAAATCATTTTAGCCTCATCAGCAGTTCAAAAATTTTTTTGCTTGATCTCATATGCTATTTCTTTTAAATTCAAACAAAAATCTAAAGACACATTAATTGTATTTAAAGATTTTGTCCTCATGTATTTTGTGATCAAAATATTCTCTACGCTTTTCTTAACATTTTATATTTAATATTACTCTAGATACAGGCAATAGAAAAGATTGCATCTTTAGTCATACTTAGAAAGATTACATTGTGGTATCATGATGAATTAATCTTCTTCTGAAAACTCTTCTGCAATAACATCCCAAAGTCTGAAAAATAAGCTAGTCCATGGCTTAGATAATAGAAACCAAAAGCAGTCAGAGAAATGGTAAAAATATTACAAGCTGCCTCTGCTACCTGAAAGTGAACACAGTATACAATTGTTTGGCAACTGAATAGCTTTACTATTCAGTTGGCTATGTTTTTGAAATGATCTTTCATTGCAGAGTTCAAAGTATGATAGCAAGAGTGAGAAACAATCTCTCATTCTTTCATTCATCACTTACGAGAAGCAGTTGTCCCTGCTAGTATAATAACATCTCTGAAAAATCATATCTATTTTATTCATGTCTGTAACCTCAGAACCACAAACCTGACCTCCTTTTTAAGTCAATCTATCAATAACTAGCTTGTGTTCTCTCTCTCTCTCTCTTTATATATATATAAAATCCACATTATATCTAACCCCATATAATTGTATGTTAGATCTCTTAAAACAGAGGTAAAATTATTTTATCATTATTTTGATCACAATAAAAAAACTGTAAGCTGAATATATTTAAAAGAATACTGAAATACATGTTTTACAAATATCCATCTTTTAGAATTTAAAGTATGTTTTACAGATGGAAACTGATAAATTTTATAGGAATTTTTTTGGAAAATAGATTTTTCAGATTTAAAAAAAATTTATTGGGGTAACACTGGTTTACAGTACTGTAGGTGATTCAGACACATAGAAAGACATACACCAGGTCAGCTCTATCAGTGCATGACACCCATCGTCAATATACTCATAATCCTCCACCAGGGTCCATTTGGTCCCCTCCACACTTGCTAGCTGCCCTCTCTGTACTCCTCTCAGACCTTAATTCTATAGAAAGATTTCTAGGATTTGTTTCTGGTTTGGTTTTAACAGGCACTTTATTTCATTTACCTATATTCCATATGTAATTGAAACCATTAGATATGTGTCTTTCTCTTTCTGACTTGTTTTACTTAACATAATCCCCTCTATTTCTTCTATCCATGTTACTGCAAATGGCAAGAGTTCATCTTTTATTATTGCAGAGCAGTTTTCCATTGTGTATACGTGTACACATACCTCACCTTATATATTCCTTCACCTGCCCTTGGACACTTGAGTTTTTTCAATAACTTAACTATTGTAAATAGCGCTAATGTCAAAAAATGAGAAAGAACAGATATCTCCTCTCTTCAGTTTTAGTGTCATTTGCTAAAGAAAATATTACTAACATAAATATTCAGTTTTGTATACACTAACAATATACCTTATATGTCAACAATTTATAGTTTTATTAGCATATTTATAGCCATGATTGGAAAATCAGAAAATCAGTTAAGAATAACTCTTCAATGAAAATGACAAAGATTATTCATAGATCAAACATGACTAGTTCATCTGATTTAAAATTTTAATATTCTCAAATGAATTTTTACTAAAAGGCAAAAGTCTTGAGTCTGCACTAGAGAGCTATTAAAAATAAGAAGACCTGTTAAATAGTCATCAAATTTACAAATAATATTAAATCAAGCCTTAAAATGCATCTACCTTATAATATCCATTGCCTGGTAAATTATTTCAGACTGATCAACTCCAAGAACCTTCTTTGCACCTGCTTTAGCAGCAAACATCGAAAGAATTCCAGTTCCACAACCAACATCCAAAACCACCTGGTAGTTTAGGGGGAAAAAAAAGATGTTACTAACAAGGTCTCCTATTTGTGACTGGGAAAAAAGAACACAATATAAATTTAAATATACCACTCAAATGTTGTTATTTCTACTTAAGAACACTGTTACTAGGGGTTGTTTTAAATTTAAGTTGGCCAGTTGCACAGCCTACTGCAATCAGGCTCAACAATGCTAAATTCAAAAAGATTTTTTAATATGAAATGAGTAATTTCCTTGAACATCTTAATAGGGTAATGCTCTGTTTTTAATTCCCTTATTGCCAAACTGGCAAAACACAACAAAAATAACTTTTACTCTGTAAAAACTACGATGGTCACCAATGGGGAAAGATGAGGACATAGTATGTAAGATGCAACCTGTACAATATCACTGCCAACAAGAAGAAATTTTTTTTAAATGACAAGTAAAATGTATTAACCAAATAAAAATTGTATAATATTGTATAATATCACTGAGAAAAATTACTGAATGAAAAAAGCAGAGTTGAATGGATATGCATCACACTCAAATCAGAGTATGTGTTCTTTTCTAAAACTGCACACATGGATATATAATATTATATATACTTTTTTGCATACATATGCCTAATATATATAAAGCAATTCTTATTTAACCCTCATTTTGCAAATGAGAAACATGAACTACAGAGAGGGAAAGAACAGGTTCAGGATCAACAGCTAGCAAACTCTAAAACTAGTATTGAAACATAGGTCAATTTGCTTATAAAGCCTGTATTCAAATTATATTTTCAATGCACATAAATTATTTATTACATCTAGCTCAGAATTATAAAATTAGGCAAATAGGCCCTCCCTGGTGGCGCAGTGGGTTAAAAGCATTGCACTAAGAAGCTGAAACCACTTCCGCATGAGTTCGATTCCCACCTGCCCCGGAGGTGACCACATGGTGTGGCAGACCTCTCCTGACCCACCCACTGCTCCCCTTAGCAGTGTACTTCGTTGATCTGCCTGTTCTGCTCCCCACTCTGTCTCTGGTGAAGTCTTTCGCCACCCCTGAGTCTCTGGCCTGTACCCCAGTTCTGTATGCACAAATAAATAAATCTAAAAAAAAAAAAAAGGCAAATAAACTAAAACGTGATAGATTTAAATTAACATTTTGTAAAATGATGAAAGAGTTGATTCATATTTCTAAAAAGAATAAGTGAATCGATTTTAACTGTAGATAATAATCAAACGTATAATGAAGGCACCTAACTGGGAATTTCCTCAATGGACTATAAATAGAAATTAATTATGACTGGGTGATAACACAATTAAATGCCACCCAAAGTTAAATTAAATCCAAGACCATATGGTCTCCACAGGAGCTTTGTGAATTGAAATAATACTGAGAAAGGACCTAAGGAAAGGAAACAAGAACAGAGGAATTAGGTGAAAAGGAGGAGGGAAAGAGAAACACATTTTTAATTAGCAACACCTTTTAGAAAAATAAATTTTTACAATGTATTATTTGATGAAGAAACAAGCATCTTAAGCCAATTATTAAAGGATACTCCCAACTTTTTAATAAGCCCCTTTTAAAGTTTGGCAGATTTAATCTTACCAATAAAAGGAGTGGAACACAAAATAATTACACATTATGAATGTGCTTTCCATTGTAAAGCAATTTATCTGAAAATGTATAGTGAATATATTTTCATATGAACCTACTGAGATTTACTCTGAATACAGAAAAACATTCATTGTCACTTAAATTCTCAACAATACTATGATTACAAAGACTGGAGTCTTTTCAGTATTTTTTTATTACAAAACAGGTAAATTCAGAAGCGTATTCAAAAAGAAACATTTAATTTACTCTAATGGTATTCTTCTTTGTTTTATAAAAACAAAATGACATAAATTATGAACCAGAAGGGCTTAAAAAGTCATTTTGCTATGGACCCAAAAGAGATTTACTACTTTTTACATAGTGTATGTATATATATGAGTGCAGGTAGAAAATCTGGTTCCCAGATAAGTGCATGTTTAAGTTCTATTTTACATAGTAAGGAAAAATGGAAATCTGGGCATAATCAGACTACAGAGCAAAAACTTTAATGACAACATAATTCCATTCACTGAAAACAAAGTAGCTTTTTATTAAATAAGTTGTTTATTTGTGTATAGATATAAAAACTAAAAAATTCTAAGTTTCTACTACAATAACATATAAGAAGCATAAAAGCTAAGTACATAGAACTGACAAAACCCCTAATTTTAAGAATGAAAGTCTCTTATTTGTCTATTGGGGGAATCAGCAAAAATACACCATCATAAAGCTTTCATGACATGCAAGGTTTTGACCTTAGGTCAGAAGACTTAGAGCATCATGTAAATTGTGTAACTGTTCCACTAAGCTAAGACACAAGTGAAAGATTGCTCCTGGGGCACTTATGGAAAATGGAAGGTCAAACTAGGTTATATTCCAAGCAATATATAAATCAAGAAACTTTTCAAAATTTAAATGTAGTCACTGCTGCAAAATCATTTAAATTCCATGAAATAACCACTGAGAATTATCATTTGAAAGTGGAGATGACAGGGGCATTACCAAAACCTTTAGTATTTAAAACCAAGTATGTTATCAAAAAACATGTTCTTGAAGTGGAAAGAGTGGGGGGTAATTCTCAAGCAAATTCCCAAAGCAAGGCAGAAGTGCTAATATTCTTGATCAAATCAGTGAAATAATTTCTAATAAACAGAAAACAGAAAATCTGAATTTTTAAACAACCTTGTCAATGTAGAGGAGGGCAATAAAGAGAGTGATAAAGAAAAAACTGAAAGAAATTCACAAGTGAAGAGAAACAAATGACATGATTTCAAACACATATACACAAGACAGTAAGAGATATCTCAGAAATAGCCTGAGGCAATATTATGACTAATTATAAAATGTGAAGTGTCTCATAAAGAAGCAAATGTCTCATAAAAGCACATAAGAGATTTTAAGTGTAATACTATTATATATTAACTTCTGAAAACCACTAATTTTTTTTTTAAAGATTTACTTATTCATACAGAACTAGGGTACAGGCCAGAGGTACAGGCGTGGTGAGAGGAATTCACCAGAGACAGAAGGGGGAGCAAAACAGGTGTACTGTCAAAGTCTACACTGCTGAGGGGAGCAGAGGGGCAAGACAACTTGAGATCTGCCTTGCCATGTGGGTCATCTCCTGGACAGGGGTCGAACTCGAACTGAAGCTGCTGCAGCTAGCTTGCAGACTGTGCTGTTTAACCCGCTGTGACACCAGGAAGGGCCTAAAATCACTGATTTTTAACCAATGACAAAACTAGACTAATAATTAAAAGTGTTTTGGTATGGGGTTCATCTGTTATGTTTGAAATTCACAACACTCACAGTAAATCACAAATATGGCTTAAGCAAAATTACTGGGATAAGTAAAGTAACCAAATTATGTCATTGTAATTAATGAATTTCAATTTAGAGAAGAGTATAATATTGAATAACAGCACCAAATAGCATCTCTGTTATCAGAATTTTGCACCACATAGCAGTATCATAAGTCTATCATGAAATAAAGCCAGAGCACAGTAAATCAACTGTCATCAAAAAATGACCCATAAAGGATTTTCATGCTCATAATCACATGGAATGTACACTTTAGCAGCCTATGCTACTCACCTTGTCCTTGAAGATATGTGGATTTTGATATATAAAATCTCGGTAACTTTCTGTTCGGACTTTGTCCTGGGGTGGGGAAAGAAAAACACTGTGTTTACAACAGCATTGTCTGAACAAATTAGAGCTGTGTTTAAGGAGCTACTTGTTATTTTTTTGTAAATTGCTAGTTTCCATAGCTACCTCTTGCCTGGAAAAATCAAACTTATTTTTTCCCTTAAAAAAAACAAAGAATAGAAGTAACACTCAGAGAAAACATTTGCATCAAGAATGCCACTGAATGTCAAATAAGATCTATACTCCTAACAATGTATACATTTTTGTCTTGACACGCATAGTAATAATGACATATAATACCATTACAAGCTTTCAACTGATAACTAAAGCTAAAAGATGAACATAAGGTTTTGCTTCTTTAGGGCATGAAATCTACAGCTGACTCCCTGTGGAACCATGTAAAAAAAAAAAACACAAAATAGATAAATACATATGAAAAATGAAGCTAAAATGAGCATGAGTACTGTTTCCAAGAAAGTCACTGATTCATTGATCACACTTACAAAATTTATATCCTATCTATTTTCTAGAGCTTTCTGTAGAAAATGAAAAGGTAACCCATTTGAGACCTTAATCCTAAAAGATCACATGACCTGGAACTAAGGCAGACACTGACGAACAGCATTTATGTTGCCCATGAACAGAGTTGTTTCTCTTAAATTACCTTATTTGAGGGCCCTCCCTGGTGGCGCAGCAGGTTAAAGCACAGCACTAAGAAGCTAAAGCCACTTCAGCACCAGTTCAATCCCTGTCCCAGAGGTGATCCTCCGGGTGTGGCAGACCTCTCCTGATCCATGCACTGCTCCCCTCAGCAGTGTACTTCGCTGATCTGCCTGCTCTGCTCCCCACTCTGTCTCTGGTGAATCCTCTCACTACACCCACACTTCTGGCCTGTACCCCAGTACTGTATGCATAAATAAATCAATCTTTAAAAAATTACCTTATTTGAGACAAACTGACAACAAATTAAACAGAGTGAGGGGCTTTGCTGTCAAGTGAGTAAAAGGAGTACGATAATCTCAGAATGAGAATTCTAGTTTTGGGTTTTATAGTTGACAAAAAAAAGTTATAACCAAATGCTACAATGTCAAAATTTATACAATTTAAAATACCCAGAAAACATTTTTATGCCTATTGTGGGATTTAAAAATAGATGTGTGGGATTTAAAAATATCTGTTTCATACAATGCTCACCCTGGTTTAATGAAATCCAAAGTATATCAAACATAGTTCCTTGAATATAGTAGTGCTTCAATCTAAGAAATGAATTTTTGAAAAATTCACCGTGTGAAAATATAAGCAAATGAAAGATTTGCGACCATAACCTTTCTAAAAATTTATTCTAATAAAAAGACTAACAAATAAATACAAAATATGGTAATAAATGGAAATTTTAAAACGATTTTACAAATCAATCCATTAAAGAAAACACAGAACAAAATTAGAGGTCTAGTACTAAGAAAGATAATAGTTCCAGACTGGTAAAATGTCATGGAATTTTCTTCAAAGATAAAAATTTAAGAATATATGTGAAGATAGCAGAAACGTCATCCACTAAAAGTTCTGTACCGATGCTTTCTCAATTTTAAATTACTTATAAAAGTCTAAAGATCCTGGTTGTGTCACAACCTGAAAGAGTAAGCATGCTGAAGAACTGTTTTGACAAGGAATAGAAGAAATAGTGCTTGATTCAGTCATATCCATAACTGACACATAACAAAATACATACTGAATAAACTTTTATTTGAATGGAATATATCTATATTTCCTGTGATAGTTAATCAAAGTAATCTCCAGGTGAGTTAATTACCTGGGACAACAAATATGAGGAACTACAACAGGAAAAATATATAGATAAAGATTCCTAAGTTATTCTTAGGGGAAAAATGGTACTGGAAACTTCAAGGTGAAACTTCTTACATCTACACATTCATCAAGGACTTCAGGATTTCTGACCAGATAAGAAGATCTCCTAGTTACAGATAGAGCACTACACCTGTCCAGGCCAGATTTGGAAATATGTAGTCACACATCAGATTTCTCTTATGATTGTACCAAGGACACTCATGTCCTCACTGATCTTATCTGTCTGAAAAATCCAACACAATTTCCATAAAAAAAGCACTAAAGGTTCATGGCATTTAAATTGATGGGGTGATTTAAAATAACAAACATGGCTTAGATTAATTCCTTTAAAGAATTAATCTAAAGAAAACATTCTAGACACAATGGAATTAATTTTAACAAAGAAAGCAGAACAAGTCAGTTTCTTTTAAATTTACTCTGGACTTGAATTAATTTATTACTTATAATAAGATAACTGTTATTTGTAATGGTGTGTCACTACCCAAGTGACAACAAAAACACAACCAACTGTGACATGTCATTAGTAATGACATGACGTTTGCTTTAAAAACCCCCACATAGTAACAATGAGTATTAATCAGCAAACTTTCACTCTCTAATCCTGGGAAACTGATTCAAAGTGTAGGCATTTTTAAATATCCGTGGAGAGCATAAAATAAAACAATCTTTTGAGGAGGGATTTAAGAAAGTCATTTTTTTGTCAGTGTTTAAGGTCATGGCATCTAAAATTCAGAGAGATAAATATCCAAAATTTTCAAAAATTTTTATATTACATGTATTATATTCTAGTAAGGTATTTTCAGGTTTATTGCATTAAAAAATTGTATATTGCTAGTTTATACTCTATAGCACAATACTTAATAAAATGTATAACTGTCAGGTACTTCTATTTTATATGGACATTACCATTATAAAAATTAAAACAAATTCAAATACTTTATTTAACTAAATTAAGAAACCTACACGCTAATAATTTTAAATATAAAAATGTTATACCATTGTGAGATTTATAATTAAACTTTGTACCAAAGAATTATTATTTGCCCAAAATGAAGTCAATATTTTAAATACTAAACTTAATAATTTCTTTGTATAATAAAAGGCAACATAATTTAATTGTTCCTATTGATAGTTGCTTAAGATTAAAATCTGTAACAGTTGATTTTTCCAAAGTTGTATTTAAACCAAAACAATAAGTATTAATAATGACCTCAAAGAGAATTTAGTCATGTGGATGTTCCTATAATCTTTCAACCCAAGATGAACTGTCAAGTACCAAAGAGATTTAAAAACAGAAAAAAAAAAAAAAGGCAAACCAGTTCTCCCACGGCATATGTATTAAGAACCTGTTTTATTTTATTAAAGGAATAGATTTTACTCTACTAGAAAATAAGACTTATTTAATATTCCACAAGAATCTGTATTTCCTTATCGTGGGTTTGGCACATCTGTGCTCTTTTCTAACCTTTAGCATTTCTTCATGTATCCCATAATGCCCGTATGAGCTGAAATAAACACCGTCCTCATCCTCCTGGAGGTCTGCAATGGCAGTAGATGACGAGCAAGTTCTGACATCTGCGTTCATCACAAAATCCTGAGCAAATTGTCTGTAATCAATTTGAAATACACCCTTGAGACAGGTTTATTGGACCATGAAAAAAGGAAAGGCGATAGAGGTTGAGGAAGAGGAAGGGGAGGGAGTGCAGGGCAGACCATGATGAGGCTCAAAATCACATTCTAACTTCAGCAACTGAAGCTCCCTCTGCTGGATCTTAAGCTACAGCTTATTCAAACCCAGCTGTAAGCATCCCTTCTACATTGCATGAAAGAAAAACCCTGTCAATTGCTGGATTATATCTTTCAGTGGAACAAAGGAAAAAGGAAGCACATTACCTGTATTAAACTTTGTTATTTCTATTATCCTGAAATCTTATTTTAGCAGTTAAAATCAAAATAGCATAATTTTCAATGCAATAAATGGTTTTTTAAAAACCATATTATCTCATGGGAAAAAAATGGAAAGTTCACCCAAATTAGGAATTATTTATGGGCACCACCATTCTACCTCTAAAACTCAGTTCCCTTTCTGATCACTGTATTAAGTATCTATACTGTATACATGAAAGAGAAATGCAAACAGGTAGATATTGATTTTATACTAGGTTACCTAGCATCAAATCTCAAACACAGGAAAAGGGCACTGTAATCAACTATATTATCTTTCCTGCTGGACGTTTTGGTAAATCATCAAAAGCAACCAATTTACAGGTCCAGTAGGTAAAGCTAGAAGTACACATGGTGGACATGCGGAATCTCAGGTATGCTTCAGACCTCCTGAATCAGAGTCTAGTTTAATGAGATTCCCAAGTACTTTCAATTCATCTTAAATTTTGAAAGTACTAAGACTGAAGGACGCTAATTTACTCACTGGAAAGAACCAGTATTTGATTTTCTGGTTAGATGCTACAAAACATTTTAACACTTTAAAACCAAAAATTTTAGCCCTGTACTGCCCCCAAACCTAAGGCATGTTAAATTTAAATGCCTAGAAATAAATAAAACAGTAATTCAAAGTAAGAAAATAGCAAAGAATAAAAGCGCCCAAGAAAATATTAACCAGAATTAACCATTAGTGCAAAAGTAAGTCATAAAGAAGTATATTAGCACAGATAAAATGAAACAAAAAAAGTTACTGTATCCACAACATAGAAAAATGTTTCATTATCTTTAAAATTCTAAAATTAAATATCTGCATTGTACTCTCTAGTATATCCTTTCTACCATGTAATTACTTATGTTATTTTGGGGACCTAAACAATTGCTCCTCTGTAAGATTGGTAAAATTACTTCATTCTTTGCAGATCCTCACGTGCTCTAGCTAATGCAGCTTCAGCAGACAGTGCCCTGGCTTCCATATGTTTCAATTTTTCAACAACAGATGTATTTTCACTGAGTCCATTGGGGTATGAGAATGGGACTGACACCGGTTCATAAAGATCTTCTACATCTAAAGAAACAAATGGGCATTATTATTAGGATATCTTATAATGATGAAGCACATACAAATGCATACTAAACGCCTATTATGTGATCAACTGAGAAAAATTACTAAAACTATTTTAATTTAAGCAAACAATACCAAACTATTTCAACTTGAATTCAAAGAACATGCTATTAGTCTTAAGTTTTTCATTAGCTGGCTAAATTGATCACATTATAAGCATTAACTATACCAAAGCAAACCCAAAGACAAAAAAAGTGGAAGACTCCTAAATTTACTGATCACCAGGTCTCTTCCACGTTTATGCATTATACCTCACTTCACCCTCAAAACAAATCTAAGTTGTAAATACTGACCGCTATTTTAAGAGAAGAAAAATAAACTTCATAGAAATTAAGTGAATAAGTAGCTCAAAGTCCTATCATTGTATAATGAAAGTGCTAAGACTCAAGCCTATGCCTGCATTCTTAACCCCTGTCCTTGCCACTAGACAAGGCAACCTCTAGCCTGAGTCTTATCTGTAGAACAGCAGGTAATGCCTTTAATTATTCTCTAAGGGTGGTATGTAGGTAAAGAATTCTTGTACATTCAGTGCCTTTTCAACCGAGGTAGGAAGTGGAATCTAAGCAACATTGTATTTTTCATCTTATTAACCATCCTAATTCCTAAAATTATTCTAAAATCTTCATTTAAATTTAATTTCACTGTATATGTCATTAACTTATGCTGTAGAACTAATTATTCTGTAAACAGAAGTTAATATGAAGCAAGTGAGTTTAATAAAATCCTACTGTCAAATGAAATTAGTCTAAATTAACTCTGAAGCAAACTTAAAAACAATTAAAACAATTAAAAACAATGCAGATACTACATTCTCTCCTTAGTAAAGAGTGCCAGAAATACTTCTTTTTCTATTTGGTTTTTAGCTATGATACTTATAGAGACTTATTCTCTATAAGTTGGGACAAATTACTATGTTTAATAAAAAACATGATTAATTTGTAACATAGATATTAGAACCTAAATTGAACCTGTTATAAAAGGAGTGTAGCAGACCACTAATTTCTAGACATTCTAGCAGAACATTTTAATAAACCCTAAGTTAATTCATTATTCATAAAAAAGGACCGTGTGCCATATTTTTTCCTATTACAATTCTCACTGTTTTGTTTTAAAAATTCTGTCTTATGGATTAGAATTGAATTAAAAAAAAATATTATTCAGCAACCAAAAAAGAGAAACACATGTCTTTTGCAGCAATTTGGATGGAACTGGAAAAGATCATGCTTAGTGAGATAAGCCAGAAAGAGAAAGAAAAATACCGGATAGTTTCACTCATAGCAGGAGTA
>NW_004567116.1:25332139-25384980 GCF_000260355.1 Condylura cristata
AAAATAACAAAAATAATGAACAACCATATACCAGAGACATTTTGTGGGGGTGGGGAATGGGATCAAAAACGGGGGTCGGGGGGGAGGGAAATGCACGGGACTATGGTGATGGCACATGGGTGAGTTGGTGATGGGAAAGCCGCAGGGATTACAATCGAGATGGAAAAAAAAATGTACAAAATGATGTAAAAATAAACTTTTATAATAAAAATAATAGGTTCTCAAAAAAAAATACAAAAAAAAAGAATTGAATAAAAAAATGGTATCTTCATTTTGGCAAGCTTCTGGTTTGCTTTCTTCTGGAATAAAAACTTTTAAAATTAATAATATGTAGATAACCCCATGGTAAAGGTAAAATGGGTAAATTTGAAAAGAAAAGGGATTTAGAAAACATTAAGATTCTTCACTGTAATGTATCAAAACAGTCTAATTCCAAGTCCTATGCCATCTAGGAAGTTGATTTTCCTCTTCATTTTCACAACTAAAAGCTATCACAAGACCCTCCCTGGTGGCGCAGTGGGTTAAAGCTAAAGCCACATCAGCATGAGCTCCATCCCCGCACTGGAGGTGATCCACAAGGCAAGGCAGTGGACTTTGTCAGTCGGCCTACTCTGCTCCCCACTCTGTTTCTGGTGAATTCTCTCACTGCCCCTGCATCTCTGGCCTGTACCTCAGCTCTGGATGCATAAATAAATAAATCTTAAAAAAAAAATTATCACAAAAGGTGGCCAACAGATTAGGAAGGCATAATACTTATACGTAGGCATAAACCTCACGAGAGCTTTAAAATACATGAGATCAAAACTAACAGATTAAACACAAGAAGAGATAATCCTTAAATCTCTGACAGAGATTTCAACACACACCTCTCAACAATAGACCAAGCTAGGTTTTAAAAAAACTAAGACATAAAAGATCTGCCTAAAAATATTCGGTCCTTTAAGTTAATTATTTATATAGTAATGTACTCACTATCTGTACTTGACACTCCTAGAGAGTATTGATCAGTGATTTTGTAGAACATCCCTCGGTCTAAGTCTGCCCAATCCTTTTTCATTACTGGAATAAAGTTACACATTTTTGGCAAGAATAGAAGAGAAATTCTGTTGTCTCCTCAGTGCGGTGAGGCTCATAGGGTCAATGTACTTAATTATTGGTGATGTTGATCACTTAGTTCTGGGGGTGGTTGCTGTACTTCTTCACTGAACAGTTATACTGCCTCCTTTATAGTTAATATTTCCTTTTGGGAGATTCTTTGAACTATGCAAATCCTGTTTTTCCTTAAAATTTCCCCCACTAATCTTACTTTTCACTGGTGGATCTTTTCTGTAAGTTATTACTGTGTTTGTCTACTGATGATTTTCTATTTTTCTCTTCTCCATTTATTCAAGGAATTCTAATCCAAGGTCAGGTTGCTCCTCCATTTATTTATTTTGTTGATTACTTATGCCATATGGACTCATGGATGCTTGTTTTATCCAACTGTTTAAAATTTAATACTTCATTTTCTATTTTGCTCAAATTATTCCAGCTTTGTCACTAGGAACTCTTTCAGGTTTGTTATTGTGGGTTTTTAAAAATAAATCCTTGTTTCCCTATTTATTATATTTTCTACACAAGATGGACCAAGAGTCATCTTGTATTCTCCCTGCCCCTTCCATGGAATCAAGCCACCTAAGACAGACTTAGTTCCTATTCTTGGAGAATAGGGTTATAAAGCAAGATCTGAGCACTAATAGCACTCATGCTCCTGGGGTTTTTCTAGGGTCTCTTGGCAGATGAAGCTAGGAAATCAATGTATATGTACTAACTCACACAGGCACACACATCTATATTTCTTTACCTATTGATGTGCATATTAAAAACCACAAGTTTGTACTGTTCTTCTGATTCCAATTTATCATCACAATAGTCATCTCAACCTTCCATATTTCCTTATTTAAAGCCACCTTCTCTGATATTGAGAAACCTGACACATCATAATTCCTAGTCCATATCCTAAGAAAAACTCGTTATGAGATCACAGTATTTAAACAGTATTTTTATCTGTAGCCTTATCACAACAGTCAGAATTCCAGTTACTTAGGTAATTCTTTTCTCTATCCTCTTCAGGATGGTTACATTATTCTTTTAAATATAGTTAAGTTCATTTGTTAAGAGTTTGTGTTCCCTTTTACACTACCACTTCTATAAGCACCCCCTATGCACTCTGCTTAGTTGCTGATGTTATTATGTGAAGGCTATGAGAATCATTACTATGGTCTAAAGACTATGAACTACACAAAAAGATACACTCAAGGAGATGTCACATCTTTTATTCCTGTTACTTCATTCTCATTGTGCCTGTCTTTCTGTCCCACAGGTAATAGGGATACCATAAGAAACAGTTTCCTTATTTGCAGTTTATTCACCCCATATTTCTTTTGTACAAATGTGAAGATGTGTATTTCTCAAATCTGATTCTATAATATTACATACTCTTTTAGACTTTGACTCTTTTTTTTTTCATTTAATAGGACATTGTGGGAGTCATTCATTAGTTCAGAAACCTTCAATCTTATTCAAAAAAATGTGTATTCCTCCACAGTGTGGATGGATGAACATTTAAGTCATTCTGTTATTTTGCAAGTGAAACACTTTACTGAATGATCCCATATGTGTATCCTCAAAGTGTTGGAAGCGTATTTTCAAGACAGATCCTTATGAAACCACTGAGTTAAAAAGTGCATACCCAGTTTTGTAGTTTTGTTAGGCATTGCCAAATCTGCAGTCTATAAGCAATGTTAGACAACGCCTATCCACAGCTGTTTTCAAAAACTGTAATGTCAGATTTTAAAATTTTCTTATCAGCAATAGGTGAAAAAGGGTATCTCACTATCATCTTAGTTTGCATGATCTCAGATGAGTGAATTTGGACATTTTTCATACGCTTAAAGTCTATTTTTATACCTTTTTTGGAAATCATTTAGTTTTATATTTATTCCCAATGCTTCATCAAGTGATCAAGGGATAACAACCCTTTGTGGAATATGTTTCAATTATACCACACTTTCAAAAAAAAAAAAAAAACTAAATTCTACCTTATTCACTAAGACTTATGTTCCCCTAATATCTTAGGTTTTTCTGTTCTAAGACCCCATCCAGGATTACACAATTTATTTAATTTTCATAGCTCCTAAGTCCCCTCTTGGCTAAGACAATTTCTGAGGTTTTCCTTGTTTTTGATACCCTCTATAGTTTCTTTTTTAACACAAATTTTTTTTTAAGATTTTATTTATATGCACACAGAAGTGGGGTACAGGCCAGAGGTGCAGGGGCGGCAAGAGGATTCACCAAAGACAGAGTAGGGAGCAATACAGGCCAACTGATGAAGTACACTGCTGAGGGGAGCAGCAGGCAGGTCAGGAGAGGTCGGCCTGCACCATGTGGATCACCTCCAGGGTGGGGATCGAACTCATGATGAAGTGGCTTTAGCTTCTTAGTGCTGTGTTTTAACCTGCTGCACCACCAGGGAGAGCCCAAATGTTTTTTTAAAAAGATATATTTATTCATGCAGACAAGAACTAGGGTACAGGCTTGAGATGTAAGTGTGGGGAGGTAGACAAGAGTGGGGAGCAGAACAGGCAGATGTACTGAAATACACTGCTGAGGGGTGCAGTGGGTGGGATAGGTGAGGCCTGTCACACCACATAGGTCAGCTCTCTGACTGGGGATTGAACTCCCACTGCAGGGCTGTGGATAGCCTTACAGTGCTGTGCTACAACCCTTTGAGCCACCAGGGAAAGCCAATGCCCTCTGTAGTTTTGAGGCATACTGGGCAGGTAGTCATAAAATGTTTGACACTTTGTATTGTTTTTTCATGGCTATACTCATGTTACTTGTTTGGGGTGGAAGAAGAGAACAAGAATGTGCCATTCTTATCACATCCTATCAAGATTACGTATTATCAACATGACTTATCTTAATGATATTAACAGGGACTCAGGGACTCACTGACT
Source organism: Condylura cristata (assembly GCF_000260355.1). NCBI lineage: Eukaryota > Metazoa > Chordata > Mammalia > Eulipotyphla > Talpidae > Condylura > Condylura cristata. Next base: position 25,336,138 of record NW_004567116.1, read on the forward strand.
AAGTATTTGCCAAGTTTCCCTAGTATAAAGTTGTTTTCCTCCAATTATAGTGTATTTTCACACACAGGATAGTAGTAGTACATTAAATACTCTAGAAACATGAAAAAAATAAATGTCCAATAGGAAACCCACAATCTAATAGTGCAAGTATATTTTTATAGGTCTATACTGTATTCAATCTAAGACGTAAGTGATAACTTTCATAAGAAATAGAAAAGACAGCACAGTTCAGAAATGAAGAGATTATGTAGACCAGCAGGTAATAGTGTGGGTGATGTGTGTGCTAGTCTCTGTGGATACAGACCAGTACTGAACTGTAACTCCAAGGATATTTGAACTTAATTTTTTTCAGTCTGTAAAAGGTGATAGTGACTACTATCCTGTAAGGTTGTTCCATATATCAGCATGCTACCTATCAGAGGGGAGTGCTTAATAAGGATTTATTGTTATTAGCGATTTTGAATGTAGGAAGAAGCCCTGCAAGGCATTCATCAAAGATATCACTTTGGTCACCCTGAGGAGAAATGAAGTCAAACAAAAAAGAAATAACCTGGGAGGCCTTCATGGTGGCGCAGCAGGTTAAAGCGCAGCACTAAGAATCGAAAGCCACTTCTGCATGAGTTCGATCCCTGCCTGCTCCGGAGGTGACCACATGGCGCCGCAGACCTCTCCTGACCCGCCCGCTGCTCCCATCGGCAGTGTACTTAGTTGATATGCCTGTTCTGCCTCCCACTCTGTCTCTGGTGATTCCTCTCACTGCCCCTGCAACTCTGGCCTGTACCCCAGTTCTGTATGAATAAATAAATAAATCTTAAAAAAAAAAAAGAAAGAAAGAACCTGGAACTTAGCAAATTTTAGGATTAAAACAAAACTAATATATCTGGACCTAAGTCATCATTTTATTGATGAAGACTTAAAACCAGAAAAATTAAATACTTTACCTAAGGTCACATACTTCCTGGATTAGACATTAAAATTTTTACTACATCACAACTTAATGATGGTACTTCTCAAAGAAATGAGTTTCCCATAGTTCTGATTAAAAAAACTGCTTACTCGATCTGCCTGTTCTGTGCCCCACTCTGTCCCTGGTGAATCCTCTCACCCTCCGCATCTCTGGCCTGTACCCCAGTTCTGTACGAATAAATAAATAAATCTTTAAAAAAAAAAAAACTGCTTAAGTACACATTATTAAACTAGTATCTATGAAGATTTGTGTCTGTTTAGAATGGTCGAATGGTCCTATTGAACTAAAGAGAACAAATCTTCTATCTCATCTGACTGATACAAGAAATTAAGAGTAAAAGATGAAAAATCACTTTATCATGATACCTGAGATGTACCAAATATCTGTAAGATATGTATACAAGATACTAAAATATCAAACGGAATTTTCACAAGATGCCTGTCCAATAAGGAATGAACTCAAGCACAGAGCAAGTAATAAAGGAACAAGGCTATAGTCAAGAAATGAGAGTGACCCCACCACATGGGAGGGTCAAGAGTTATTATATGTGGGTAGGCCCAAGAAAATTAGGGTAAATCTGCTCTTCATCAAAACAAAAATCTCAAGTAGATGTCTTAAGAAAAGAATTATCTGGCCTGAATCTATGAAATGAAAAGTAAATACTATTAAATCTACTTTTAATTTTTTTAAACCAGTTAGCTGTATTAAAATGTTAAGTCAATATCCTTGGACTAAACTGAAAATTATCCTCTCAAGTCTCCCTAAGTTTTACAATGTCTTATACTTATTGTTTAAACAAGCTTACGTAGGTTTCTAATTTCCTCCCTGATAATTTATTATTGTTGATTGTCAGTTTTAAGTGACTTAACTTTTCTACTAATATCAACTACCCAATCATGTCTTTGCAGAATAAAAGAGATATATTTGTCCTATAATTTTTAATCACTATTTTTCCATAACAATGCCCCTATTATTATAGTACATAACAGTATGTTCAGCTTACCAAATTGAAGTAAAAGGTCATCTTCTAGTACAGGCTTCAAATACTCTTCTTTCTCCCAAGGCACTGGGTTGTATATGGAATTCATATACTCAACAGTAGGATTCTGGATATAAAATTAATTGCATGTGACTTTACTGCAGGTAATCTCAAAATCCCCTAGCAAAAGTACTAGGAAATTAAACAAAACAAGAAATCACATCTATATTATACAAATCTTTATCTATTTAAGGAACATTATTACCTGCCATTTCATTAACTTGACTGGATGAGAGCTAAGTTAATGGTCTCAATGCAGTTTTTTTAAAGTTTGGATTTGGGAGATGTGACAATATAAACATTAACTTGAACAGAACAGAAAGAAGAACATATTTGAAAACACGGAACAAGAGCAACCGAAGTACTTAAAAATCACACTAGGAATTATTTCTGATTTTAAAGAAATACTGTCTATTAGCATTTCCTTTTATCTAACACTGAATTGCTTTTCACATACACCCATTTTACTTATTAGACACAACTAAAACCAACACTTGTGTTAAGTATGGTGTGTAGACCTTTACTTGGTGTTACATGTTGTACTAGTTCCTGGAGTTCATGATTCACCCAATATAAATGCCAAATTTAAAACATTTCCTTATATAGCAGTTCTTTACAGTCAGTATGGTTTTTCTTTAGTTTCCAAACAAAACTATAAATTACCAACTTACCTTAAGTCTAATAAAATTTATTAGTTTTATGTATCCATAAAATTCAAGTCCTAAAGTGGGAGGGAAAAAAAACAAGTCAATTCACCTATTTTTTTTTTGTTTGTTTGTTTTATTACAATGCTTTTTTTTAATTTTTTTTAATTATTACAAAAGTTTATTTTTACATCATTTTGCAGACAATTCACCTATTTTAACAAATGACTTCTGTTTGATTACCTTGCTTTATAGAGGTTTCTTGGAATAGATAATATTTCTTCTCTACTATTTATAGTATTTTAATTTCTTATTAAGAGAAAGAAATAACTTGCATTTCTGAATATTTTAACTGAGAGTCAGCGATGCATGACAAGTTTCTTAAACACTTTTCTAAAAAACATTTCTAAAATGGAAAATCAATTTTTAGAATTCTATTCCTCATGTGTCAGAACCTGGAAAATTTAAGTTCTAGATTTTACCATGTATTTATCAGTTAACGTTAAGAGCCACAGGTTGGTAGGTTTTCCCAATTTTTATAGTGTCTATCGGATTATAATTTCATTAGAACATGGAATACCAAAATATACTAGCTTTTATATTAACTTAAATGATGCAAATTAAAAAACAATTAGGTTATAATCTTCCAAAAATGAAGCATTTAAAACTACAGAAAATAATAGCATATATAAACAATTGGTTATTATGTGTTATGAGAAATTTGATAAAGAAAATCTTAGAAGACATTATTTATATGCAAAACCTTATTTGGTAAGAGAAAAAATAGAAAATTATATTTAAAGTATTATACCAATTCAATTGAAACAAGTACACTAAAATCACTAACAAAGAAAAAACAACATTAAGTCATTCATGTTTTACAAAAGAGTATTTGCAACTGAATTTGTGAGTACACCAATTATGTATTTTGTTTTTAATGGAATAACCTAACTCTTCTATACCCACTTAAAGGAGTGGAAGTTTTTCACTGTATGTATAAACACAGGTTTCAACAGAATCATGGTCTGAATATTCTAACTTACCTCCTTAATAACTTCATTACTCTTTATTTCTTCTCTTTTACTAAACTCCTTATAAAACTCAATCATATACCTTAAAGTTTATACCATCATCTGACCTAGTATTTTTTTTATAATCACACACTTCCTTTTCCAAAGTCAATTCTACAACTGTTGTCTAATTCTAATACGATTAAAAAATACCACCAAGTTTTTATTGGTTTTGGTTGTGAAGTCAGTATAAGCTTAATACAGTGAACTTTATGTACAAGAATGATTTCTTTATTAATCTTTCCTCAAAGGTCACCAGTCAAAAACTTTATTTTTGTAAGTTAAATTGTTATACATTTCATTATACTGCATGTATATAGAAAAGGTATGGAAAAAATAAAAGTTGAAACTTAAATTTCATAATGGAAACTTTGTTCTAAAAAATACTCACCATGTTTATGGACCATGTTACCAATATTAAACTGATGTTCAGACTTACAGTGTGAAAATGTTTCTTCAGCAGATGTAAATAACCTGAAAAAAAAAAAAGCAAGAGCTTCATGGAATCATTCCCACAATTCTGAACATTGATTTCATCTTAAATATACACTTTCCCCCCAGTCTCTAGTTTTATTTCCAATTAGGAAGAAATATCCTTATAGATGAGAAACCCAGTACTTCCAAAGAGAGTATTTCTGAGTTCAATTTTATACCTAGAACTACCCTTTAAATGTCCAGATCAATTTATCTGCCAAAAAAAAGCACTGAATTTATCAAAAGGCTTTTAAGAAAGAACACTCCCTTTGACAGATTCTTTTCAGTCCTTAAAACTCCCTACATGAGATTCTTTTCTCCTCTAGGTGTTAACTATGCTTTCAAAGGTTTTGAAATAGCACAGCTTAACCTGCTTTTTAGAAATAAAGCACAAAATGTAATTTCACAGCTGGCACATTCCCAAAGTACTACATTTCAAAAGTTATCCCCCTAGTGTCCACAAAGACCTTGCATTATAGGCATTGTAAAGATTGAGCCTCTTCATTACACGACCCGCAAAATGAAGGACACCTAAGGTTAGCAATATATTAACAGAAAAGCCATACTTTTTGGTAGCACATACGCAGTTCCTAGTTTTAACCAGTGTTTACCGCGGCTGGTTATTTCTGCAGTGTTTATGTGGCCTATCACAAAGGGCATCGTGGGAGCTGTTAATACTTTATGACAACTAGAGTATACGCAGACATACTATACTTACCCAAATCTAGGAAAAAATAAGTTTGAATTTTTTTAATATACTACCAAAAAACACCATGCTCAAGTTTAGGGGATAAAAAACGTTTATTAACGTCACACAGGTCAATGCCAGCCAGGCCTCTTTCATGCCTACTTGCCCAGGACAGCAGCCTCCGTCAAAGCTTGTGAAGAGGCAAAATTTTAAGTGGAAAGAATACAAGTTTGGACGTAAGACATACCACACCTCTGTGATGGTGAACAAGTTGAAACTGCAGACTCCATTTTCATATGAAAATGCATTGAAAAAGACATCTATTCCTCCCCCTTCAATTGGTGGGGAACCTCAGCTATGCCAAGGGACTAAATGGCTCAAATGAAATGTTGCACCTAAGACACTTTCTAGTCTCCAAGACTTAAAGAAACGTAAAGATGGAGAGATGCTGAGAGATCATGTCTTTTTGTGGTTCCCAAGCTTTTTATTCATTTGAATGACTTCATATCGTGCCTTTATGTTATAGAAGATTCCTAGACCTCTCTTATTTAGCAAGCCTGAGGTGCTCAGTTCAGCATCTGTATTTTTTTTTTTTTTTTTGTCTCTGGTGACATAGGCACTCAAATTTGGGCTGTCAAAACCTTCTCATTTTATACATGGAGAGACTGAGGCAGGTCAAAGACAAGTGGTACCACGGGGCTTCCAGGTTTCAGCTCCTCCCTCACACCACAGTGGTCTTCCTTCTCAGCCAACTCTCACTCCGAACCACTGGTCCAAGAATTCGAAGTCGGCCACGTTGGTTCCTGAGCAGAACCACGTGGCGCAGGTCCCCTCGGGCTAGAGCCTGGCACAGAGCTGGACGAACCTGTCACAGAACAGGCAGGGGGTCTGCTGCTTCTCGCGGGGCACCTCGGCTTCATCCTCATCCTCCCAGGCGGCCTCGTCACCGCTGTCTGACAGTTCAGGAAGGTCCTCCTCATCCGCCACCGCGCCTAGCACACACAAACGGCCACATCAGCCCCTGCAGCCAGAGCCCACCCGGCTCACAAGACGCAGGATGGGGGAGGGCTCTCCCCGGGGCGGGAGAGGGGGTAAGGGGACGTTCCTCCTGACCCCCCTTTGTCCCCCCCCCCGTGCCGCGTCCCTCCCTCACCCTCCTTGAAGGCCCGACCCCCCCAGCTCCGCAACCTGGCTGGCGCCAGAGGAGAATCTCCCTTGGGCCCCAAGGCTGACGGAGCCCTGCGCGGAGAGGCCGGGGGTACCCACCGGTAGCGCCCGACGCTAACGAGCACATGGCTGGGGAGCCGGATGCGCCTAGGGGCGGGGACCCGGTAGGGTAGCGCGCGCGCGACCGCCGAGGCGCTCTCGGGCCCGGAACCCCGGGAACGTGCGCGAGGGTGAGCACGAGCGCGCAGCGGCGCCGGGACTGCGGAACTCGGGGGACGCTTGGAGACGCGAGCGCGCGCGTTAGCTCGGGAGCGCTTCCGGCTTCGAGGCCGCAAGGTCTATCACGTGAGTCGGGTGAGGCGGGGCTGGAGCCCGGGCCACGCCCCCTCCTGCCGCAGGGTTGACGCAATGCGCGCCGAGTCAAAGATGTAGCTGGGTTTGAGTGTGGAAGGCATGTAAATGCCTATAATCCCCTTCTGGGGCGGCTGAAGGACTTAGCGGCAGGTCCTCCCTGGGTCCCTGAGCCCAGCCGGGTGCGGACGGCATTGCTGTCATTGCGGGTGCAGCCCTTACTGGAAGGACGAGCCGCTAGTGGACGGGGAGACCAGCTCGCAGCGCCCTCTGGTGGTAGAGCTGGCGATTGCAGGAAGAGCCCGCACTAGACTGGTCTCTGGGGTGCAGGACGGAAAGGCAAGTGGATGGATGTGCTAGTCACCTCCTGGGACAAAGCCTGGTGGCCTGCTTTAAGAATTTAGTCTGAATTACAGTGAGAGCGTGGACTCTAGCGCCAGCCTACTCAGTTGGAGTCTTACTTGTATCATTTAAATGATCTTGAGTTACCTAGCCTCTCCCCCACCTACCAAGCCGAAATGATGTCCACAGGGCCATAGTATGAGTAAAATAAGTTAATAGCGGTGAAGTGCTTAGACGTTGTCTTGAAACCACCCCAGGCCAAGTAGGGTCAACTTCGGTTTGGTTAGCTTAAAAGAGAACTGTGGAGGAGCCCTCCCTGGTGGTCTGCCTGTTCTATTATCCACTCTGTCTCTGGTGAAGCCTCTCGCCGCCTTTTAGCCTCTGGCCTGTACCCCAGTTCTGTATGCACAAATAAGTAAATCTTAAAAAAAAAAAAGAGAGAGCGAGAGAACTGTGGAGCCCTTAGCATCATCCCCACAGTTTTTTGAATAATACACAGGGGGAACAAGCCAGCAGTGACACAGCGACCCTCTGTACCTTTTTTCTGGACTTTCTCTGGAGTTCCATTCGTGTTCTCCTCCTCTTGTAGCCCAGCAGTGTCCCCTTATAGCCCTGACCTCTAGAGCCAGGTGTGCTCACTTGCACGAACCCGTGCTCAGGCATCCATAGTCAGGCACATGTGCCCCACACCCACACACCCTTTCCTTAACAGCAAGGCCGCAAGTGACAGCGGGAGGTCAATGGCCTAAAAGCCTGGCCAATTCACTTACCCTACAGTCATGATAAATAATGAAAAGCAGTTGAACTGCGGTTGATCAAGGGAGTGATGTTGTCAGATGTATTTAGAAAGTAGCAGAATGATTTGTGTGGGAAGGACAAACATCCCCATGCCTCATAGTCTTTGCCTCCCCAGTATGTATTAAAACTGTAGCATTCTTTGGTAGGTGGGAGTGGGCAGTAGTAATTTCAGTAGGTGGTGTCGCAAGCTCTAGGCCCAGAGGGTTAGCACTGCCCTAAGCACATTGATCCAATTGAATTGACTAACAGAATTTACTAGGCTCTGCATATTATTAGCACCGCCTAATCTTCCACCCCAACTCAACCCTCCATTCTGGGCCCCATCCCCTAGCCTTTTCCTTGGTGCTGATTTACCCATCTCCAGGCCTTTACTAATAATACTCTATAAAAGAGTAGGTCCTTTGTGTTTCCGCAAGAAAGGCTTTCCTCCCACCACAATTTCTAAAGTAGGTTCTGCTGTTATTCTGGTTGTCCCCAGTGCCTACCATTTGTTTGTTTTGTTTTGTCTTGTCTTGTCTTTTTTTTTTTTTTTGGTCTCAACTCGCAACACTGCACCAAAGGGTCTTTTTCATTTCTGTGGCACCTAACACTTGGCCTAGATACTCAATACATTTGTGGAATGAAAATGAGGCCTTGTAATATTGCTAACCTCTTCTGAGTGGCCCCCCTCACCCCCCCCCCCAATCTGGAGAACGAGTTCCATCTCCTTCCTACAGTCCATATTCCAAGACTGAGTTTGTGAGTGTCTACTCCCTTTTAAGGCCGTATAACCTCTATTCGGGGGATAACCTTTATCTTCTGGCACCCAGCACAGGAGTTAAGATCACTTTCACCACCATCCTTTCCTAGAATGGAAACAATGTGCTCATATTGGTGTTGATCCCTCCAGCCATATCTACCTTTCCCTTTTGCAGTTTTTAGAGTGTGGCACCTCAAGGTACATTTTCACTGGCAATGTGAACACTAAGTGGTTAATCATAGGGATCCTAGACCATAGAAAAACCCAGATATTTTCATTTTATTCATTCATAACATACACTGACTCAGAACAATGGCTTGGAGCTTTCTAAATGCATAGATTCTGGGCTACCCTTGCAGAGTGGTCAAAAATACCAGCTGGTCTATGCCAAAATGTTGACCCTGCCATTTCCTAGCTTCAGGTCTTCAATGTTGAATGCGCAAACAAGGCATTAGCCACAGTGAGCCTCAGTTTCCCCATCTAAAGTAGGGGAATGATAGTTCTACCTTGTAAGGGTTGTTTGGAGGGCTAATTGACAGTACTGAGTGTGTAAAACCTGGCACTTAGAACACTGGGTAACTGCTGACTGCAACAGTACCATCCCATTGACCAAAATACTGCACATTTCCACTGGGACTTGGGCATTTTCTAATAATTTAGGAGACATCCAGATTTATCCATTTATTTTTATTTTTCTATTTCATTCTCCCATGAATTTTATAAGCTTAGTTATATAACAATTTTTATTATATACTCTAAAGAAGTATTAATGCACAATGTTCACTTACATAAATAAAAGCAGTCGGCAGTGGGTAACTCAAACATGAATGTAAACAATTTTAGAATAGAGCTCATCTGCCTACTACATAAAGTTCACACTGTTGCTGTGTCTCTGCAGACAAGCATGTCAAATCTAGCCTCCCTGACAGGAGCATCCCAACCATGGGGGGAAACTCAACCAAAACAAAATAACAGAACCCTGGTACCTGCCTCTCAAAGATTATGATTCAGATGGTCTGCGATAGGCCTATGAATCACTGCTTCTGAAAAGCCTCCTGGGTGATGTGTGGGTGATGTGTGAATATATACAACTATGCTCAAACCACTGATGCATGACATAGGCACTTTTTGATTGGATTTGAATTACTGAAAATAGTGAAACCACAAAGCTGAAGCATGCTGACGTTTCTTAGACCCTGATATTACTCATTCGGTGGTGACTGTTGAGGTGTTACAATAAAGTATTCCTCAGTGTGGTCAAGGCTTGAGAGGGCCACCGGCTTTTCCCAGGTCAAGGATGGCTTTATTCTCCAGTAGTTCTTTCTTGTTGTCGCTTGGTCTCACTGCATTGTTCAGCATCGCTCTAACCAAGGTCACCACAGGAATAGCGTGCCCACTGGCCCAAGATGCTGGTAAGGAGCCAAAGAATTTCCTAACCAACCATTCAGCTGGGCGAGATTCTTGCCTCTCACATAAAAGAACTCTAAAGAGAGAAAGACAGAAGTAGAGATATAAACTGCATTTAGGCCATAAAAGGCCTAAACAGGAATTTAGGCCAAAATTCCTGTTGGAGACCTAATCCCCAATGTGACTGTAATTGAAGAAAGGACCTTTTGGGATGTAATTATGGTTAATTTAGGTTATAAGAGTGGAGTCCTACTCTAACAAAACTGTTGTCCTTACAGAAGAGGAAAAGATAACATATCTCTTTCTCCCTCTCTCTGTCTCTGTCACTCCCTTTCTTTCTCTCTCTCTCTCACACACATACACCCCTAAATACAGTGAATAAATGGTTTTTCTTGGTGATTCAGAAGATGTAGCAAAAGCTATCCAGGAAGTTCTACACTATTTTGAACATGGCACCAACTATCTATCCCATCCTTCAAAAGGTGGGTCGTCACTGAAGCAATCCATCTTACCTCTACCAACTTCTATCTTAGCTATCAGCTTTTACAAAAAGAAAAAAAAAAAAAAAACTAGCTTAGCAGGAATAACCAGAAGTAAAGTCTCTTATGCAGCATGAATACTTATGAGTACTTACCCAGGCCTAAATATTGAGTAACGATCAAATTTTAATTCTTCAACCCTGGCTTCCACTTCTCCCTGTTAACAAAAACCACATTTTCAGCATTTGCTCAAAACCAACTTATTGTGTTGCTGAAAATAATTTGGGTTTTTTAAGATTATCTGCTTCTGCAAGCCTTAAAACTTGCCAATATCCTTATCTAGAATTTTAGATCCCAGAGTCCTAAAAGTTAGATCTTCTACGCCTGCTCTGTAGTACAGTTAGAAAAGACATGCCGAATGAGTGAATGGCTTCAGAATCAGTGCAGCTGCTTATCTGCCTGATGTTAAGGCAGATCTAAGAAGATCAATGACATGCTACTAGTTTAACCATAAAAGAAAACAAACTGCTAGTCCAGAATTAATGCTGCAGGTCCAAAGATAATCAATTTTTTTTTTTTTGTTTGTTTGTTTCAGGACTTCTCTTCAGATACAGTGGTTCCAGTGGTTTAAATGACTCACGGAGCCTCAATATTATTCACTTCTTAAGAAATGCTGCCAAATTTCAGGAGACTGTGGGATAACATTTAGGTTCAAGATAAGGCTTTAATATTAATTTGTTAAACGAACCCTGAATTTTCAGACCAGGCATCTCTATGAACATAAGTGCCAGAGATGCTCAGACCACAGGTCAGGCCAAAGGCCTTGTGAGTTCCTACCACTCATTTGGCACTGTATACTCTTAGGTAGCTTTTTAAATTAATGGTTTTTATAGTATTCACAGAATTGTTCAACATCTACCACAATCCAAGTTTAGAATATTCCAATTCTTTTGTGACTGGCCCCTCTCACTCAACAGTGTTCTTGAGGTTCACCCGTGTTTAGGCACATATTTTGCCTTTTTAGAGATGAATATTCCAATGTATTGATATACCTCATTTTATTCATCCACTTACCAGTTGATAGATTTCGGTTGCTTCCACTCTTTGGCTTTGTGGATAATGCTATGAATGGTCATATACAAGTTTTCATGTGGGCATGTTTCTTAGTTAGCTTTTTACAACATGTGTTTTAATCTCAATTAGCATTGTGCATAAAAGAGCCAACAGCAGCCTAAGACTTGGAAAAAGGCAAGGCTGGTCTGGGAATTTGATTTCAGTAGTGTTTCTGCCATTACCTAAGTAAGTAGAATAGTTTACAGGGCCTGAGCTATTCGGATTAACAATGTGGTTTGCACTGACTACCATAAAAAAGCAGCTTTGCTATCCTCTTTAAAATGGATCTGACCATTGAACAGATCAAGCCACCAGTATTCAAGAAGCCAAGGAATAAAAATACCATTAGGAAGGACTGATAGAGAACTTTTACCTATTTTTACTCTGTGAAAACTTACCCTGACTTACCCCTCTACCTGACTATTTTACCTGTGACGCCCTGCACTTGACCCCTGGGACTCCTTGGCACAACTATAACCTCATGAATTTTTCTCTAAGAACCCCAAACCTCTGTTGGCATGGCGATTCTGATTCCCAAGTGAGTGAACTTTGCCTTTTAAATGACCTTCCAATTTTTTTAAGTTAACCTGAGAATAGCAAAATGTGCATGGAGTCTTAAAAATTTCCAGGAAAGCTCAATTTTTAACAAGTAGATTTACTCAGTCTAAATATCCCAAGTCTCCAGGAAAAAAAGAAGCTATTCTCAGCTATTAGAGAAACTCCAGAGAAAAATTTCAGAACACTGCCTGAAGTGTCTTCAAGTGGTAAGGTTCATGTGGATGTTCAAACTCAGAGCTGCCACATTTCATTCCCTGATTAAAGCACAATCTATGGGGGAGAGATTGGAAATTGTCTTTTATTTACTCATGCTTACAAATATATCCTTGGGGGAAAAAAACAGTCCTGTAGTAGGAAAAAAAAAAAGAATGTAATGCACTTAATGCATGGTTTTATCATTTAGTACTACCAATAAGTCAAGGTTCTCTAAAAATAAATGAAGAATAGAAACATGTACAAACCTTAACTTGCAGATATAAAAAGTTGCTCGATTTATCAGCTCCTTTAGAACTCAGCAAGCTGAAGTGTTTGCATCCTCCAGCCTTTGCCAGCTCTGCAGACTTCAGGACGTAATCACGATCAACACGAACAAACCCTTCCTAAAGGGGAAAAAGATGGGTTATTTCCAAAAAGCCATGGGTTTGTCTTAAAAATTTCACAGCTTGGTGGCAGGCTAGGTGGTCTGGGATGGATGGGGATAAAAACTAAAGGCACAAAGTAATACATGAATGCCAGGCCCCTGGGAAAGGCTCCAAGTACAATCCTCAGGATAGATGCACTAGCTTCAGCAGCAAGGACAGACTGAAACAAAAACACAAGGATAATGACACAAACATACACGCCAAAAGAAATCTGCAAGGAACAGTAACATCAAGCTAGGAAACTACTTTCAGTCTCACAGAAAAAGATTTAGCCTCTTATTACTTTAGAGCTGTCTCTGTTTTGCTGTGTCAACTCTAATGTGGTGTAGTTTCAAAGCATGGTGAGAATACTACCCATGTACTTTGAGAACAAAGCCTACATAATTTCCAATGTTTGTTTGCTTTACAATATATTTACATATTAGTACAAGTGCATCCTCCCATTTTTTAATTGATGGCTATGTAATCAAGAATGTTGGAGATCCCAGGTCCAGACCCAGTGCAGTCAATTTGCATCTCAGCATCAGTACATATCTAGTACATAGTAGGTACTCCAAAAACACCTGAATGAGGGCCTTCTCTGGTGGTGCAGGAGTTAAAAATAGTGCTATCAAGTAATCACCAGCCACTACAACACAGATTGATCCCCACCAGGGAGGTGACCCACATGGCAAGGCAGGCCTCTTCAGTCTCACCACTGCTCCCCTAGCAGTGTATTTCATTATATCAGCCTGTTCTTCTCCCCATTCTTGTCTCTGGTGATTCCTCTAACCACCTCCTCTTCCCCACATCTCTGGCCTACACCCCAATTCTTGTATGCATAAGTAAGTCTTTAAAAAAAATACTTGGATGAGTACATAGTAGACTAAGTAAAATAGTTAATAATAAATAGTAAATAAATAAATAATAAATAGTATAACTCTGTGAAAGCAGAGAATGGCAAATTCACACATAAAAATAAAAGAACAATGTAGTAATAAAAGGAGGAGGAAAGAATGTGGTGCAGAACCATTCCCAGGACCTCACCAAAGGACATATGTCTCAACCCACAAAAGAGAGTTCCATGTAGTAATCGCATCTGGAAACTAGCATAAATTATGGCTGACATCCTCTAGCTGGAGATGGCAGAATATAAAGTCTAAAGTCTACAAGCTGAGCTTCCTAGGTACCCACAATTTATAAAGCAATTTCATAGGTTTTTAAAGTTTTATAGATTTTATCCCAAGTTTGAAGACTGGATTACTGCCCAAATGATTTTTTTTAATTAAAAATTTCCCAAGGGTGGGCCCTCCCTGGTGGCGCAGCGGGTTAAAGCACTGCACTGAGAAGCTAAAGCCACTTCCGCATGAGTTCGATTCCCGCCTGCCCCGGAGGAGACCACATGGCGTGGCAGACCTCTCCTGACCCGCCCGCTGCTCCCCTCAGCAGTGTACTTCGTTGATCTGCCTGTTCTGCTCCCCACTCTGTCTCTGGTGAAGTCTCTCACTGCCCCTGAGTCTCTGACCTGTACCCCAGTTCTGTATGTACAAATAAATAAATCTTTAAAAAAAAAAATTTCCCAAGGGCACTTATTGATGCTACATATTTTATTTTACATGGAGATGCTTTAAAGATGGGGAAGAAGAAGGAACCATGAATCTGCTAGTTGCTAGGAAAGGTAAAGAAATGGGTATTACCCTGGATTTCCACAAAGGTACTCAGCCCTATCAACACCTTGATTTTGTCAGCAAAATCTATGATGGACTACTGACAGGTAGAACTGTGAGGTAATGAATTTGTGTCATTTTAAACTATTACATCTGAAGCAGTATGTTACGACAGCAATAGGGAACCTAAAAAAAGAATTTAACTTTACATAGCAGGCCTAAGTAAACTTTTTTTTTTTTAAGATTTATTTTATTTGTGCGTACAGAACTGGGGTACAGGCCAGAGGTGCAGGGGCGGTGAGAGGCTTCACCAGAGACAGAGTCGGGAGCAGAACAGGCAGATCTACGAAGTACACTGCTGAGGGGAGCAGTGGGCTGCGCCATGTGGTCACCTCCAGGGCAGGCGGGGATCGAACTCATGCTACAGTGGCTTTAGCTTCTTAGTGTTGTGCTTTAACTCACTGAGCCACCAAGGAGGGCCTAAGTAAACTTTTAAACTATGTGTTGGGGTAGATCATAGAAAGAAGGGAATATAAGTAAAAGCTGGATTCATCTTCATTAAACTGAATATATATATCAGCAACCAGGCCCCAGATCGTGAAATAGAACTTTACCATGACCTCACAGGCCTCCATGCTCCTTCCTCCACCTCACAGTACTTTTTAACTCTGCCCACTATCTGCAGAGCAGTGTTATTTTTCTGCCTCATTTTAGGTAACATCCATTGAATTCCTTACTCTGAATCAGCACCTCCTCCTCTTGCATGGTGCATTCTGACAGTCTGTCTAAACAACTGGCCCATCGCCTTGTCCTACACACTGACTCACACACTCATTGTCACCTTTCAAAATCAGTGTGAGGCAAACCAAATTTAATACTCAGCACATCCAGAGAGAGCAAGTGATTCTCCTCAGATCCTCCCTCTGAATTGAGATTTTAGATGTGCAGAAAGACTGCCAAGAAAAACAACCTAGAATAACAGAGAAAATTTCCCGAACCGTCAATGTTCCTTCCACATCTATTTCTTTCTCTCGCTTGAATTCACTGGAACTCTGATTTTTAATAACAAGTTCGTTATTCACCATAAACTCCATAGTTGACTAGTGAAAGAAACACCTTCTGGTTGTTGCCTTTGTTACAGCACTATTTCTTTTTAGGATTATTATCATCGTCTCTGTTAAAATACGTTTTCTTTCAACACCTTCTTTGAAAATAAGAAAGAGCTTCAGCCAATCACAAGGCTCTAGACTGACGCTGTCTCTCTCACTTAATCCCGGGCCAGTAAAGGGATAATTTGATTAAACTGAGACCCTAATTTATTTGGCTTTAGTTCTGGATCAACCTCCCCTTAATAGAGTGCTGTCGTCTCCAATTGTTTGATGAAAATTAAAGTGACATAAATACCATGGGACTTTTTCAATCTGATTAGTCAGCGAAGGCACATCAATATGAGCCCAGCCGTCAGACGCTGGCGTCCTTCCTTTCACCAGCCTCGCCACAACTGACAACCTCTCCTGCAGGACGAGCACCCACGCTGCTGCAGAGACCCCCACACTTAGCCCATCATCCCTGTTCAATGGGCCGGTTGACAGGGTGCCCATACCTTTCTCCATCGCTGTTCCCTGGACAAAGCTAAATATTGTTTTATTAGCAATCAATGGCTGTTAATCCAAAACGATTTCACAAATCCTCTGAGCCCTCAAGCTGATTATAAATACGCATTTTTCCAAGCCCACTAAGTTTTGAATTTCACTTCCCCCACTCTAATGCGTGGCCTTCTAGCTGGTGAATGAAACTCAAAAGCAAAGAGGTCAACGGCTTTCAAGGACTTAAAAATCAAAAGTGAACGTGGATCCTGGTGACTGACTTGGACATATCAACACACACGGATTTTCTTTGGAGTGAAGACAATTCCATTTATGGATAGAAAGGAACGAGCCTAAATATCATTAACAACATTTTTTCCTGTCCTCTAACTGCTTGAATAAAAAACATTATGAAAGAAGACAAATGTTGAACTATGAGACGCTATACCTGAAACCTATAAAGTTGAAACCAGTATTACTCACTATTTTAATAATAACAGAGAAACTAAAGAGGATACTCCTTAGAAACACATTACAACAATTAACAAAGATTTAATTTCCCTAACCACATCACACAGCCAGGGAAAAGATATTTTTTTCTGAGAACATTTGGTCTATTATGCTATTGTATCTTTATGAAAGCTGTAGTTGGTTTGTCCTACTCTAAGCTAGGAAGCAGCATTCCTTCTAGAAAAGTGAATTGATGAAACAGGTTCCCACTATACATTTCCTTTCCTGGAACCCCACATAATATAATTCAGCAGAGACCCTCACAGGCTCCTCAAAGATCAAGGGAGACAAATCCTCTACTTACTCTCAATTTAAGTTCTTTCTGATCTTTACCAATACCCAAAAACCAGGAATACTTTGGCTCAGGAAAAACTTATTCTAGCAAGGTATTTCAGCACTGAGAAGCCAGCATGCTGTCATGACTCAAAGTCAGCGGGGCTCTTTTCCAAGAAGGGAGAATCTATCATTCTGTAAAAGGCCATACATAGCTGTATTTTTGCTTCAGACTCTCTCTCCTTCACTCCATTTTCAATCTTCTAAATTAGACCAGAAAACAGAGAGGCTGACAAATAGAAACTGATAAAATCTGAGACCACTTGTCTGTGTCCCAGAGGGCAACTTTCTATGTACTGGATCAAGAGACCAAGACCTTAGTTAAAGAAAGCTCTGGATGGAAAAGATAATCAAACAACTACTGACAAACATTTCCTGAAAAGGAGCCTGTAAATATTTTCTTTGCAGGCCTCTGTGGCGGTTGCACAGCCTTACTCTCACAGGACAAAAGCAGCCACAGATAACACACACAGTCAAGAGAATAGCCACACCCCAAAGATTTTATTGATGGGTGCTGAAATAAGAATTTCCTTTATGTTCACAAATCATGATCTGATTTGTGAAGGGGAAGGTTAGAGCACAGGGACTGTGGTGGTGGATGGCAGGTGCTGTGTGGTGGGAGAACAATGTGGACTACACCTAGGGGGAGAAATCAAATACTATCCCCAAATTAACAATGACACAAGAAAAAAAAAATGTGTGTATATATATGTCTGTGTGTATACACACACACACACATATACATATATAAAAGAGGATGAGAAGCCATGAGACGCTAATGATGCTGAATAGCTGTGATTGGCTGTATTAATAGTGTTTGCAACATTGTCTCTTCAAAAGAATCCAAGAACTATTAAACTACCCCAAATGCAGTGACCAAAAACCTTAACACAAATAAGGCGAAAGCACATGGCATTTGTGAGCTGCTCCTCTTCACTCAAAGCCAGTGTAGATCTGGTTGTCCAAAACTAGTCACCCTTGACCAACACACACACACACATTCACTCAAGCAAGGTGATGGCCATCTGAGCTCTGGTACCTGAAGAACCAGGTGAAGAGCACCACAACATCCAGTGCCCACTGAAAGCAAGTCATTCATGAGATAAGGATCAGATGAATCGGCCTCTCCCTAGAAGGGTCAGCTAGAAATACAGAGTTCACGTTTCCAGCCTCAGAAATTCTGATTCAGGACGCCACTGCATTGATCACAAAGCTATGGCCAACGAATGTGATAAGGAAGATTAGCATTTAACCAGTTAGTGTTAGAGGAAATGATATTGAACAAAGCTAACAGACCCATTCTTAGTACCAGTTTCAACAGAAATCTGGGTAGGCTAAATTTTGTTGGTGGCACGGTCTCCCCCAAATTTCTATGTTGAAGCTGAAACATCCAGGACCTCAGAATGTGACCTTATTTAGAAATAGGATCCCTGTAGAAGTCATTAGTTAAGACAATGTCCTACTTGATGGGGTGTTTATTAATCCAATATGGCTAATGTCCTTCTAAAAGAGGAAACTGGGCCCTCCCTGGTGGCTCAACAGGTTAAAGTGCAGCACTGTGCAGTTAGCAGCAGCCACAGCAGCACAGACTGATTCCCACCAGGGAAGTGACCCACATGGTGCGGCGGACCTCTTCTGTCTCTCCCACTGCTCCCCTCAGTAGTATTTCAGTCGATCTGCCTGTTATGCTTCCCAGTCTGTCTCTGGTGAATCTCTCAACCGCTACACCTCTGGCCTGTACCACAGTTCTTGTATCCATAAATAAGTAGATTATAAAAAAAAAAATAAAAAGAGAAACTTAGGTTAGGCCATATGTATAAAAATGTCACCTAAACAGACAAAGAAGGTAGCCATATACAAGTCAAGGAGAGAAACCTGGAGAAGATCCTTCCCTCCAAGCCCAAAGGAGGAACTAAACCTGCAGACATCTTGATGTCATACTCCAGAGCTGTGAGGCAAGTTTCTCTTGTTTAATTCTCAAAAAGAGGAGTTAACATGTTTCCTGCCCCACTTAATGATGGGCAGAACTATGTAGCCAAGTGGAGTTATATAACATGGAACAAGTGAACTCAAGAGAGACACCTGAGACACAGGGACACAGGAAGAGAGACATGTGGAGTAAGACCCACCTGTTCTGGGCTTTGGACTTGTACCAGGAACTAGGAGGGGGATGTGAAGGAGAGGGACCAGAAGAGAGACATGTGAAAACACTTGGAAGAGACATGTGGGTGACAGACATATGGGGATGTTCACCATGGCAGCTGTTACCTCCATCTATAGTTTGATTTTGCTTCTTTCATCCCAGACTTGTCTGGCTCCTTTCACTCCTTTCCTATCATACCCCACCAGAAGGTGCCTTAGATTTGGGGCAAATTTTTGGGCCTTAGTGGCCTCACTTTGCGCCCAGCCTGTTTGGCTGGATATTTACCCACAAGGGGATGGATAACTTCGGATGTTTTATTAGAAAACTATTATCCTTTCTTCTTCTCTCTTTATGCACACTAATCCTATTAAAGTTCGTTTAGACTAAGAGTTGCTTTGTATTTGTGCACACGGATGGCCAGACACCTTTAACAGCATGCAAGTTTGGGGGTCCGGAGTGCCCCTTAATCTGTGCACTAACAATTATGGTACATTCTGACAGCATTAGAAGAATAACACACTGAAGACCCTGGCTTCTGAGAGGATTTAACATTGAGACAGAAACAGAATTTCTTGAGTTTCTCTAGAAATTCAGGTTGCAAAGCAAGCTATAGATTATACCAGTTACAAAACAGTTATAGAATGACACCAGCTTTTGTAGTGTACATCTGAAGAAACACCTAAAACCTTTTCTGTAGAGAGGGTTGCTGACCAGGTAGTATGAGCTTGGAAATCCACAACTATCCCATCAAACAAATCTACTATTACCTAGCTCCCTGTGAAATGTCACCTCTTAAACTGACCAAAGTTATCACAACCTCCAAAAATTTACACTGCATTCAATCCAAATTAGTCTCAAATTAAAACAAAAGAGAACTTTCTGGAGGACATGTCAGTGCTCCCTGGCATTATCCTTTTAAATCCTAACTCATTTTGGGGGCTGTATTTGGCTTACTAGTCTTATCTCTTGTGTACTCATAGTACTTTTATTTTTCAAATTAACTTCAGAGAACAAAAGGTACTGAGTAGCCTGAAGGGTGTAGAACCAATTCATCTTAAAAAAAAAAAAAAAAAAAAAAAACTTCTGGGTGGTGAGGACACCCACTATTCTGATTAAAATTGCATGACACAACTTGATTTCAACAAAGCAGTCTCTGAAGTACCTTTATGACAAGATTTGCCTTATGTCATGAAAACCAACTGCTCTAAGCCTAATGCAGTGTTTTGTATTTTGCTGAGTCACCACCAAAATCAGGTTGGCCCTTGAGAGTGTATCCTGCAATGTACTGAAGAAAAGCTTTTAGAGGGCACAGTGTTTGTGACTGTCCCTAGGACTGAAAATACTGCACTAACTGCTGCTGAGCAGACACGTGACCCTTTCTAGAAGAGCTAATATGCCAATTCCATGGAGAGTCAAGCTTCTCCACAATCCATATGTTCCAGTACAGGGTTCAAACCAAGTTGTGCTACCAAGAACTGCAGAAGATTTGGAAATACATCCTATTGAAAGCATCAGCATAATTATTCCCTGGATGACAAAGAGGCCCAGGGAAACACACTTGGGCATACCTCCTGGGTTGGCGTAAACAATAGCTGTTAATCTTGTGCTCCCCTAATAATTTTGATGGGTAGGCCAGTTTTTTAAGCTGTGGTGAGCCCTCCATGGTAGCACTTGGTCCTGAATATTTAATAGACATGTTTTAGCTCCAGCAAGTAAATTCTGCCAGAGGGATAAACTACAGTCACAGTAAAAAAAAATAAATAAATAAATAAATAAATAAAAGGTTTATTAACATTTTCTCAGGATCTACATAGGAGGCTATGACTTCTAACTACGTAGTAAACTATCACTTTTGGACAGGGGCCGATGCAATTTAGAACATCATTAAAAAGAAAATAAAATGTGTATTAGAACAGTTCTGCGTCAGTTAAGGCTGAATCACCACTGAGGTTGAATCATAGCTGGAGGCTGAGTCATCTCTGGAGGCTAGCTGAATCGTGGCACTGTTCTGATGTTCTATCCCAGAAGTTTAAAGCTTGGCATGAAAATAGGTTGAAGCAAATCATGCAAGTGAAGATAACAATTCAAGTTTAAAACATTTATAAAGAGAACAAAGAAGCTTAACTGCTAACGGCACGAATGCCAGTTACTTTTACCCAGACACAGTGGTTTGTCTTAGTCAACGGATGCAATGACAGCGATATTTGTAGGAGACAAGACCTTGTAAATATTTATGATGTCTCTAGCATGCAGGTCTGAATTCAAGGATAACTGTGTAGGTAAGATGAACTTATCAGTGGTTTTTAAAGTATAGCAAATGTTAGCGCGGCATATGGAGTCGTAAATGGTAATAACTTATCCTTATTACTATACAGTGCAGTTGAACACAGCAAATATAAAGAAAGAGTGAGCAAGAAAGGAATCTTTGACATGACTGGCTAGAGAAAAGGGAAAAGGGCATACTTCTTCCTTACCGCCCCAGCTTTTCCCCTGGTGGTACCCAGGCAACAGAATCCAACATCATGACCTTGAAAGGCAGAAGCGTAGTCATCCAATTTGTCAAAGTCCACCACTTCTTGATTCTAGACAACGACAAAGTAATATATAATGATGTTATTAAAACAATAAGCAATTAAAACAAATACCTCTCTAAATCTAAAGAATTATAGAATATTAGTTAAGTCTGCCCACTTAACATCAAATTCTGCAAACTCATTTTCTCCTACCAAAAAGCAATTAATCTGAATTCAAAATCAATAATGCCATTATGAATCTGTAACACACAAACTTGGACTAGAGAGATTCAGATTCTAAAGTCAGGTTCAACTTCTATTTTCTCTCTAAAGACCTGCTTGTATCTCATCAGAAGGGACGCCAATGAGATATAATATAGAGACAGGGAATAGCTTTTGGGATCTCGGTGACCTAGGTTCAAATCTTGGGTCGGTTACTTAAGTGGCATGTAATTTTTGCCACATTTTTTTTTTATCAAATGTTCCTCTGTTTTCTTAGCAGTAAAATATGAACAATAGGCTTTCCTTGAGTCTAATCCATGAATCACCTGCACTAGATCCAGCCAGCGAGGGCATACTAGATAAAAAGTCATCTTGTTGGGTCTCATCCCGTATTTCTGAATCAGGCACAGCATTTTTAGCAAATCCCCTTGGGTGATTCTTATGCACACTAAGATTAAGAACCTCCATCTAACCTCTAAGTTTATTATAAAACATAAAAAAAGAAAATTTGAGATGTTCCATCATCCAGGAGTTCAAATAAAATGTTGCTTTCCTATCCTACCATCCAGAACATTCTTTCAAGAGAACTATCCTCATATTGTACACAATACTGAAGATTAACATGTTTTCATACCTGACCAAAAGATGTGCCACCAATCACAATTATTAAAGCACTCAGTTCAATTTCTCATTACTGGAAATATTTAATGCATCTCATGAAGTCAGACTACAAAAACCACTTATTATCTGCCTATGTCTGGACAAAGGTAGCCACTTTAAACAGGAAAGTTCTGATGGACCAAAAACATGTACGGTGACCTGAACACGGACCTGAAGAAATCAAACACATTTACTTGTGACACCATTTGTTATTTGAAATGTCCCACCTGTAAAACTGTGGAGCTGAGTGTTATAGTTATGGGGGGTCTCAGAATTACACTATAATTTGCTGCAGTTCAAAACTCAAATATCTGAGTTTATGTGGGGAGAAAAACCAAAACTCCCCCACTTCACCCCCTATAACTTATACTTAAAGCATAAGTATCTAGTACTTTAGGTATTGAAGGCATTGTCACCAGACTGAAGTTCACGTATTACTGCCTTAACCATGGAAATGCAAGTGACAGTGAAGTGACTATTCCACATAGACACAAGCATGAAGTTCTGGAAAATCAGGCAGACAAAATTCTTTAACTGCATACCCCACCTTTCATTGCTATAGCTCTTACCTGCTCTACAAAGCATTTTTAGATCCGCTGACAGAATTAGCAGTGAATAGACAGATAGAAAACAACAGACTATAAAAAAAAAGTGTTTGTGAAAATTGCCCAGGACCGAAGAGTGATATCACTAAAATCCTATTTGAATGACCAGAAAACAGTGCTCTTCTGTCTCCCTAGGCTGCACTATAACCCAGGCTGGGCCTTACAGAGGTCTAGACAGACACAAGGGCTTTGACCAGACCACCCAGTGAGGGAAAGTCACCACTGGGCCTACAGTACAGAATAGAGCCTCCAGTAAGGGCTCTCACCGGCCAATCTTGGCAATATTCTAATTGCCTCTCACTGCTTCCACTACAGGCTGGGCCAAATTCAGTCTTCAAGCAAGAAATATGTTCATCCCACAGAACCACTGAATATACATTTCTGAGTTGTAGTTCAAATACCCACCACATTTTTATAAGCCTCCTCATGGAAAGTGAGCTTCCTCCGGCCAATAAGTGTGACTTTAGAAAACAGATTCTGCACCAGGATTTCTTTTAAGAGCACTTTACCGGTTTCCCCACTGGCGCCCAGAATAAAAACAGATTTATTCTGCATCCTGAAGTCTTCCCGAAGCTTCGGCAGCGCCTCTATCTCGGCCATGCTGCAGAAATAAGATCGATAGGTACTGGTCTTGGGATGTTTAAGGGTGGCTGGTGCTGAACCCCGGGCACGATTGTTATTCTAGAGGAAGATAATCGTGATTCTCTGCAGGTTATTACTCTTCTCAGTCAGGGCTCTGAGGAAAGTGCTGAATCATTAGCAGGGCGTGGCGCCTTATTAGCTGTCCCTAGTAACAAAGTCAACTTGTACCTCGGAAGGGCCAGGAAAAGGAAGACTCGCCCAAGTGCATAATCGGCTGGCTTCCAGAGGGCCAGTTTACTTCCCCCCACCCCCTTCCCACGTTCCAGCCCCTCCCCCCCCCTTTGCCCATATGAGTGCGAGGCCCGGCTCTGTCCCCTACGCTGAGGGGTTACCTAGCGCCCGCCCCCGGCCCTGCGTCCTCTCCCTGCAGCAGGAACAGGCCGGCCACCAGCGCCGCCACCGCCGCGCTCAGCGCCAGGGCCGTTGGGCCATCCCTCCTGCCCCGCGGCTCCAAGTCCGCTGGCTCCATCCGGCGAGCACCCCTCCAGGTCCACCCTGGGGATCGAAAGCCACCCACCCCCGCGCCTACCCGACTTGGCCTTCCGGGTGACTTAGCGACGCGGCCGCCTCGCCCCGCCCCCAGGGGCGGGACTAGCGGGGAAGCGCGTGCAGCCCGCGGGCCAGGTGAGCCCCACGGCACGTGCGCGGGCCGGGCGCGGCGTGTGGCGCGCAGACGGCTGCCCAGTGTCTGGAATCCCCAGATCTGCTCCCCGATGTTTTTTCCCTACTGTGTGGACAGAGTTTGCCCGTAAATCTAAGGCCTCAGCCAACAGAATTGGCCTTTGCCGATACCTTTCTAAACTTGGAACTTCAAGTGTGCTAGGCCATATTCATCGCGAAGGTCCCTCACCCCTGAATCAGCAAGTCAGAAACTGGCTGTTCCCTTCGACTTCTTTCTCCTGGCCGTTCTACATGCCACATTAATCACCAAGACCTAGCCCAGCTTTCTTTCATATATTTTCGCCCATAATTCAAGTTGTCACTGTAACTCTGCCAGTATAACTGGTTTCCCTACCCAGGTCCTGACCCACTTAATCTCCTAGCTGGCTGGACCAGGATGATTTCCTTAACTGGGTTCATTCTCTGTAGTCAACATCAGCTGTTTCCACTTGTCTTGGAGCTTGAGAGAATCATAAGCAGGAATCTGATTGACAGAGATAGACTGTTATTAACATCATTAACACTTGTCTAATTTTAGAAAAATTCACAATAAATAAGACAGGAGCCTACCTCTTATTCTAGAAGCCAAGTGAAACATACCTTTCCTTGGGAAACTACTTGGAATTATATGCAGATGTCACCTACGTTGTCAGTCAGACATTTCCAGGTTTCTCACTTTGAAGGAGTAATACAAAGATGTAGTGGAAGCCTGAGACAGTCTGACAGATTGGTTAATGGGTCGTAGGATTCGACAGTGATCTGATAGTGTAATGGTGTCTGTATTCTGTCTCCTTTAATCTCAGCTGTTTCAGAGCCTGTTCCTTACATTTTCCTTTCTGCTTAAGCGAGGGTTTATGGTGTTGGCAATCAAAACCTTGACCAGTGCAGTGTAGAGTATTTCCTTACCCAATGTCCAGTCACAGTACTTGGAATCTTGTCTTCAAGTTCCAAAAACTTTTCTACTGAGTGTGACTTAAACATCTTGTCAGTTAACAATGTCTCAAGAATTTATTCATTAAATCTGTTCCAGAGATTACTAATTGTATACTTGTCATTCTCCCCATCTCTTTTTTTTAAACCTGTGACATAATTAATACACCACAAAATGCTTACAGCCCAAAGGGTCAGTTCCCTGAATAGTTGAACAGTATGCCCCTGGGTAATTGCCATTAAAAATAAGATTTAGAACATTTTTTATCATCGCCAGAAAGTGACTTCATTCTTTCTGGGAACTCTCTCCATCCCAGAGGAAATCACTTTCTGGTTTCCATAAATATAGATTAGTTTTACCTGTTACAGAATTTAAATGGAATAACACAGTATATACTACTCTTCTGTGACCCAATTTTTAAAATTCATATAATGTTTCTAAAATTCATCACCATTGTTTATAGGGCTGTGTTACCACCGCCATGGGCTCTAGGGACTTCATAGTCCCATTCTTCGATAAAAATAAAATTATAAAGATGTTATATTAAGTACAGTGCTATAAAAACAAACAGCAATATGGTCTTCAACCTAAAAGCCCATTTTTACCTTTCTGTCTTTAAAGGACATTTCATGGGCCTAGGCCCTGTACCTATCTTTCCCAAATGGGTAAATCAGTTCTGACTATTTCTTGTATCAGTAGTTGGTTCCTTTTAATTACTGAGTAGCAGTCCCTTGTGTGACTACTCCAAACCATGTGTAATCATTCTCCCACTGATGAATCTTGGATTTGTCTTCAATTTGGAGTTATTATGAATAAGGCTGATATAAACATTGTTACATCAATCTTTCTGTAGATATAGTTTTACTTATCCCGAAGTCATAGGAGAGAACCAAGGAGTTCTCTAAGGGGTGCATACCATTTTATCCTCCCACTGACTTGGTATTAATATTTTTAATTTTAGCCATTCTGATGGACCTTAACATGTCAAAAGACTCTACACTCTTCTTTAAGCATCAGAACCCTCTCTTCTATCAGACCACGTGACTGTCCATTTAGATTCTATATTTCCCAGCATTACTTGGAAGCCCAAGTAATGAGCCAATGTTTTAGTCAATGATCTGCATGAAGAGGTTATATGTGTATATTTGAATCCCATTTTACTAAGGAATCTACCTGAGTTCCTGTCATTTTCCCTTCTCTCATCTCCTTTCGTGAGAGTGAGTATGGTACCAGTGAGCAAGCTCTGAGCATGAGGAGAAAAACACCCTAGAGAATGGCAAGGTAAAAAGTTGGAAACTGTGCCCCAGGAGAACTAGACAGACCACAGAGCTACCAGCTCCTCCTGGACTGCTCATCTAACTCTGAGCAGTGAGAGAAAGGTAAGCTTCCATCATATTGGAGACACTGTGATCCTGCGAACAGCTTAGCCAGCGTTTTGCTTAACATATGCTCCTTTGAGTCATTCTTGCCAATGATATTTATTGATTATCTAATTTGATCTAAATACTGCAGCAGGCACTAACTGTAGATTGTTCTCACATGAATCGGATACCAGGTAAATTCATTCTCACCTGAAAAGCCAAGTTATATATACCTGGGAAGCTAAATAAAGCTACATAAAAGCTAAACAGCATTATAAAATATCCTGCAAGTGGCCCTCCCAAGTGGCACAGTGGGTTAGCATGCAGCACTGCAAACTAGCCACAGCTGCTTCAGTGAGAGTTAGATCCCAGGCCAGAGGTGATCCAGCGTGGCAAACCTCTCCTGACCTGCCTGCTGCTCCCCTCAGGAGTGTACTTCAATCAGCCAGCCTGTTCTGCTCCCCACTCTGTCTCTAGTGAATCCTCTTACCGCCCCTGCACCTCTGGCCTGTACCCCAGTTCTGTATGCATAAATAAATAAATCTTTTAAAAAATATAAAATATATTCTGCAAGCTTTCATATGGTAGTACATGTTCAATGCAAAAAGATAAGCCCTTGACCTTTCTTCTCTACTGGCTGGCTAGTAATAAGGCTCTGATATTAACTGTCACATTCTAGACTACTTGGCCAACAGGGAGAAAAAAGGGCACAGGGAAGGAGAGCTAGGGGACTCAAGGAAGTGGGGGTGGCATGGAAGGGACCTAGGCTAGAAGACAAACAGGCCACATCCAGGTTTGACATTACCTCTTACTGAGATGAAACTCCTTCCTTTCTCTTGGCCTCTACTTTCCTATCTGTAAAATGGGAACTGGTTTATTATGTCCATTTGCTCCAAGAAAGCAAAGACTCACTTGAGCTAGCTTGAGTAAAAATAGTGAATATTGTAAGAATACATAAAACGTGTAAGAGGGACCGAATCTCAGAGAACCCTGAAACAGGACCTGCTATAGGAGTGAGCCTCACTGAGACTGGAACCAAAAGGTAGTTAAGGCTATGGGCCAAATTTAGGGTCTTCAGGATCAGTGAGGAAATGGCAAAGCAGCATTTATAGTATAATCTGGCATAAACAACTATGTCAAATAGTGTCTCTCAAAGCCATAGGGTCTCTCTCAGCAAGTAACTTTTTTAAACCTGTTTCTTTATCTGTAAAATAAAGATGATACGTTTACTTACTTTATAGGGGACTTGTGAAAATTAAGTGATATGCTTCCTATAACACTCAACAATGTATTTAGTACACACTAAGGTCTAAATGAAAGTCAGTTTCTATTTTCTCAATTATAATATTCCTATTCATTATTTCATTTCACTGAATTAGAGTACAAACTTCAGTTTAACTAGGAATCTGAAGGATCCGAGCCTGTTTATACAGCTGCTTGAGCAACAACTTCTTTGCCAGTGTCTGAGGAGCTTTTGGGGGATTGTGCAAACAAAGAAGATGCAGGCATGATGAGTTTCACCTAAAAAGAGAGTCCTTAGAATGGAGGGTGATTCAAGACAATGGGATCTGTCCAGTGACTACCTCTGAAACTCTGTTTCTTTCTGGTGGTGGTGTGTGGTGTGTAAGAGTCCTATGATATGCAGGGAAAGCTAAAAGGTCCTTGTACTAGTGAACAGACAAGAAGCTCTGCAAGCCACTGAAGAACTCTCAGCACTGTGTAGAGGGCTCTTTTATATACCATAAAGTGAAAGGAGAGTGGGCAAGCTTTCTTCTTCCATAGAGAACTTTCTCGGTTCTATGGTCAGTTTCTAGGCTTTGTTTGGGTTTACTTTTGTCCTGTTGTTTTGTTTCATTATAATATTCATAGATGCATGTGAATAAGGTCATCTTGTATTTGTCTTTCTTTTGGTGGAGGTAGAAAGGGAGGAAAAAGCAGGAAGAGACCCTATCGCAGGGGGTTATGGGTGACCTGGGGGTGGGTGTGGTGTGGCAACATCTGATGAGCTGTGAAGCTATACCCCTGAATCATATACAGTGCTGTAAAATAATGAGCTCAATAAAATAATTTAAATCAAAAAACAAACATACAAAGGAGAACTTTCTACAACTTTAAATTCTCAAGGATTTCAGAACTTTGGCCTGTACGAGAAAGACACAAGAAGGAACTAGTAAGAGCTGTGTGGCCATATAAAACATGTAAAAATATAGTTCCAGAAACACAGAAATGAACTCTATAGGTTTGTGTGAGTCTCCAGATAAAGAAAAAGACAGAGGAGGGACCCAGGTAACAAAAAAAATATACAATTTGCAGCATAAGCACTGAGTAGAGCAACCGTCAGAAAGGGAAAGTAAAAGTTTAATCTGGAAGCGCACTTATATGTGTTCTGTGTGTAAAATCCAGATCCAGTTTCACATCTGTCAATTCCTGAAGAGAGCAGATGCTTTGCTAGTTCTGGCTTCTAAGCACTAGATGGAGCCAGAGAAGTGGTTTATTTATTTATTTGTTTATTTTCTGGACCCACTGGTATTGGAAAAATCCCCTCTGAACTTTACATGTAAAGACATTATTAGTCTTGTTGCTTTTTAACAAGCTGAATGATCATGTGCATAAGTTTATTAAATAATGCTTTCTGGGGCAGAGTTTATAAGAGAAAAAGCCAAACTGAGTTAGCAGTGTAAATGCTGAGGGTACAGGAAATTACTAGTGGTAAATTTTTGTCAAACATTTATTGTTTATTTTCTATATGCTGCTTTCTGAATGTATATTAGGGTGTAGAATATTGTGTGTGCAATGACTGAAAAAAATCCATTGCATATCAGGAATCAAAATTTTCATGATTTTCTAAAATTTGAAACTTTCCATCCTCACAATAAGCTGCTTCAGAGGAAATCTGTGTAATAATTAAGCACAAAGACTTTGGAGTAAGATAGGTGGGCTTAATTTCCAGTTCTGTCACTATCTAGCCTCCCCCACCCTGGGTGCTTCTCCACCTTGCTTTCTCCTTCATAAAAATGGGATAATTGTAGTACCCACCTTACTAAATACTGTGAAGATAAAGGAGCAAATCCAGGCAGAGTGCTTGGAACCATGTCATGTTTAATATTTAGGAACAGGGGTTCAGCGGAAAGCATAATTTAAACAACGACAGGCCTAGAAAGCAAATCCTCTCTAATGAAATCCACTCACCTTGTAAGTGAGAAAATGAATTCTGTTATTTGCTAGATACATAAACTTGGAGAAGTTCTCTGTCTTCAAAACCTGTAAAAGGAAGTTAATAGCAAAACATGTCAAAACTGTTGAGAGACAAACAGCAATGTACATAAAACCCTCAATATCATACCCATAAAGCCAATTCTCTGTTCTTCCATGCATTAGTTGATCAAAAATAATTTCAGCATATCATAAATCTTTGGCTTTCAGGAAAAGGTAGCCAAGTAATTTTAGATTTAAAAGTGAAACAAACATTCTATCAAGGTAGGACTTTGTTTTTCTCACTCTTACAGCCTCAACATCTGTGATGATGCCCACCGTGTGAGCACTAAGAAAATAAAATGAACAGGCAAACACGTATGGGTTAGCCTTCATGACCACATCGGACACTTAGAGAACAGAATACTTGAGAACATTACACATTAGATAACACTGTCAAAAGTTTTTTTTTCTTTGTTTCTTCTATAGCTTCACATTGTAGGAGCTAAACACACACATTGACTGAAAGATACATCAACTCTACTCTTAAAATAAGTTCAGAGCCCTCCCTGGTGGCACAACGGGTTAGAACACAGCACTGCAAGCTGGCTGAGGCTGCCTCAGTGTAAGTTTGGTCCTGGCCCCAGAGGTGACCAACATGGCCCCACAGAGCTCTCCTGACCTGCCTGCTGCTGCCCTCAGCAGTGTACTTCATCAATTTGCCTGTTCTGTTCCTCACTCTGTCTCTGGTGAATCCTCTCACCGGCCCTTGCACCTCTGGCCTGTACCCCAGTTTTGTATGCATAAATAAATAAATCTTTAAAAAAATGTTTATTTCCCTCAGATTCCACCACAGGATTCTGGGGTAGAATTCTGAATACTGAAAAGTCAAGCAAGTTGGTTAAAGGTGAGTATAAATGTTCCCATTCCTAAGGGCAAGACAAGGTCTAATTCCTTTTATAAGATTTTATTTATTTATTTTTACATAGAAGAACTTGGGTATAGGAAAGACTGCAGGGGTGGGGGTGGGGGGTGAGATGATTCACCAGAGACAGAGTGGGGAGCAGAACAGACAGGTTTACTGAAGTACAAAGCAAAGGGAGCCATCAGGTTAGACAGAGACTATGTGATAGAGCTGAGAGCTGAGACTTAACCCCTACACTCCCAGGGAGGCTCTACAAGATCTAATTCTTGTCACAACTGTGAGGTAACTGGCCTCAGATGGGGCCTAGAATCCCTGGAGGCTCACTTCCTGGTCACCTAGTTGGGACAGATCCCTTAACCTCACTGAAGCACCATTTTTTGTTTGTTTTTTGGCATAAAATAGAAATACCGGGGCCCTCCCTGGTGGTGCAGTGGGTTAAAGCAGTGGGTTAAAGCACAGCACAAAGAAGCTGAAGCCACTTCCACAGAGTTTGATCCCCGCCTGCCCGGAGGAGATCCACATGGCCAGGCAGACCTCTCCTGACCCGCCGGCTGCTCCCCTCAGCAGTGTACTTCATCGATTTGCCTGTTCTGCTCCCCACTCTGTCTCTGGTGAATCCTCTCACCCTCTGCATCTCTGGCCTGTATCCCAGTTCTGTACGAATAAACAAATAAATCTTTAAAAAAAAAATAGAAATACGCTTTCACCTTTTGTTTGCTTCAAATACATGGCTGTGAGAAGACTGAAAAGCCAAGCAACATTTATAAGGGAAGTAAAAATTAAATTTATACCATTTCTTGGTAAAAAGAGGTTAGAAAATGTAATTTTAGTGACTGAATTCCTTTATGTTGACTCGCTGTGTGGGTCGCAATGGATTTGCCCAGTACAAATTAGGACCAGTTTAGCCAAATAGCATTTGGAAGAAAGTAATTTGGCTGAAATAAAGTTGTTTCCCACTCATACCCCTATGTTTATTGCTGTTCTATGCACAACAGGGAAGGTGTGGGAGCAACCCAAATGCCCCAAAATAGAAGACCGGATTAAAAAGATGTGGTACATATACACAATGGAATATTACTCAACAATCAAAAAAAGGTAAATTCATGCCTTTTGCAGCAACATGGATGGAATTGGAAGGGATCATGCTTAGTGAAATAAGCCAGAAAGAAAAAGATACCAGATGGTTTCACTCATAGCAGGAGTGTAGTGGGGGATGGGCAGGGGAAGCAATTGTAAAAATGAAAAACAATGAGCAAGTATAAACCAGACACATTTTACCAGGGTGGGAAGAGTGCATGGGACTATGATGATGGCACAAGGGTGAATTGGTGGTGGGAAGTCCACATGGATTACAACTGAGATGAAAAAATGCACAAAATAAAGAATAATGTTAATAAATGAATATATTTAATAATTAAAAAAATAAAGGCATTTTCTTGAACAATTTAGTCAAAATAATAGTTTAGTGAAGAGAACTTACTTTTCTCAGTTAAAATTTTGGGGCCCTCCCTGGTTGCGCAGCACCTTAATAGCACAGCACTAAGAAGCTAAAGCCACTTCAGCATGAGTTCGATTTCCGCCTGCCCTGGGAGGTGACCACATGGCCCAGCAGACCTCTCCTGACCCGCCCACTGCTCCCTTCAGCAGTGTACTTCATCCATCTGCCTGTTCTGCTCCTCACTCTGTCTCTGGTGAATCTTCTCACTGCCCTTGCACCGCTGGCCTATACCCCAGTTCTGTATCATAAATAAATCTTAAAAAAAATTTGTTCTACAGAAATTGGTTATTTGGGTGTACTCAAAAGAGTTAAAAGAGTCTTTTGATATCCTTCATCATTTTAAAGAGTTTCTTAGTTTTTTTTTTCTTCTTCCTCTTTATGTCATTTTAAGGATGCCTGTGATTTGGGTTTTTTATTAGTTAGGCCATTTGTGAATGTGCTTCTTTTCAGGAGACTTGATTAACATTGATTAATTATTTACAACTGGGAATTCATATTTGAGCAATAATAAAAAATGAATTATCTTCATTGTCCATTTCTCAGCTTGATAAATATTGCCATTTTCCTTTCAAACATTTGCTCTCTTAGAAGCTGGCTACTTTGGGGTCCTTTTTTAAAAAAAACCATTTTTATGCAATTTACTGTTGAGAGAGTACAATGAAAGGAAGAAAATCTTGAGTGCAGAGAGGAAGCATTCAGGATTCCAGAACGGACAAAGACAGCATTATCAGCTAAGAGCCTTCTAAAAACTCAATTTAAATTTAAAACCAGTGGGCAAACTCCATTGTTGGAGTGGAAAGGGAAAGATTGGGTGGGAGAAAGGCAGTGAAAGGATTTTAGTCAAGACTTGTAAACTCCACAGAAAGCACAAGAGGGCAGTAGAATGCAAAACATCTTACAACTGCGTGATCTCTTACCAATTGCACATAAACGTGACTTAAAGGAAAGGAAAATAGTTGAACGGATTGAAACACAAAAGAAGGCTTGAGCTTAGGGGAAATGGAAAGAGGTTGGTAAAAGGGTCCAAACTTCCTGTAAATTGACTGTCTTGGGACATAGGATTCTTGGGAGGAATAAATGAGACAATGTAAGCAGGCATCTATGACCTAATAGTTGTAGCACACTCAATGTCATGATCACTACATTTCATTTATAATACCCTTAGGTTGATGACAACCTAAGATCATTTTCATCCTCATCGTAGTTGAAGAGTATATAGTTAGTTTCACAGTCTGTGCGTTCTCAGACAGAACAACCATTTCATGACTATGGAGATCAGTACAATGTAATTCATTCAAATATAGAAATTAGTCTTTTCAGGGCCACAGATGATGAAAATGTGCCATTACGTATTAAAGAAAGGCTTATGAGTAGAGCCCAGCAAGTCAAGAATTTATAATCCGATTTTTCTTCTCAAATCCTAATTTCTAATACATTAGCATTAGTAATAGTAATGGTAATGAGCTTTATTTTTTCTAATCAACAAGGCTGCCAAGGCTTAACTGATGAAAAGAATTTACTTGGACATTCAAGAGTCATCCTGCCAGGGTGCCAATCATAATAAATCACAGTACTAGAGAGAAATCACACAGAAAATAAATATTAGGTGGTAATAATTTGAAGAAAAGAGCACTAAGGCCTGGAAGGAGTTCCCTGACCCACTAGAAATTATTACATGAGAATTTAATATTTAGAGCAGTAAATATTGTGCAAACTCAGAAAGATTTCTACCAACACTTCTGGCTTCACCAAATTCAGTCTGAGTCAAGAATTTATTTGGGAATGAAAAGCAGAAAGTAAAGTTTACTCCCAGACTGTATATAAACAAGAAGAGAGTTAGATGCTAGTATTTTAACTTCCTTTTGTTGACTTGAAATAATCTATTCTTATATCTTATTTTTTTTTAAAGATTTATTTATTTGTGCATACAGAACTGGGGTACAGGCCAGAGGCTCAGGGGCGGTGAGAGGCTTCACCAGAGACAGAGTGGGGAGCAGAACAGGCAGATCCACGAAGTACACTGCTGAGGGGAGCAGTGGGTGGGTCAGAAGAGGTCTGCCACGCCATGTGGTCACCTCCGGGGCAGGCGGGAATCGAACTCATGCGGGAGGGGCTTTAGATTCTCAGTGCTGTGCTCTAACCCGCTGCACCACCAGGGAGGGCCTCTTATATCTTATTTTTTAACTAAAAATTAAATATTGTTTTTGGTACAAATCCTACTATGTATAAATAAATGAAGTATAATGTAAACATAGTCATAAATTTTAAAATAAACATGTGCCTGTTATGTTAAAATAATTATGTATGCTTATTAAGAAAACAACAATCTATGTACAAACATCTATTTAAAAGTAATGTAATTCTGGCAATAATTTTGTTACGCTAATACAACAAAAAGTACCCCCTATATATCCTGTTACTTTGGCAGGGATTCACCATCTTCCCTAGTAATTCTAAAGCATCTGCTTTAATTAGTTCTGCTTATTATAAAATCATCATTCAGTTTTCTAATGTGCTACAAAAATATACATCAAAACTTTTATCTTAAATGAATTGTGCTTTTGTGACAAAACTAAGTTGCAAGGATAATATATAGGATTGCATACAAAAAAGCCAAATATGTGTTCTTTGCAGGAAAACTAGTGATTTAAGTCAAACCTACTCTAATCAAAGAGAAGAAAGGTTATCAACTGGACAGCTATGGCCAGTGGCCACATGAGTGACTTCATCTGCAAACCAAATTATTTAATTTAAAATTAGAAGGCCCTTTCCCTTGAAATTGAATGGAAGAGATCACACACTTCAGACAGAGTCAACATGAGTTCATTGGTTTGGTATTATTCTGTTTCCCAGGGTAAGGTGGACTGCTAGAGAACATTAGTTCTTTCTATGGTCATGGTTCAAAAGTGGGCCTAATTTTTACTAACACATGCTAATTTTCAGAAACAGATACTTTAATGTAGATAAGTCATTTTGACAATGTAATCAAAGCTCTTGGAATGATGATCTGCCCTTGAAGCATGGATTCTTCAAATTTAAGAGTTGGAGAAATCTTTGAGTCATTTGGCTCTTCCTGTAGCTTTTGTTCTGATTAAGCTGGAGACACTTCTGACCTTGTAAAACTCCCCAGATGAAGATACTATTCTTATCTTACTAATTGATTTTAAGCGCTTACTAACACAGATGTCTAAGGTTTTCTAGAGGCCAAAGTGAATCTGTTTTTTGTAGTGATCCCTATAAATTTCCAAATGGATATATTGTGTCTTTGCAGAAACAGCATTGAATTTGAAATCCAAAAACTTGGACTTGGCACTTCTCTTTGACCTTTTGTAAGCACGTTAACCTTTCTGGGGTTCAGTTTCCTCATCTGTACATTAAAACTAATAATCTGTTTCAAAGGATTTTTGAGACTCCGGTGAGCTCAAACAGGTGAAAACATGAAATAATGATAAAGTTTATCTTAAGCATTATAATATTGAGGAAATTTAGAAAGAAATGAAGATTTGGGTTAAGATCTTAAGTATAGATTTAAAAAACATAAAAAAGATCTTAAATAATTATGCTACTAAGAATTTTGGTTATGACTGTTTGCAGTCTACATTAAACATACCACTCAGTCATAGGCCTTACCCTATATCTAAAATCAACAAAATTTCAACATCCATCCATTGTTTTAGACTCTTTTAAAGCAGTCTGTGAAATGATAATCATCATACAAATTAAGCTTTTACAAAATGGCTAGCGCTATTATATCAAGAGCCAGTGAGTCACTTGTTTCAGAAAAGCCTAAACTTCAATTGTCTATTCAAATCTGGGTCCAGGAACCTACAAGCCATATCCTTTATGAAAAATCTAGTTTCCAGAGAATTACTGACCCAAACATGCTAAACAGCATCTCCACACTCAAAGGACCATCTAAATAAGCAAAGTGGTAAGGAAAGTATTGGCCATGATGTAGTACATCATGGTTTTCTAAACTCTTACATATCATAAGTCAAATGTGTAATGTGATTCTTATCATGGGAATAATCTCAATAGGGCTTTGGCCAAAACAAAAGAGAGAAGGAGAAATCAAATCACTTGAGAATCTTTTTAAAAATATATATTTATTTATGCATACAAGAACTGGGGTACAGGCCAGAGCTGCAGGGTGTGAGAGGATTCATCAGAAACAGAGTGGGGAACAGCCAGATTTACTGAAATACACTGCTGATGGGAGCAGCGGGCTAGAAAGGAGATGTCTGCTGTGCCATGTGGGTCAGCTCCCTGGCTGGGAATCAAACCCAGACCATTGCAGCAGTAGCCCTGAGACTTAATCTTTGCACCACCAGGGAAGCCCCTCACTTAACTATCTTAAGACAGGGTCTTCCCTGGTGGCACAACCGGTTAAAGCCCAGCACTATGAAGCCAGCAGCAGTGGCTTCAGCATGAGTTCAATCCCTGGCCAGGGAGGTGACCCATGTGGCACAGTAGACCTCTCCTAACTCGCCCACTGCTCCCTCAGTTGTGTACTTCGTTTATCTGCCTGTTCTGCTCCCCACTCTGTCTCTGGTGAATCTTCTCACCACCCCTGCTGTACCTGTACTTGATTCTTGTATGCATAAATAAATCTTTTAAAAAATCTTAATGCAAAACTGCAAGTAGATTAAGCATACAAATACACACCAAATTAATCTTATACTCATGTCTATCAGAATAGAAAGCTGTGACATTTAGACAATGGAGGGGAGGTTTACGCTTATTCAGCATTTATTACTCCCTCCCTAACTTTTCTTTCAAAAAACACCACTTGCCTGACATCAATGTACTTTGGGTGAACTGGTCTGCTCCTTTGGTATTATGGTCTACCCTGATTGCTCTAGGCCAATCTGGACAATCCTAATCTCTGCAATATTCAGTAGTGCTCTAATCCAGCAAAATTTTCTGGAAAATGTCAGAAGCCTCTTTCTGCCAGGATGTGAATGAGAAAGTCAATAGCTCCGTATTCAGCTGATGCCAAATACACATATACAAAAGAGTGGAAGGAAGTATGTAATGAAAAACAGGGGAAGATGAGTCTATCTTAAGATTTCCGTTATAAAATCCAGTATCTTCTCTCTATATTAAAGCTACTTTGAAACTAATTTTCTGTTCTTGCCACACAAATCATACTAAGAGACATATTTAATATGTCAAAAACTTTTGTGTCATATTGCATTATTTGGACACATAACATTTCAGCAGAGGAATAAAGTTTCAGATTTTACAGAAGAGGAACAAAGTCTCAGATTTGTGAACTTACTAAAGGCCATATCAGGTAAATGCTAGAACAAAATAGATTCAGGTTGTCTGTCTAAAAACAACTATTTCTTGCTCCACACTGGTATGTTGAAATGCCAAAATAAGGCAGAATTTTAAACATGGCCTAGGTTATATATAAAATTTTTAAATTATTAATATCATTAAAACATGATAAGCACATGTTACAAAATTTAGAATCTTAATTTTTTAATATTAGCAGTAGTTAGAGACCTTATTTTTTTTTAAGATTTATTTATTATTTATGCATATAGATCTGGGGTACAAGCCAGAGGTGCAGGGGAGGTGAGAGGCTTCACCATAGACAGAGTGGGGAGCAGAACAGACAGATCCACGAAGTACACTGCTGAGGGAAGCAGCGGGCGAGACACGAGAGTCTGCCTCACCATGTGGGTAACCCCCGGGATGTGGGGATCAAACTCAACTGAAATGGCTGTGGCCAGCTTGCAGTGCTGCGTCTCAACCTGTTGCATCCCCAGGGAGGGCCGAGACCTTAATTTTATTTATTTATTTATTTATTTATTTATTTATTTATTTATTTATTTATTTATCTATCTATCTATCTATCTATCTATTTATTTATTTATTTATTTATGCTTACAGAACTAGGGTACAGGCCAGAGGTGTGAGGGTAAGAGAATTCATCAGAGACAGAGTGGGGAGCAGAATAGGCAGATAGACAAAGTACACTGCCGAGGGAGGCAGAGGGCAGGTCAGGAGAGGTCTGCCATGCCCTTGAGGTCAGCTCTCTAGCCGGGAATAGAACTCGTGCTGCCATGGCTTTGGAGAGTGATGCTTTAACCTGTTGTGCCACCAGGGTTGCCCCTAGAGACCTTAATTTTTAAGTCTTTTTGCCATATGGGTCCTAGTTTTTGGTCTGAGTGTGCTGTAGCTTTCATTGACTATATCTTGTGTGGACAAAGGCCACACTGCTGGATACGCATGAGCAATGTAGATCTCAAGATCCATGAAAGCTGGGTGACCGCTCAGGGTTAGTGCTACAAACACTGATAAGAGCCACCAGTGAGAAGCTTGAAATGACTGCCAATCTCAAAGTATTATGCATTGAAGATGAGATGCTATGTTTACCAGTTGCTTATTTCACTGAAATGCCCATTCACCAATATTTATACTAAACTGTGAATTACCCTGAATTTGCTATCCACGTGGCTAGTAAAACTTAGAGCCACAGAGAACATAAAGGTCCAGGTGGCTGGAGACACTAGGCCCCTGCTCAAACACAGTTTCTGAGGACCAGTTCAGTCTAAATGGCAAAGATCTACATCTTGTACATTTAAAAGACATATTCCAAAGGCTTCTAAAGGAGAATTGATTTCAGTTATATTAGTAAACCCTTTATTGATTTACTCATCCAATAAGTATTCAAACACCTACTATCTTCCAGGCAGCGAGTATTTATCAACTGACAGATCAGAGAGGTCATTATCACTTTCTTCACTCACTGCTACCAAGAGGCACTCATACATACATAAGAACAACAGAACATGTTGTAGGACCAGGCTCTGTGAACTTCAGAGTTTCTTCCAAATGTCAGGGATTTCCATAATTAACACTATCACTATGGAGCGAAATTGTTACAGAGCAGGATGAAGGCCACCCCAGAATCCCCAAACCTGCCTGCTCTAAATAGGTTCAGCCAGCCACTGCATCAAGACAAAACATACTCTAGTGTGTAAGGCAATTAATAGAAAGGAACTTTAATACAACTTTAATGCAACAAAGAGATGGGAGAGAATAAAGTTTCTGAATCAAGCACCTGGTTACCCATCTCCTTGTGGGTAACTGCCAGCCAAACAGGGTTGACCCAAAGCACAAGTCTGGGGGAGGAGAACCCAAAGGAAAAGGGCAGAAAAGGCTAGATAAATTTGAATGGAAAAGAGTGAAATCAAAATCAAGAAAAAAGCTGTCATTGTTAACCTTCCCCGCAGCCTCTCACCCACATCTGTTTCAAGCAGTCCAGGACCCACAAGCAAGTATAGCTTCTTCATATGTCTCTGCTCCATGTGCCTCCTTCAGGTCTTCTTGCTCCTGTCCTGCCTCCTTCCTCCCTTCCTTCCCCTCCCCTTCCTCTCCAGCATCTCTCCTTCCTGCTCAGCTCACCCTTCCTTGGGTGGGACAGGGAGCCTGGAACCTCCCCCTTTTCCTGGGGACCACCCTGTTATAAGAAATAACAAGATGTTAAAATAGGATCCCTACTTCAGGTTCCAGGTAGGACAGAGAATTCCATGACTCCAAAATTACATTTGATCTAATCATTTACTATATCCCCAAGCAAGAGTGTATGTGCTGAGGATGGAGGAGCAAGTAAGACAGACACAATGTTTGTCTTCTTGACTTTACAATCTGTCCCAGTCAGAAGGGGCCTGTTTTGATTAGGAGACAAAAAACAAAACCAAGCAACAACATCCCATCCTTGCCTGCAGGGTACTTACAGACAAATAAACAAACATCTTCCGGGAGCTTGAGGGCATAGCTAATGCTGCTATTCCTTCTAATGGGACAGGTAGGAAAGCCGCAAGGAAGTATTGACATGGGTAGAATTCACCAGGTGGATCTGTGAATATTGGGTCAAGACTTTATCTTCTGGTTAACAGAAGATATCTTCTGGCTGAACCACTCAAAATACCCAGTTTAGGAAATACTGAATCAGAAACAACTGTAGGCAAGTAGATTTAGGCTTAAGTGGGCTCATTTACAAACACAGTGACTTAAAATTTAGTTTTCTTCTGATTTTGTTAAAATGTCCCCTGTGAGCCTACCATCTACCTATCACCAGAGTAACAGGTGGTCCCCAGGAAAAGGGGAAATTCTAGGTTCCCTGCCCCACCCAAGAGGAGGGTGGAGCTAAGCAGTGAAGAGAGGGGTCTGAAGAAGGAGACTCAGGAAGCCTCATGGAGCAGAGAGAGACATGAAGAAACCATGCTTTTTTCTTGGCCCTGGACTGGGTGAAAACAGATGTGGGTGAGGGACCCAAGGGGAGGTTGACTATGGCAGTGTTTATATTGATTTTGATTGTGCTCTTTTCCTCCCAGACTTGTCTGGCCATTTCTGGCCCTTTTCTATGGGTCCCGGCTAGAAGGTGCATTAGTCTTGTGGCGGGCTTTCAGGCCTTGCTTTGGACCAATCCCTTTTGGGTAGACTTTTACCCACAAGGGGATGGGAAACTTAAGGTGTTTGATTTAGAAATTATACTCTTTGTCTTTCCTGTATTATATACACATTGTATTAAAGTTCCTTTCCATTAAAGCTCTTATGTCTTGTTTTGATGCTGCGGATGGCAGAGCCTATTTAGTGCAGGCAGGTTTGGGGGTTCAGTGTGCCCCTCTCTCCCTGCCCTGTAACATCAGGAGTTTTGTTCACAAGCAGGAATGATGCTGGTTTCTCCATATATTTCTTGTAATTTTATCTTTCCTAGACATTATTCATCAATCTGAAAAATGACAATGTAAGAAGAAAAAGAGAAATAGAAACAGTGAGAAGGAAGAAGGGGAGGAGGGAGGGAGGAAAAGAAGAGGAAAAGAAGCAAAAAAGAGAAAGAGAATGGAGATCAATTTAGGGAACACATCCATTTGGAGATTAGAAGTCAGTGCAAAAAAAAAAAAAGATCAGTTCTAAATAGTCTAGCATTAAATAGCATAGCATCTACCATCAAAATAATTTTGAAAAGTCAAAAGAATTAAGACAAAACCAAACTCCTGAAAAAGCCTGAGGGGGAAAAGTCAGAAAAGTGTTTAGATGCAGCCTCTGGGGGAGGGGACCTAATTTCAAAAACACTGGCACCATGGTGGCTGTTGATCTACTTACTAAGAAAAAAGTAAAAGACTTGTAAAATTTTACCTCTGTACACAATCACAGAAAATTCTTCAGCAGAGAGAAAGTAGTTAAAAATCGACAGTTTGCAGAGAAAGAAAAGTAAAATTTCATATCCTATGTGAAATGAGCAGGTTGAACACTCTCTCCGCAACACATGCTGAGATTGTCCTCTGAAAGTCATTGACTTTAAGGATGTCTAGGCTAGTTTCCTGACCCTCTGTTGCATCTCAGCCCAGAGCAATTTCCCACTTTGATGGTGATTCCTTCTTGTCGGCAGCTACATCCCACCAAACACCTTTGCCCACCTCTTTTGTAAGAGGACAGTTGGAATAGGTTCCTGGGAAGAAGACAAAGCCAGCTTCCTTCTAACTGCGATAACAGTGTCCTAGAACCTTCCATTCCTTGAACTGTCCTGGTCCCAGGCAGCCGCACATGACTTGATTGTCAAATAGAGTCTAGGGACAGTCGCGTCCCTGGAGATTTGCCCTTTAAGCTGCAGAGCGACAGGCATCTAATGATACCCATCCTGGGCCGGGTGTCCAGGGAGAGTTTTACATTTTCACAGCTGAACCAAACTTCACAATGCACTAGGGAAGAATTGGTAAAGGGTTGAGCTAGAGTGACAGTCTTCAAATTGGAATACTAATGATGACCTTTAATGAAGCCTGACAGTACAATCTGTTTCTCATTGTTGCGTAAGTGCTGGCTCCTGAGCACCCCTGGCTCTCAAGGAAGGGGCAGACTGGGATAAATGGGCCCTGCTGGTGAGCAGGGCTGAGCACAGCTGATCTTTCAGCTGGGATTAAATTAATTAAAGTGATTCTCTCGACCAAAGAATTAGTCTTTTTATCTGTCATTATTGCATTGTTTATTAATCTCCAATGGAGGCTAATTGGTATCTGGGCTTTTGGGGACGAGGGATCTTGGAGTGATAAGGATGAAATGGTCCTCATTCCCATTTGGAATGGGAAGGACAGGAAGGCTTGTCTTAGTCTTAGATGTGAAATGAGCTTGTTAATTTAAGACCTTCATCAAAAGACAACAGCCCAAGGCAAGAATAGTAAGACAAAATGAACCTATATGGAGAAAGGTTTAGCTGTGTTGGCTTTGCCCCAGATTAGTAATCAATGGAATTGTCACTGAAAAACCTACTACATGCTGGGCATTGTGCCAGGGAATTAGATGGACCCATTCATATTCCATGGCTCCTTAAATAGGGTGCACTTTAGTTAATGAGATATGGAGTCCTATGTCCCAGAGGAATCTAGAAAAAAATTTGAATACTCATCTAGTTCACACTCTTATTTTAGCAGATAATAAGAAAATTACAATTAGTCGTGATGAAGTCGATCAAAGTGGGTATATTAGTGTAGGGAAAGGTGCCAGGCCAGGCGCAAGCCATCAAGATGTCATTTGGACTCAAAGAGACTAGGGTCTCTCCCTACTACTCTGCTCTTCATCCTGCTGTTATGTCTGGGAAGAACTTAGAAGGATGAACTATGGGGAAAGGGCTTGGGGCTGGAATGATATGGAAACAGTAGATACACAAGGCGTCTTGAGATAGCCTTGCCAAAGAAAGAACCAAAGTTCTGTTTGTATTAGTAAAAGTTTTTGAGGTTGCCAGCAAGAGAAACCCTCTGTCTTTTGCCTTCAAATCCAACCCATTGACGTATTATGTTCTTGGGCATTCCTTTTCTGAAAGCTATTTTACTTTATCAGTTCTCTCTTATTGGTTTTAGTTCTGCCAGCTAGAGATCGCAAAATAAGTTGATTAATTATAAGACACTTTTTTTTTTTTTTTTTGCAAATATGGGACTTCTCTTAAAATTCTAGTCCTTAAAACCACAGTAGACCACTAGGCTGTTAGCATTCTGTCAGTGATGATGGGTTAAGATCCAAACCCAGAAATCTTCATTCATAATCCTTGAATGTAGACCTTTTAGTCTTTAGCCATTCTAAAGTCCTGCCATTCTAACCATTTCCCACTCTGAATAGTAGATGCCATCCAGGTCTCTGTAAGTAAAACAGTAACCTCAGGTGGCAAAGAATTGATGTCCTCATGTTTCCAGTTGCATCCAAATAGATGGCCATTTGCTATAGAGCCAGGTAAGAAGTCCATAGCAGTAGGTGTTTGGGAATAATTGAAAGAATCAGGCTTCCCCATTTCATAATTATACCCAGAGCCCAATAATATTTTCTTTTCTATATTCTCTATCCTTTACTTATCCTACCTATAGGGTGAGGCAAAGGATGCAACTTTCTCAACTAACTCCAGCAAGTTACAGCTATCTTGAATTGTTGGCAGAAAGACTATCTCATTAATGAACATTGTTGCTAGTGTTCAGTGCCATATGTTGTGACTCCCAAGAGCTCAGCTGAGCTGTGGCCACCTTCAGCATGTCAATGGTGTAGGAGGGATACTCCTTATTTCTAGAATATAAAATTCTCCTGGTATAAGTGAGATTTATACCCACAGAGTTTTATACCCAGAGCTTTGCCCTAAGAGGCCATGTCACGCCTGCTGCTGCCACCAATGAGGAGAGTTTCCTTGTTGGTGTGCATGTGCACTGGGCCAGGGAAAGTCCAAAACTGTCCATAAGGATCTCCCCCAGTCCTCTAATGAGAAAGCACAGGCTTTTTGGGCTCCCTTGCCCTTCT
Organism: Condylura cristata; assembly: GCF_000260355.1. Taxonomy (NCBI): domain Eukaryota; kingdom Metazoa; phylum Chordata; class Mammalia; order Eulipotyphla; family Talpidae; genus Condylura; species Condylura cristata. The sequence goes on from NW_004567116.1 coordinate 25,379,832, forward strand.
CTGGCCTGGTTCCACTGGCCTGGGAGTCCCACTTTATTTCTGCTCCCTTTCTTAATAAACTTTTTCTTTCATTAAAAATAAATAAAAACATATGGGCTTTTCCTGCCTGAACCCACTTGCACTTGTAGATTTTAGGGTGCCCTAGAGCCAGAGATAGGACATCTATGGGGAGAAAAAGAAGCAACCCAGGAGATTACCTGCTGGTTTTCCTTTAAATGCTATCTAGTGTTCCTACTAACCAGCTTCAAACATTACTTCAAGAGTTGCTTTCCACATCCGAGTCAGGATTTTCAGTTATTGTCACTGGAAGCAATAGGTGTGCTTAGTTCTTCCTGACCCAAACCAGAAAGAGCTCTTTGGTCATTTTAAAAAAAACACAACCTGGCCCTCCCTGGTGGCGCAGCGGGTTAAAGCACAGCACTAAGAAGCTTAAGCCACTTCCGCATGAGTTCGATTCCCGCCTGCCCCCGGAGGAGACCACATGGCGCGGCAGACCTCTCCTGACCCGCCCGCTGCTCCCCTCAGCAGTGTACTTCGTTGATCTGCCTGTTCTGCACCCCACTCTGTCTCTGGTGCATCCTCTCACCCTCCGCATCTCTGGCCTGTACCCCAGTTCTGTATGAATAAATAAAAAAACCTTAAAAAAAAAAAAAACCCACAACCTTTCTCTCTGACTCAACAAGATGTTCCTCTTACATTTGCCTTGCCCTAGACCTTGAACCAGCCATTTCTCAAAGCAGGTCTGATGCCTTTTAGTAGGGAAAGGTACTTAGGAGCATGGAAATGGCCATTAGATTGCATGACTATTAACTTTTGCTTCTTCTAGGACTTTCCACTGCTCTTCTTACAGTGATCAGACCATAAAGAAACAGCCTTGGTGACACAGATAATAGTGTTATTTAACTCTAAAATAAAAATTAAAAATTCAATTCTTCAGTTATACTAATCACATTTCAGGTATTCAACAGCTAGTCACATGAGGCCAGTGATAACCATACAGGACATTAAAGATATGGAACATTTTATCATCACGATGCTGATTTAGATACTTCCAGTAAAAAACAAAACAAAACTTATCTGTATTATTTTACTTGTGAACATGAAGCATAAAGTCTGTATCAATTTTTATAATATCTATTTGTTAAATTTAATGCACATCATCCATGATAGTCATACAAGCCAGGATACACTTTTGAGATAAAGTATGATCAATGGCATCAAACATTTCCATTGCTTCGTAGGCCACTAGCAGTTAATCTCTTTTGTCAGTTTTAGCTCTCAAAGAAGACCAGAAAAGATAACTGAGAAACTTCTCAAGAATTCAAAGATATATTACCACCTAAAATGAAAAATTCTTCTTTATTGTCATTTCCCATGTGTGATGTTCCCACTGAGGGAAGGAGAGATATTAAGTAAACAAATCACTGCCTATGGAAGGCTTACCCTAGCATCTCAGTAATAATGTTCTTCCTTCCTACAGGGCTGGGGGATGGAGACTTTGATATTTTGATGAAAACTGTTGAGGGAGTTGACAGTTCTCACTTTTTTGACATTCACTAACTGTTGCGAGCCCATGTCTGCTGATAGTAATTGGTTAGAGAAAAAGACAGAGAAAAACAGACCTCAAATTTTACCACAGAATAAAAGAGAAAAATGTATTAAGGTGATATATATTATGATATGGAAATTATGAGATGTGTATAATTTCTAGTAATGATATAATTACATGAGATCACCCTCATACAGAATTTAGAATAAGATGGCACAAATAGTAAGTTCCTATTATATTTTAGCTATTCTTTTGATTTCTCCTTTAAAATATTGTAAATTTCATTTCTGAGTGTAAATGTGCTTCTCTCTCTGTGCTGACAAATAGTGACTCCACAACTACATGACAGTACTTTGGGCAAACACTCTCTGTATTATCTCATTTAAGCCTCAAAATAATCCAGTGTGGTAGTACAATCATTATACCTAGCACCAGGAGGAATATAAATTGCCCAAGATTGTATAATTTATAAGGAATAGAGGAAAGATTTTGAGCATATAGTCTGGCGCCAGGGCCAGGACTCATTAATCACTGTGTAAGAAATGCCAAAATAAATTACAGAATACATTCTTATCAATTTATTGTGTGAAAAGCAGCAGAATATATGGATCCCAAACTATGAAGTGTTATATGTAAGACTCATAGCCAGCACTCTAATTCCTAGTGAAAAAAGAAGTTGGCAAGACAGATTTCAGAAAGAATGGCAATGATAATGATGATGATGATGATGATGATGGCAAAAACACAGCACTTTTGGTATCAGACATTGTTTTAAATTGTTTATATATACTAACTGATTCGTATTCATAATGAATCCTTTGAGGTAGGTATTAGCATTATATCCATTTTTCAGAAGAGACAACGAGGCAGAGAGGTTTAATGATTCACCTAATGTCACACACACCTAGCAGGTTTGAGATTAGAGATCTGAGCTTAGATCATCTGATCCAGATGATCCACACTCTGCCCACCATGCTGAACTGTCCTTCACGTTGTTGTCACATGGCTGCTGATGTTGGCTACTGAAGAAATGATCCACCCACAGCTACCCTTGTACAAAGCATTAGAAATTCCCAACGATGGCATGGCAGACCTCTCCTGATCCACCCACTGTTCCTCTCAGCAGTGAACTTCATCAGTCTGCCTGTTCTGCTCCCCACTCTGTCTCTGGTGAAGCCTCTCACTGCCCCTGCTCCTCTGTACCCCAGTTCTGTATGCATAAAGCTTAAGAAAAAAAGAAATTCACAATGAAACTACAAAGTCTTTAGCTTTCTCTTAAGAAAAGCATATAAATAGCCAAAATACTGAAATTTTTATTCTCTACCAACACACTCCCATATTTTCTTCTTAGTTCCATATTCTCTCTCTCTCTCTCTCTCTCTCTCTCTCACACACACACACACACACACACACACACACATCCCTCTCTTTGGAAAAATAGACCATTATATTTGTCTTTCTGAGTTATTCTGACTTCACACTTGAGACTTGTAACTCCTTGAGTTGCAATATGCCTGAAACAAAAGAGAAGATCAGTCGAAAACATGAGTGGATTTTCTTGGAAAATCGCAGGCTCCTATCACAAGGCTATAGTTTGAGGATCAAAGTGAGAATGTGTGTGATCTTGCTCAAAAACTCTGAAGGCCTTCAGAAATGTAGGGGTTATTACTGTCACCATATTAAAAACAAAACCCAAGCTCCTTCCCAAAACAATGTCCCCAAACACAAAATGAATGGGAGGGCAGGGCTCATGGTTCAGTCTTTCCTTTGTGTCAGACTTCAGAGTTTTATTTGTTGTTCATGTTTGTTTCACTCGGGTTGCACAAAACGTATACAAGCTCATGAAGACTGTACAGTAAGTCATTTGTGAATTGAGTGACACAGTTTTAAAGGGAAATTTGCATTTTTCATTGTAATAACTAGATTCACAGCTTAGCACGTGAGTAAATACCTCAAAGAAGTCTTTGTGTTGAGTTTGAGATTAGGAATGCTTGTTGTCAAAGCAGGGCAAATTCTTCCTGAAATGAGTTTCTTTTTAAGACACAAAAATAGAGAGTTGGTTAAAAGATGCTGAGATTTTTTGTAGATGAGGACCTCAGTTGAACCAACTTGCCCTGTTGCCTCAGTAAAGCCAGAAAAATTCTCTGGACCTCAGTTTTCCTAACTACAAAATGGGGAGAGTAGACTAGAATTTTATTATCACTGCAGACCCTAAAATTTTATGATTCTGTGATTTCTTTTTCTTTCTGATGTGTCAGAAAAGATTAAATATGGTACACCTAGATCCTATGGATGAATAAATCCAAAAATCCCAGGAGGAAATAAAAGACTTCATCTTGTCTTCTTTATAATGAAATATAAGTACCACTCATTTCTAGTTAACAGAGAGTCTCCCCTATATTATTTCATTTGACCTCTACCATAAACCTTTGAAATAGCAATATTTATTCTATTTTAGAGATGATGCAGTTGAAACTCAGAGCGAGTGATTAAACATTATCTCCAAAATTCTACATTTAATGACTCAAAATGTAGTTCTGGAGTAGGGTAATTTCCAATACTCTACCATGCCAGGAAAGTTATTATAAGAGATTTTTTTTTCTCCCTTATGGGTTACAAATGTTGGTATTAATAATATGCTGGTGACTCATATAGTCTCATGGAATGACCATACAAAGCTGCATGGGTCAAAAATTAATCAACTGGGCTTGTTTCATAGTGTTGTGAAGGCAAATGTGCCAACAGTAAACTACATGCTGTATCTCAGTGCACATTCATCCATCATTCATCCATCATCCATCCATCCATCCATTCATCCATTATCATTCATCCATCATTCATCTATCCATCCATCCATCCATCATCCATCATCTACCCATCCATCCATCCATCCATCCATCCATCCATCATCTACCCATCCATCCATCATCCATCCATCATCCATCCATCCATCCATCCATCCATCCATCCATCCATCCATCCAGGAATTCAGCAAATATTTGTCAAGTACCTACATTGCTAGGTGCAGTGTTAGGAGAAACAGGATCAAATAAAGCCAAGTTCCTGCTGTTATTTGACTTAACAGGAAAATAAGATAAATGGGAATTATTATAAACACACTAGTAGGAAGTGTTTAGGGTGCTAGTGGAGCATAGAGAACAAGCATGTGGCTGTCTGGTCCTTAGAGAAGACTTCCAGGCCCTCCCTGGCGACACAACAGGTTAGGACGCAGCACTGCAAGTTGGCCACAGCTGTTTGCTTCAGTGTGAGTTGAATCCCCCAGCCCAGGAGGTGATCCACATGGCGCAGCTGACCTATCCTGCTACGCCCACTGCTCCTTTCAGCAGTGTACTTCATTGATCTACCTGTTCTGCTCCCCACTCTGTCTCTCGTGAAGCGTCTCACTGCCCCTATTCCTCTGGCTTGTACCCCAGCTCTGTGTAAATAAACAAATCTTAAAAAAGGGAAAAAAAGAAAGACTTCTCAAGGGACTTGGTGTTTAAGCTAAAGAAGAGGTCATGGGAAATTTAAAAGGAAAGATGTTTCTACCAGAAAGAAGGGCATTTACAAAGGCAATCTTGCTTTTCCTTTTTTTTTTTT
>NW_004567116.1:25385500-25410498 GCF_000260355.1 Condylura cristata
CTGTCTCTGGTGAAGCCTCTCGCCGCCCCTGAGCCTCTGGCCTGTACCCCAGTTCTGTATGCACAAATAAATAAATCTTTAAAAAAAAATTATGTTCCTAAGATTTTTAAAATGCAAAATTAATATGAGTGTTTTGTGTCAAATCAAATAACACAAAGGTCTATGAAGAATAAGTTCATATTCTCTTCATCCTCAAATTAAATGTGAATTGCTTTTGTATAGAATCTTCCTTCCTATCACATTGCTATGATGAAGTTAATCTGTTTTTAAATGGTTGACCCCTTACAACATGGCATTAGTGTGTATAGCTGGTTTAAGTCACTTGCTAAGAAAAGCCAGTTGTCCTAATCCAGATGGGGGCTATAATAACTGCGTCAGCAAGCTTCATCTTTAATCTGCTAATTTGTGTAGTGTAGATACACTCATTTGTTTTATTGTTTACCATGTAGCACTGGTAATACTACATTTCATTTTTTATTTTATGATTATAAATATTGTTATAATAAGCAACCTTGAACTTAGAACTTTATTTCTATAGATGGTAGTTTTTAAAAATATCAATAGGATTGTTAATCCAACTGGAAATGTAATACATTAACAGAAGTACAATTTAATAAATGATGCCAAATTGTTTACTAAAAGGTTGTAGTAAGTGACAATTTCCCTTGTACCATTAATTTATGGGAGTGTCAGTTTTCCAGATTCACAGTAGTATTGCTTTTCTTATGTTTTGCCAATTTGATCAGGAAAAAGTAGTTCCTCACTGTTATAATACTTAGCAATTCCCAGACTACTGGGTCTAAAACTTTATTCTGGTGATTTTAAGACTTTGAATTTCCTTTATGTGAATTTCCTGTTTATATTATTTGTCCACTTCTAAAATTTGCCTTTTAAAATTTATAGGAACATTTAGTATAGTGGAAATATTAAGCCCTGCTTATCATGTAGTTTATATTTTTCTCTAGGCTATCACCTGCTTTTTGATTTTTGTTTTGGTATATTAACCTATATTAACAAAGCATATCTTTCCTTTATGACTTCTGGGTGTCCTGTGATTAATAAAGACTCTACATTTCAGTTTTCTACATTTTCAATTTTATTTTAAAGCACTGAAATATTTAAACCATCTGTAATGTTTCCATAGGAAAAGAGTCAAAGGGTCTTTTTCTTCCCAGAATATAGCCAATTCCATTTATATAATGAACCATGTAGCATTATTGAAATAGAATGCCACACCTCAGATTTTAAGTTCTCAATGCAGTAGATCCGCCTTATGCTTTCCATTTGGTTCTAATGCTTTATCTTTCTTTTATTTTTTTTTATGCTCTTGCAGATCTTATACTGTGAGAACAGTAGACTTAAAGCAAGACTTATTTTCCGTATTTTGTTGTTTATTGATGAAAATGAATGAAGTGAAAAAAAATCAAATTATTCACAATTTTAAAAGCTCATTATTCAAGTAAAAAGATAATGGAAATAGGCAACAAGTCAGTTTTTCTTAACTAAGAAAATTTGGAAATATTCTTTATATTCTACAACTTCAGTTGGCTGCCTCTCTGCACAGGTTTGTTTAGTGTAAGCAATCAAGCAAATTAGATATAGAAAACAGTTGTTTTACATTCTAGAAGAAGTTACCAATGTCAGTTATTATTCAGCTATGCTGTAATATGTGGGACACATATTTCTTTATGGAACGTATTAGAACATGTAAGCATGATGACATATTAAAGTGTCATTTGCCTGCTTTTGTTTCGCCACCCAGAATAGTGGAATGAACTATAAGGCATTAAAATTGCCTGTGATTTCAAAGCATTGGCTGACACATTGGGAGGAAAGACAGAAAACAAATGGCAATGGTGAACAATGCAATGGGGAAAAGCCTCCTCCCCAAATCCTCAGGTTCAATAGACTTAAGTATCCCATGTTGTGTGTCTGCCTGGGGAGGACTCAGAGAGGATCATTTCCCCATGGCAGGCTGGGTAAAGGGTGAAAGGTTAACAGGCCAATCCCAGGACAAGGTGTTGGTCCAAATTAGGTGTTTAGAACATTTACCGAAGGACTTAGTCAGCTGAGTTCTTTCTTTCCAAAGGCAAAAGTATTTAGGAAACAAAAAAGACTTTTGTGTGGAAGAATTGAAGAAATCTAGCTGGGTTCTCTCTTCTCCAAGGGAACCAAAAAAATTAGAGTAGTTGCTCCTCTTTCAAGGAGACAATTACTGATGGAAATCTGAAGCTTTTGTGTTTTGAGAGCCAATATTACATTGGAAGACGCCTTGTTCAATGAATTACATTTGGAATTACCCATCCGCAGAGAGCAAGCAGAACCTCCAAGATGTGCATGTGGTTGCTTGCTCCTCTGATATCTAAATATTTCCATTATCTTTTTCAATTTATAGGAAAATTAACCCTACAGTGACATCTAGACTTGGTATAAAGACAGAAGGAAGGAGACAGTCTTAGAGTTTGAAGGGAAATGTACAATTGGACATCAGTCACTACCCTCGCCTTTCTGAATTCATAAGAGAGGGAATGCAAAGAATCACATTAACAAATCCATATAAAACATATTAGCTTAAGTCGAGTCGAGGACTGGATCTTGTCTTGTAGCCCAGCACCTAGCACAGTGTCTCGAAGATCATAGCTATTTAATAAACACTTGCTGAATAAATGTGGTGCCTTCCCCCGAACTCATGAAGAGCTCAGGGCTAATAGGGACTTCCTCCTGGGTTTCCTCCCTGCTCCTCCTTGCTCACTCTCTTTGGCAACATTTGATCAAAGCTCTACATGACCAGGTATGACGAACCCAACAAAAAGCTTCCTGCAGGGAGGTATGCAGAATACTGGGAGGAAGTATCTGACAGAGGTATCACTCTGTGAGAACAAGAGTATCGCAAGGAGGAACCTTGATTAAGAATTTATCTTGATTTTGTAGTGACTGCCCAGAATAAACTTAACACCAAATGTATTGTACACAAAATGATTCCAAAACCCATAACCAACAAAAATTAAAAAAAAAAAAAAAGCATGTAGAGCCCAATAAAAGGTAAATTTGGGGGTGGCAATTACTCAATTTACAGATGGAAATGCAATTAGAATTCCTTCAGATAGCAAGATGTCTTAATGATTCAAATTACATGGTAGATAGAAAACAATGACTATGAATCATGTAGCTTCTGCCTAAGAGAAAATAAAATGCCATAAGGCAAGCCTGAATTCCCAGTCTGCTGTTCCCTGAATCCTCATCTCAGATCTTAGAGTGAGGTTTTCCAGAAAAAGCCATCTGTCCTGGAAAGCCACCCGAGGGGAGCCCATAGACCCTGGGTCCAGCTGTCCCTCCTTGCGATACCCTTGTTCTCACAGAGTGATACCTCTGTCAGATACTTCCTCCCCAGTATTCTGCATACCTCCCTGCAGGAAGCTTTTTGTTGGGTTCGTCATACCTGGTCATGTAGAGCTTTGATCAAATGTTGCCAAAGAGAGTGAGCAAGGAGGAGCAGGGAGGAAACCCAGGAGGAAGTCCCTATTAGCCCTGAGCTCTTCATGAGTTCGGGGGAAGGCACCACATTTATTCAGCAAGTGTTTATTAAATAGCTATGATCTTCGAGACACTGTGCTAGGTGCTGGACTACAAGACCCAGTCCTTGACTTCCATCTTGTTTAAGATGGCAGTAGAGATCACATTAGCTAGGGATTTGGGGGAAAGGTAAACAGGTTAGCATGTTAATAGTTAATGCTCAAGAAATGTTAACCGCTTCATTCATGCTGTCTCATGGCATAAAGGACATGTTTGTCCATCACATATTTTATGAATCAATTCCATATTTCAAGCCTTGTAGCAGTAGCTGATAGAGACAGGAGGATGCATTAAGCCTAGAATTCTAATCTTAAAATAGCTGATAAGCACACACATCTGTAAGTAAAAATGGGTAAGGGGAAAGAGCCACAGCATTATAACATAAGGATGACACAGTCTGTATTTGTGGAAGAGTAAAAATAATAGACAAGAAAATAAAACAATCAATTGGCTCATGTGACTAGTGAGGCGAATAAACTTTCAGAAACAGAAGTTAATAGTTATACTTGCTCTATATTCCTATTTCATCATCTGGGGAAGAAAGGAAGGTTGTGAGTTTGGGGTGCATGAATAGGGACTTCCATTGCAAGGTGGTTACACTTTATCTTGCTTTGTTGGAACCTGGAGCGATGAACTATCTCTCAAGATACTTGCAGAATATTGGGAGAGTATCTTTTCAGTCTTAGCCACTCTATTTGCAAAACAGAGTGAATCATAATAGCACCTGCTTCAAAAGTTTTGTGTCTACCAAATTACACAGTGCTTACAAAGTCTGACACATAGTAAATACTTTATAAATATTAATTATCATTATATATTCAAATTGTTCCATATTCATTTCTGTCTTCTTGTTATTAGTTTACTTTTTCAGGTACGTTGATGACTAGAAAGTGGTTCATCGTAGTATCCTATTTGTAGAAAAGACTGTCTCCTTTTGTGAGCACCCTCTGGTGAGACATTCCCATAATGGCCTTTGGAGTAAATGTTCCCTCTGAAACCCTGTGACCAGATGTTTCAGGATTCAGATTTTGTTTTCATTTTGAAAATAATATCAGACATGTGCCACATACTACATAAAGCCATAAACCACATAAAAGCTTCTCAGTAGGGATATCAATACAATAAGAAGCTTCATCAGTTCATGCCAGGCAGTGCTGCTAAATGAGTTATACTTTGGTTTCCTGAGCTTGAGGGATTTCAGCTCTGCAAAGAAGGTTTTTGGGGCTGGCAAAGAGGGGCATCCAGCCTTGTCTGCTTATCCCCTCTCTGTGGAAACTGCCTGATGGCAGCCAGTTGGCCCCCGATGCCTCTCTTCAGCTACACTTCTCAGACAGGTTGTACAAGGTTTCTCCTCTGTAGGTTATGAAACCAAGTAACTGCCTTGAACCACACAGGAAAATAATGGGCTAGGTGCCACTCCCAGACAGTGTGTGCCTGACACAGTCTGGAACAGCACCAATGAGTGGTGAATAATGTTGAGTTGTTTTCCCTCTCACTGCTCCACAGCAGTTTCTCAGACCCTTCCCCCATGGGGAAAGAAGAAAAGCCTGGTGATGAGGCCTCTCTCTTGTTGCTGTGTATGCCTGAACACCCAGTGGCGGGCTTATCAACTTCATATCTTTAGCAAGGAGCTCATGTCAGACCTACCACAGGCCTAAAAATGGCTCCTGCTGGGCCCCCAGGACGAGGACAAACGGTCAGGCTCAGAGTGCAAGCACAGCATGAATAGGCCTAAATTAGGCTGGGCCTAATAACCCGTTTACTAACACCTGTATTAGTCCTCCATCACTAGGGTGAACTGCTGTCGGACAAGCCGTAATCCCATAAGCTTTTCATTTGCATATCCCTCATTAACTGATTAAAACTTGAAGAAGGCAGGTTCCTGCAGCTGGTGGGCCCATTCCTTCACACTGCCTGCCTGGGTGGTTTTAGTAATGAAGTCATGTGGGTGGATGTGAGGTTTATATGTATGGAAGGGATTAGGAGTATTAGAATTTGTGTGAGCTGATGTTGCCATATTCTCTCTACTGGAGCCCAGTAATTGGATGGGAGGAGAAATAGCAGACCCATTAGTTTTGTCTGTTTACTCAGGAGCAGGGTGCTAGAGATTCAATTTTGCTTTCTTTGGCTCCATTGCCTTTGTGAAGCGGGCCTGCTTTGTCTCCTCTGGCCCTGGGCACCTCCAAACACCAGCCCCACTAAGTCGATTCAGCCACAAAGGAGAGATGTTGGTGACTAGAGGCCCCGGGAGGAGAAAATGAGGCCAACTCAAGTACTACTTGAAGGCAGCCCCATCCCGCCTAGGCCAATCCTGGGATCCAGAGCAAGAGATAATTGAAATTTATCAACACTTCTGGGGCTTTTTTTTTGATTATTTTATTAGTTCTCCACATTTGGGATTAACAATCCTTGGGATCAAACGCACCGCAGTCTCCTTCTTTGGGAAATGAATGGTTAGACATTTCGGAGACTTAACAAAGCAATTGTTGTATTTGCCGGGTTTGCATAATTTTAATAGACAAAAAATAACATGAAGAAAAAATCCATTTCCTGTGCTGTTTGTACAGCTGGAGACAGAGCCCCTTGTGCCTGATGATGTAAGAGATGCACCATTGTCCGCCCTCACCCAGCAATGTGTCCCACTAATGTTGTTAACAAAACCGGACTGGGTGATTTTTAAAACTTTGAAGCTGAACATTGTCTCCAAAGTGTCTGAGACGCACAGACTGCATGATGTTTATTCATCAGCCGTGCTGGGGTTTGCAAAGCCTGGAGACGAGGGCTCACACCGGAGAAGACTGCAGGGAAATGGGGACTGAGCACAAGGCCAGAGCATGAAGCCAGAGAATATAGAGGAAAAAATGGGAACTGGGGAGTTTTATTTTCTTCCATAGAAACACAGGGGAAGTACTGGAGAATATTTCATTTCATGTTGATCCTAGACAAGATTACATTTTTGTTTTCAGTTTTCTTTATGAAAAGCCATAGCTCCCAAATCTGGTATGAGACTTACTATGCATGGGGTTTTATCATTTGCTAAGATGTTCCTTTATAACTGGGTTTGTGTTTTTAAATGACTGTAGAGAGGGAAAAATCTAAATATTGTAAATTTAGTTTTAAACATCTAAGTCAAAAAAATCAAAAGCTCATGGAAAAGATCATGCTTAGTGAAATAAGCCATAAAGAAAAGGAAAAATACCAGATGGTTTCACTCATAGGAGGAGCATAACGGACCAGGTGAAAAATTAATACTAATGAACAGCTATATACCAGAGACAGTTTATGGGGATGGAGTGGGGAATGGTATCAGAAACAGTGGGAGAAGGGAAATGCTTTGGACTATGGTGATGGCAGAAGGGTGATTTGGTGATGGGAAGTCCAAGGGAATTGCAACTGAGATGGAAAAATGCACAAAATGATGTAAAAATAAACTATTATATTATTATTATTATTTTAAATCAAAGGCTCAGTAAACTAAGGAATTTTTTTCATGACTGAATGAAACTGACTGACTGTGCATATTTGCAGGGTTTTTACTAGGATTATTTTGACAGACTCTGAGATTCAACTGCAAGTCCTATAGGCAACAGACAGAAAAGCAGCAATACCAGTTGTTATAACCAGTACAATCAAATCCTTAAAAGCTAAAAGGGTGGATGTAGCCCAGGGGCCCCTGATAGAACACTGGGGGTGCCCTGGTGGTAGGTGTGGCACGATGGCATACTTGTAGAGAATTGTAAACTTTCTTCTCCGAATTATATATAGTGTTGTAAATCAGTATTACCTTAATTTGAAAAATGCAAATAGATTAATAAAGTCATAAAAACCCAAAATACCAAGCAAGCGAGCAAGCCAGAAAAACAAATAAATACAAACACTAAATCATACCATCTTATTAGGCACATACATGTGGGTTTCATCCCTCAGTGAAATAAAACTTTCCATTTCCATCTACATTAACATTAACATTTTTATTTTATTACATTAACATTTCTTTCACTTCTGTTAATATTGTTAGTAAAATCAATTGAATCCTTTGTAATTGATGCTTAATTCAGCTAGTATTTTTGAGCCCTTATTTTCTACTCTGGTTAAGTTAGCAAGAGGCTTACCCAGCAAGGCATGCAAGAATTAACCACAACCTAGTATTGTCAGTGAGCATTAAAAAAAATCTGGCTAGAAAGATAGTGAGGAAAAAGAATGGGAGAAAGTTTTATTCTGGCTCACATAATTATTCTGAAGCTAGAGATGCATCAAATTTCCAGAATACAATGAACCTTAAAGGTCCTCAAATCCCCCCTTGATCAAAATTCAATGTACCCCTTTCACCTGTTCCAAGCATTTGTGATCTATAAGGTTCTTAAAGTTTTGTAATCCTGATCTAGCTGTTGATTTTCTAGCCATGTTGCATTTCATTCCAACTCTCCAGCCCAACTTTACCTAATATATTCTTCATGGAGAAGGAATTTAAATTTGGAGTACCTACTTGCCATACAGCTGGACCCAAACTACTACAATGTCACCCTGTTAAGTGGGATAAACATTCTTATGTATAGGTAATAAAATCGAGGATCAGAGAGGCTAAATAACTTACCCAAGAACATACAGCCTCTAAGAATATCAGTGTCCGAGACTGACCTCTTGCTATGTAACAAACCACTACACACCTCAAGGTTGAAAGCAATCAATTTCTTATTTATCACTCACAATTCTGTGGTTTGGTCAAAAGGTTTTGCCGGCCTGGTGGGGAGTGATGGGGCTGGATCAGGAAGGCCTCACTCACAGGGCTGGGGCTAGATGGTCCAGGAAAGCCTCAATCACAGGGTGGCCTCAGCTGAGATAGGTAGGACAGCTGGCCCTCTCTTCACTTCACATTGTCTTGAAGGAGTCGAATGCAAACTTGTTCATGTGGTGGCAGCTTTTTGAGAGAGCAGAAGCTGTGAGGACAGCTGAAGACTAGGCTTGGTGCTCTTTCCCAGCATCCTGTTGATCAAAGCAAGTCATAAGGGTTGTCCAGGCTCAGGGGATGGGAAATAAATTATACCCCTTGATAGGAGGACCTGTAAAGGGTTTCTAGCTATTTGCAACTGAGCACATCACCTGTGCACTCTGCACTTAACTCTGGACCACTTAGACTGTGTTCACATCTGGGCTGTTAGGTGTTCATGGTATGCCTTGAGAAAGCTCTCTGAGGTCTTCCTATTTCCTCATCTATAAGTGAGGGTAATAGCAGAACTCCCCCTCAGAGTGATTATGAGATTTAAGTGAGTATGTGAGTTTAGAAATATGTCTGGTACATTATTTAGAATAATGTCAGGAGTATATAGAGTCTGCATAATTTCAGTGACTATTACCAATATTGCTATTATTCTTGTTATTAACCCATAACCTATACTATTCACCCCATCTCAATATTTATTAGTGTAATGTGCTGAGACCTGGAGACATTAAATCAAACAAATGGGTGGGAAAGATTTAGCACATATTTACCAGCTTTTTATGAGGGCTCCCTGTTGGGTGCTTCAGATGGAATATTTCACTGAATCCCGTAGGGTAGGTGCTATTCTCCCTGGTTACAGGCAAACAAAGTGACTCATACTTGACCTCTTTTCTCAAAATATTTACACCTTAGTGTGGAAAATATCACCCAAAAATGATATCTTTACGACACATTCATGTTCATAATCAACTCACCATTGTTCAGTAGCATTTTTTTTAATTAAGCAGACATTTTTAATGTAATAATAAGGGAAGTGAATCAGATTTCGGATTGAAATGATGGAGTCTTTTTTTTTTTTTTTTAAAGATTTATTTATTTATATAGAGCTGGGGTACAGGCCAGAGATGCAGAGGGTGAGAGGATTCACCAGAGACAGAGTGGGGTGCAGAACAGGCAGATCGACGAAGTACACTGCTGAGGGGAGCAGCGGGCGGGTCAGGAGAGGTCTGCCTCGCCATGTGGATCTCCTCCGGAGCAGGCGGGAATTGAACTCATGCGTAAGTGGCTTAAGCTTCTTAGTGCTGTGCTTTAACCCGCTGAGCCACCAGGGAGGGCCGAAATGATGGAGTCTTTTATGAAGATGCCAAAGCCAGATCTTTCACCTCAACCTCCAAAGTGAGGGCTGACTATGCCTCAAGCATCACTAAGCCTTCTTTCTCCAGCTTCTAGCTTGTGGCACTCTTTAATGTACCCAGGGCAGGAGAATTCATGCTTACACATAGCAGGTGCAAACCCTACCAACTTGAGGAAAAATGGGAAAATACAAGTAAGGTGGGAGTCAGGCTTCAAGTCAAAAACCCAGGTAGGAGTTCACAATTGCCTTCCAGACTCCTAAACCTTCACACCCTGGACTCCCAGGGGTCCAGCCTGGCCCACAGAGGCTGATGGCAGCTCATGCTCATCCTTTCGGTTCCCTGCAATGCAGTAGCATTTTTCTCACCCTTGCTGAGTGACTGAAAGCTATGGTGTGCAGAGAAGTTAAGCACCAGAGAGTCATGTGGGTGGGTGTGACGCAGTATGGAGAAGAATTGGATTAGGACTGAGGTCTTCTGACTCTCCACTGTGGGCTTTTCCTTCACATTCCAAAGTGAAGGGGTATGAATAATTGCTTAATAAGCAATCTGAGGAAAGAAAAAAGATCCCCAGAAACTACTCAGAAAACTAACTAGATAAAGCTAAAACAGTTAAATGAATTATAAGGTAGCCACCCCTAGTACATTATACACCCTGTCATGATGCTTCCAGTTGCTTGCTGAGATCATTTTTGGATGCAGGATACCTATTGAGCAGCTGTGTCAATGTTAATATGCCAAAGCCTTCTCAGAACTAGATGCAGAAGGCCAAGTCATAAAAGGAAACAGTTCCAGAACTGGCTTGGTTTGTAATTAGCTCACAAATGCAAAACATTAAAGACTAGAGTGGTCACTACTGGAACAGCTGTAGAGAAATCAGGACCCTTCATTGAATGTGGGATTGCCTCAGCTCCCAGTCAAGGCTGGATTGGCAGACGTAAGTCCTTCTGAACACTGAAGGACACAATATAAGCATCAGAAAGAACAGGGGGTGGAGTCTGTTGACCTGGATTTTGATCCTGGTAGCACTGCTACACACTGGAAGTCCTTCATTCTGTGAGTCTTGGTTTCTTCATCAGCGAAGAGAAGCTTCTTCAGAGGATGATTGTGTGGACTGTGTGAGGTCCTGCCTACCAAGGGCTAGGCACTGAACAGGGCACATAGTGACCTTTTCTTACTGGTGAAGGTGATAGTGTTGGAAGGAGGGCCCAGACATGCCCAAACCCTGCCTTGAATCACCTCTTTTTGTGAGAGCTAAATACATGAGGAACAAAAGCAGGATGGAAGTCCAAGCACTGTTTTGGTGTGAACGGTTTACACACCCTATACTGAGTTATGGAAAAGCTTGGTGGAGTTCTTGGTTTTAGCTTGAGGATGAGGGAGATCCTTTTCATTCTCCCTCAAATTTCAATCTCATACTCTACTAACCTCTCAGGGATCCATGGGTAGTCCAAAGGAAAGAAAAAGAAAAAGTTGACTGGGTTGGGGGTGGGAGGTGAGGTGGAAGGGAGAAGTACGTGGGAGAGGGGCTTGGGGAGAAAGAGAATGAGAAAGCAATGATTGGCCGCTCTGATGTGCCAGGCCTATCTGGAGAATCTCAGTACAGATTTGAGAGAAAACAGGAGTTTTTCCACACCTTCACCCTGTCTATTGGTGACCATGGCTCATACAGTATTTTAGAGTCTGGTTATTCAGATTAGCAACACTTCTTCCTTTGACAGGGGTCTTAGAAGAGGTGAGTGGCAGTAGGCCCAGCCTTAGGACAGGCTGAAGACTCACCTCTGGCACAGGACTCAGCATGCTGAACTAGAATTACGGCCATGTCACTGTTATGCCTACATTTCTGTGCTTCAGTGTCCTATCTCTTTGTGAAAAGGAAATTCCCTCAATCAGAACTGATGATAGTAATACTTCAGGAAAACCACAGATAATTAAAAACCAACTGGTTGAAACTTACTGCTATCTACTGATACACTAAGAGACTTCATGGCATAAAAGCAGAATCTAAGAATATTAATTTCTCTGAATCTTAGTCTCCACATATGTCAATAAGAATTTAAGATAGGTCCCTCCTTGGTGGCGCAAAGTTTAGGATGTGTTACTGCAAGCTAGCCAAGACGCTTCAGTGCAAGTTCGATCCCCAGCCCCAGAGGTGACCACATGGTGCAGTGGACCTCTCCTGTCTTGCCCAATGCTCCCCTCAGCAGCTTACTTTATTGAGCTGCCTGTTCTGCTCCCTGTCTCTGGTGAATCCCCTCACTGTCCCTGCACCTCTGGCCTGTACCCAAGCTCTGGATGCATAAAAGAATTTAAGATAACTGTTTCCCAAACTTGGAAGAATTAAAGAATAAAGTTTTATATATGGTCAAGGCTCAAGAAATGGTAGTTTTTTATTTCTGAAAGTTCTTTTTTTAAGATTTATTTATTTATTCATACAGAACTGGGGTACAGGCCAAAGATGTGGAGGGTGAGAGGATTCACTAGGGACAGAATGGGGTGCAGAACAGGCAGATGGATGCAGTACACTGCTGAGGGGAGCAGCGGGCGGTCTGCCACGCCATGTGGTCACCTCCGGGGCAGGTGGGAATCGAATTCATGCCGAAGTGGCTTAAGCTTCTTAGTGCTGTGCTTTAACCCGCTGAGCCACCAAGGAGGGCCAAAAGTTCTTTTTTTTAATCAGTTCTGATCTTTATTACATTATTTAATATAGTCCCATTTTTTCAGCTTTAAGTTTGTCATTCCTTACCCACACCCACCCTATACTCCATAGTGCCATGTCCAGGTGGAACACTAGAATAAAAGCAGTGATAGATGGACATTCACAAAGAACTAGACTTATACCTGGGTTCTGTAGTTTTCTAGTTTTGTGACTTGGGACAAATCATTTAGCATCTCTGAATTGATTGTTTGCTATGGCAAAACTTCTTTATCATCAGTTGTTGTGCTTTTTTTTAATATGGACATATAAATGCCTCATTAAAACTCTACATTTCTGGGCCCTCCCTGGTGGCACTGCGGGTTAAAGCCCAGCACTAAGAAGCTAAAGCCACTTCAGCATGAGTTCGATCCCCAGCCCTGGAGGTGATCCACATGGTGTGGCAGACCTCTCCTGGCCCGCCCGCTGCTCCCCTCAGCAGTGCACTTTGTCATTTGGCCTGTGCTGCTCCCCACTCTGTCTCTGGTGAATCCTCTCACTACCCCTGCACACTGACCTATACCCCAGTTCTGTATGCATGAATAAATATTTAAAAACAAACAAACAACAACTACAACAAAACTCTACATTTCCTGGCTTGTTTTTTTGTTTGTTTAAAGATTATTTCTTTATGAATACAAGAGCTGGAGTCTAGGCCTGAGATGCAGGAGTTGAGAGGAGGTGAGAGCATTTACCAGAGACAGAGTGGAGAGTAGAAGAGGCTGACTGACTGAAATACATGGGTGAGGGGAGCAGTAGGTGAGACAGGAGAGGTCTGCTGAGCCATGTGCTCAGCCCCCTGGCCAGGGATCAAATTTGTGCTGCAGTGGCTATGGGTAGTTTCATAGTGCTGAGACTTAACCCCTTGCACCAAAAGGGAGGCTTCATTTCCCAGCTTTGTTTGCAGACAGCTGTGGTCACATTGTTAAGTGAGATGTAGTTGAGAGCATTGTATGGCCCTTCTTTAACCGTTTCTAAATAGTGACATTGTCTGAGTCGTGACCAACTAGCTTCTTCATCCCTGAGGATGACTGAACAAAGGACTGACAGGGCCTACATCCTAATATAGTGGGGTTCTTCACTGTAGTTTGTTAGTCTGTAAAGATTAACTTGGACTACTCTTAGAGATGACTAAAAATAAGCAACCTGTTGAACAATCTTTCTTTGATTTTTGTTCAGTTAAACTTATGAAAGATAATGAATGTTAAAGTGTTTGGCACTTTGCTGGTGTTCAGTAATTTCAATTTCTTTCTCTCCCCATCACGTCCATTCTTTTTACTATAATCAGAGAGTCTTTTTTAAAGTCAAATATTAAACAACAAACTTCATAGATGTGCTCACATCACCACCCCATTTTAGTCACTGATAGGATTATGAGGAAGTTTACATGAAAGAGCTCTGTATATGCACCTTGTACATTGTGGGCCTTTATCTAAATGGAAGGCTTCCAGACCCTCCCAAATATGGCCACACTCTCTCTGTCCAGCCTTGTTTGTGCTCTCTTATCTGGTTCATCCCAACCCCTTTTCCCATGTACCTCATTTTACAGCTACACCAAGCTGAATTCTTTAAACTTTTCTACCATGACAAAGAAGAGTAAACCCCAAACCTAGGAATATCTGGAGACCAAGTCTGAAAGGCCCTTATGAAAGAGTCCCAACTTTCTTTGAAGTATTAGATTTTATCTCAAAAAATTAAATTGAATTTTCATTCTCTGCCAATCTATAAATCTGTTTATATTAATATAAATTATTTTAATCACTCTCTTGAATAGCCTGTGGCTTTTTGAGAACACCCCAGATCCAGGGCAGTCACTTTTGTCATATCTCTGTATTTTTTGTGCTGTTTCTTCTGCCAAAGTGTCTTTTTTTGAACTTGCCCCTCCCCACTTCCTGTGCAAAGTGTTCTTCATGTTTCCAAGCAGATGCCGTAGCTCTCTAACTTGCTGTACATCCTCTACAGTAGAACTTAAGAGATTGTATATAAGCTGGTCTGAGGGGTAGGGTGTTGGGGTGGGATGGCTTGTCCCTTTCATTTACCAACAAAATCCCCCAGGGAAATGACTGCAATTTTGTCCCAAACTATTACTATAACCACCAGTGTTAGGGCCTAGCACTGTGCCTGATGGTTATTAAAGAGAAAGCACAATAAATAAATGAATGATTGTTCAACAAACAAATTAAAAGAAAGAGGCAAGTTCGTGGACTTTAGACCTCAGCTTTCACACCAACATGCACTGTCTCGGGGCATGTGGATTACTATGCATCTAAATTGAGCCTGGACCCTTCTACTTGTACAGTGGAAGGATAAAGGTAACCACCTCCAACTCAAGTCAGCCCAGCCAGAAAAATCCACAGCCAATGTCCCAGTGGTCTCTGAAATGTCAATACTATGAAGGTTGACGCTAAGCTCCACACACCCCACATTATCAAATGCCCGTTGGCTTCTTGTTTTGTCTGGTCTGTCAGCACCATTTACTGCTGAGCAGGTTCCTTATCTTTATTGATCACTTAATTTATCTTTTCTTAACTTCCCTTGCACCGTCTGGTGCCGTGTGTCCGTCTGTTGAGGCTGTCATGACTGGTTTGCTCTTGAAATAATAGGGGCGGCAGGTGGTGTGACTAAGTCGACCCTTTACAGAATGGGGGACCATTCCCAGTCCCTGTTTCAACCTGCCAGTGCGTCTACACCCTCCCAGCTGTTCCACATTAAAGCAGTCAACTGTGACTTTACAGTTTGAGTTTTACACAACTGTTTTACAAACCAGGAAGAAGGTCTTTTGTCACAAATCCTTTGTCAGGCAGTAGAAAGGGGAAGAGAAAGGCAGTTCCGAGACTTGGTGCATTTTAATGACTATGCAGATAGATGCATACTCCTTTGCTTTGATAAAGGGGTGTGGGTGAGGGTTGAGGGGTGGGAAGAGAGCAGAATGAGCAGGAGCAGGCTGATTCCTTGCTCGGAGGACTATTTAGTAAGCGGAGCAAGTGCTCTTTCAATACTGGTTTTACTTCAAACAGGCCTTCTATTCCACAAGCTCACATTCCTCTTGTAAAGTAAAAATGAGGGCAGTTAGCTAGAGGTCTGTGTCCCAGGGTCAGTACTCTGGGGACCAGCTTTGGGCATTTGAGGGATAGCAAGAAAATTATGCCTTTGGGACTAAAAGTCAAGTACCTTTCTGATTTGGGACTTATAATCACATGTGAGCAAAAAAGAGACAAAATAAAACAAGCACAGAGTTTTGACCGAGACAGAGTCAAACTCCAGATATTGTAATTTTCATGTAACTCATCATTAACACTGTGACACACGTTAAAATTCTTGTTTCTTAAAGCAGACATCTTTGATATAATTTTGTCTGTTAACTAAAAGGTGATTAATCAAAACCTTTAAATCATTAAAAATTAATCTACACACACACACACATCCCTACACTTTAGTTTATAAGCTAAAAGTCAAGGGCAAGATGATCTAAATTTAGGCTGGAAAGACTACGGTAGGCTGAAAATCAGGAAATCCTTCTTTGGTTAATACTCCCAGACTAGTTGAGTTTAGGCATGTTAGGTACTATGAGCACAGCTAGGAAACTGTATTAAATAGATTTTATCTCTAAGGTGTGTAGACTGGGTGAGTGGAGCAGGATAGCAAGGGGAGTAGGGTCATTGTCTCATTTTCTCCTGATTTATCTAAGTCTGTGGAGTAGGAATATTTATTTTGTTTAGATATTAGAATGATACTGTTAGCCCTTACTCCCACTAACTCCACCCTAAAGCGCAACAGGACTAGCTAGCATCCTTAGAATGACATCTCTTGGAAGATAAAGGTATTCATGTTTGTTCCTTCACAAGACCTGTGTTTCTCTCTTGTTGATTGGTCCAGAGGTCACAGGTGTGAGAATCTTTTCTCCTTAACCTTGTCATCCACTTGGCAAGCAAACCTGGGTTAGAACTTAGGTTCTGTCTTCTAAAGTAAGGATATTCATATGTGACCTACTGACTAACATATTTATGACTCATCTAATAAATAACACAGACACTATTATTAAGCACTGAGAAATCTTCCAGTCCACCCTAGACTAGAGCAATTAATAAGCATAAAGTAAACTAGGTTTTTAGGCAAGAGGAAAATTACAGGATTAAATAAATTTATATTGGAAAACAAAAATAACAAGAAGATCAAATTAAACCCAAAATAAGGAAAAAGGAAGAACATAATAAAGATAAGAGCAGAAACCAATAAAATCAGAAAGAACAGAGAAAATCAATGGCTTAAAGGATTTTTTTGGCAAAGATCAATAAAATTGATGAACAGCTAACCATTTTGAGCAAAAAAGAGAGAGAGAGAAGATACAAATCAACATCAGATATGAAAGAGAGGACATTATACCTCACAGAAATTAAAATAATAATATTTCAAACATCTCTGCAACTATGAATTTGATAGCATAGGTAAATAGGAAATTTTTTGAAGCACACAGGACATTCAAAAATAAATAATCTGAATTGTGTTTTGTTTATTAAAAATTGAACGCATTTTCAAAATGTTTCACACAACCAATAATTCAGGTCCAGATGGGTTCATGGTGAAGTTTACAAAACACTTAAGAAATGTGCCAATGTTATCTACACCCTTACATAAAACAGTGAGAAAACATTTCCTACATCATTTAAGGAGGCCAGCATTATTCTGATGGAAAAGCAATAGAAAGATAGCATAGGAAAAGAAAATGTTATAATTCCTCATAAATACTAAGCAGAGATTGTTAAAGTTTGTATCAAAAAAAAAGAATTTTACAAAATTCAACATTCATGTAATAAATGGATAATAAATAAAATAATAATGAAAATTTCAGCAAGGTAGGACTAAAATAGCACTTCCTCAGTTTATTACAAAGGTCATCCATATAGCTAATGGAAAAACATATTGCTAATATTATGCTATATGCAGTGAAATGCATATTAAAACCACAATGAAGGTATTTATAGGATGTCTAAAAGAAACAAAAACTGACAAGAATAAGTGTTACTGCAGATGTAAAAAAATGTGAAGCTCTCATGCATTGATGGTGAATAATGTTACTGTCAGTGTAAACCAGTGCCTGAGAACCAGACATTACAATGTAAAGGGTGTGATGTTATATTGAATGTAGCTATTAGACACATTATAAAATTATAGTAATTAAAATAATGTGTCACTATGTACTTCCACTGTCAGAAAAGACAGGAAATCTTGGAAACAGAACTAAAAATTTAAAAACCTACCAAAGTACACAGTTGATAAATAATATTTTAAAAATGAAGACAAAAAGGAACCATTCTCAGTCTGGTTAAAAACCAGCATCCAGAGCTCCATTCAGGCACTTGCCACTACCACAGCACAATCAGGCATTCCCAGACATGTCTGCTGGTCAGAAAACAAGGAAATCATGTCAGTATGGCAAAGACCACTTACAGTTGAAATCTGACCAGTCACAGCTTAACAAACTTTCCACCAATCAGAACTGTACTAACTGAAAACCTCATTTGCATAAGACACACCTGAGTGGTGACAAGCCCTATCTTTTTGTATATATTAGTGTATTCTCATGCCTTACCCCCAAACTTGAACACAGCTCATGCGCTGCTTGGGTCTGTGTCTTCTGAACTGCTGTTCTGGTGCCACAAATAAGTAGAACAACTCTGCTGTCATATAGGAACAGCAACTCTTCTGCTGTGACTACAGGCTGTAACATGTGAGCAGTAACATGGTTGCTGTAACTCAACCAGAGTTGGGCTTCTGGGTCCACAATGAGTTTAATATGTAAAAAAGATGATATTTCAAAATAGTGAGAAAAAGTCTAAGGTCCATTATTCAATAAATATTGTTGAGACAACAGGCTTACCATCTGATGGGCATTGGGGGGGAGGGAAGTAACTCATTAGGATATATAAAAATAAATTCTGGGCTCTCCCTGGTGGGGCAATGGGTTAAAGCACCACACTAAGAAGCTCT
The DNA here is from genome assembly GCF_000260355.1 of Condylura cristata. Classification (NCBI taxonomy): domain Eukaryota; kingdom Metazoa; phylum Chordata; class Mammalia; order Eulipotyphla; family Talpidae; genus Condylura; species Condylura cristata. The sequence goes on from NW_004567116.1 coordinate 25,403,829, forward strand.
CAGAAGCCACTGCAGCACAAGTTCGATCCCCAGCCAGGGAGCTAACCCATATGGCTTGGTAGACCTCTCCTGATCCACCCACTGCTCCCTTCAGCAGTGTTTCAGTAGATCTGCCTGTTTTGCTCCCTACTCTGTCTCTGGTGAATCCTCTCACCCATCACACCTCTGGCCTGTACCCCAGTTCTGTAAGCAGAAATAAACAAATCTTAAAAAAGAAAAAAAAATTCAAGGCCCTCCCTGGTGGCACAGCAGCTAAAAGCAAAGCACTTAGAAGCTAAAGCCACTTCAGCATGAGTTCGATTCCCAACCCAGAGTTGATCCTCGTGGCACAGCATACCTCTCCTGACAGGTCCACTGTTCCCCTCAGCAAGTGTACTTAGTCAATCTGCCTGTTCTGGTCTGATTCACCACTCTGTCTCTGGTGAACCCTGTCACTACCCCTGTCCTCTGACCTATCCCTCAGTTCTGGGCATAAATAAAAATCTTTTTAAAAATTCCAACTGCATTAATATATATTTAATATAAAAATTAAATATTCAGATAATTGTAAAGTGGGGTTGTCTTTCAAAATGATGACCCTAAATCAGTAATCCAGATTTACTAAGAATAGTTCAATTGTGTTTTCTTTCTTATATAACAAAGTGGTACAAGAAATATTAGAAAGATTTTATACTTATAAAAATGACTTTCCCCCTATATTTTAGTAAATTGATCATTAATTATCCAAACGTCAAATTCCTCATGGTTTTTATTCCTACTAAGATTTTCCTTGCCCATTTGGGACTGTTATCCAAGAAGGATGGCCTCTGGTCCTAAAGGTGAGATAATGGCCCCTAAAGCAACTACAGACAATTACATAATTAGCTTCATTCTTGTACACACTTGTTTTCTCAGCTTTTTTTTTTTTTTTTTGCTTAAAATTTCCAAGTTGTGGAAAGTAAGGTTTATATAGAGATCCTAATTTCCAGAACTTTCTCCACTAGATGTTTAAGAGAAAATAATCTAAATGATTTTCATTTTGAAACTAAGAGCTTAAAACCCAATCATTTGTAAAGACTTTATATCTAGAAAATTTTTCCCCAAGAAAAGGTCTTGATGTACCTATGTACTTCCATTTATTATAAAACAGGATTTATATACTTTATCATGTTTTCCTTTCATTTTGTCATTGGATCAAAATTACTTAACCCTCCCTCTATATGACTTTTTAAAATCTGTCTTGCAACTTCATTTAAACTGTCTCAGGGCTTCAGTAAAAGTTAGCAAGTATACAGTACTCAAAAGTTAAAACAATAAAATTAATAATGACAGTGAACGAATGGGGCTTCTAGGTCCTTCCTCTCCTTTCTCTACTTAGATTGAGTTATTCCAAACCTAGATTTATTTCCTATAATGAAATCTCTATGACAATGTAATCGGGTTATTAAGGTAAAACTGGATTATTTTAATTTGTTATATCCCTATGAAACAGTAACTAATAACTTATTAGTTTCCTGGAAAAGATACTTTTTAAATAAAAAAAAATTAAATTACAGCAAATAAAACCAGGTAGTAGGTAGTAGTGTTTATTTCCAATATCTCTTACACCTTGCATAAGTATACAAGCAAGCAAATGAATTGCCTGCCATCACATTCTGAATGTTAAACTTCTTCTAAATATCTTCTACTAAAAATTCTTCAGTTGGTGTTATTTACTGTGGTCAGGCACTCAAATAGCAGGGTCTCTCACCTCAGGGGCCCAGGGTGTAAATTAGAGAGAAGGCACAAGTGAACTGAGTTTGGTGGTCGTTCAAGACCCTGATGGACATTTGTCTACCTCACAAAAGCCTGCACACAATTGGGCTCAATTTGTCACAAATGACAGTTTCTGCTCAAAAAGGGGCCAGATTTGGAGTGGCACAGATGTTATACTTTTTCTCCATCCTCAATTTGGACCACAGGGACAAAATTCACCCAGCAGCGTTAATTATTTCCAGTGATCTACACAAGCCCCAAATGTGCTTTCTCTCTCTCTTCCCTATATTTCTGAATGTTGTTCTCCTCAGTTTCCTGAGTGTGAAGCAGCCTCTCAATTGATTTTGGACCCAACCAGTGGAGACCTACAGATACAATCATTTCATGAACCACTAGAAGGGCTCTAAAAAGTACCAGCTGAGAGAACTTCTCCACAGAAGTCTCTAAGCCTCTGGAAGAAGGACTTCAGCCATTACTGGGTAACCCTTGGAGACCGAAGCCCAACCTGGTTGATTTTGTAAAAGTCCCTCCATAAATGTTACACAGAATTGACAGAGGAACTTGATACATCACCTCAAAAACCAATGAGCCCATTTAACTCAAGCCTCCCTTATACTAGTTTCAAAGAAAAGTCCAATTTGTTATCAGACATCTATAGCAGGGCCATAAGAAGGTTAAATGCCAATTGCTTCTTCTGGCCAAAGTCATCAAACTCCTGTGTTTTTTTGTTTGTTCCCAGAAAAATGACCAAGGAAAACCAAAATTGTTGTATAGGCACCTGGCAGTGAGTACAGTTTCCATATAATGGTCTTAAGAGTAATTGAATCTGTCCTTTAACAACTCACAAATTATCTCCTGACAACTTGAAATAATAGACCTTTTTGTTAAAAGGAGAAAGCTTGTGGAGACCAAAGGTTAAACAGGTCTTTTCATCATGATAAATCACTGGTTAATGAGGTCGCTATTGTTGTCTATTATGACCATCCCCTTTAATGCCATTACCTCCTGGTTGTAAAGCTGACACTACTAATGGCCTGCATTCTTTGAACTTTTCCACAATATTGACTGGCTTCTCTGAACAGATGTTCCTTGGATGTGATTGCAAGAGGTTCTACAATTCTGTCATGGCAAGAGCATAAAGCAAGCTTATGAAATCCTATGGTCAGGAAGCAGTAAGAGGTAGCAGAATTAACAATAACTCAGATTTTAATTCTGTCATAACAGCATCAACTCAATTGAGGACCCAAGGTAATATAATGTGACAACTAGCACAAGAGAACTTAATGAGTGGCCATTAGTAAGAATGTGGTAAGTGCAACATTTGGACTACTCCTTTCCCATTGTATCATCTCACTTGATCTTACGAAGGTTGTTATTTCATATATTATTACCAATTTTAGATATGGAGATTGTGAATCTATGGAGAAACAATTTTTTTCTAGATCCTATAGATATTAGATGATGAGGAAACAATGAAACCAAACCAAACCACTTGCTCTCTTATACAGCTAATGCCGACAGAAGAAATTTACCAATTATCTACCAACATTTGTAGTATGTACTGATAGCTACTCAATAATCCCTTTACCAAGGGACTATTATTACCACAATAATAGTTTTTCATTTGCAACTGATGACTGAACAGAAAAGCAGCAGGCAATTTTTACAACAAGCAAATCCTAGAGAAACAGAGATTTAGAGGCAGACAGCTCAGTAACACTTCAGGCCAGATAATTAGTGACTGTATCATCCATGTCACATCTGCAACAGCATTTTTAGGGCAATATGATTTCCAGTGCAATTTGAATCACAAACACTCACTTCCTTATTTGTGTTTTTCTTGCACTGTTTTGTTTTATTTCACTTCCCTGGACCAAAAACAAAAAATTGTGCTAAAATTCCATAAATATTACAAATATGGAATCAAATATATGCCATATCTTCCAAAATCACACTGCAGACTTTGAAAAAGAAGAAAAGAATTAGGCAATACAATTGTAATTACTCACAGCTAGCAGACAATAAATAGGAGGTGTATTAAATTACAAAACATTTATGAATTTATGTACCATTCTTACTTCATAAAAATTGAAACATTAAAATAATTTGACCTGTACCCTAGTTCTTGTATGTATAAATAAATAAATCTAAAAATATATATTTGACTGTTTTACTTGTTGTGTTGTTGAGAAAGAATAATTCTCTAGGGGAGTGCATCTAAAATTACTAATGCTTGCTACTTTTGCCCCTCATAATAAGTAATCACACTGGCAGATTAAACTTCTATTTAATTTCAATCTTGAGTCTACTGTAGTGCAGTCTGTCTCTCTTTTGAGAGGACACTGGTAAGATTTTGAGAGTGCAGAAAAGTGATAAAAAAAAGAGTGAGGAGGCCCTCCCTGGTGGTGCAGAGGGTTAAAGCACAGCACTGAGAATCTAAGGCTGCTTCCGCATGAGTTCGATTCCCGCCTGCCCAGGAAGTAACCACATGGCTTGGCAGACCTCTCCTGACTGGCCCGCTGCTCCCCTCAGCAGTGTACTTTGTCGATCTGCCTGTTCTGCTCCCCACTGTCTCTAGTGAAGCCTCTCGCCAGCCCTCAGCCTCTGTACCCCAGTTCGGTATGTACAAATAAATAAATCTTTAAAAAAAAAAAAAAAGTGAGGAAGCAAGAGAACAGTCTATGTCCAGCCTACTGGACTCAGGCAGGCCCTGTGCTTTATTCATTTTTGTATCACATAGTGATATACATAGTGGCACATTGAAGGCTTTTAGTACAAGTTTATTAAACAAATACATATAAGTACACATTCAGGAATGGAAACTACAGTGTAATTACCTACACTGTAGGTTACAGCTTCATTGCCTTTTTCAAAGCTGGTTTACTTTAAACAATTTGTTGTTACAAATTCCATGGGTCAATTAGGTGAGGAATCATTCTGTCTATTTGACAGGTGAAGAAATGGATCCCACAGAGCAGATAGCACACCAAATAAAGAAAATAGTGACCTCAAAAGGACCTCCTGCTAATTTTAAAGAACTGTGAAAGGAAATTGATCCAAAATGAAATTAGTGAAGTCAGTGCAAGTGGAGGTTGTTATTGTGTGTGTTCCCTGCAAAAAAGGAAAGAGGTTTCCAATCTTGGAAAAAGAGTGGAAATCTTCCCTTTTGCACAACAAAGGATGAAACATGGTATTGAAACATTAAGTTAATCTCCCAGGTGCTTTGTCTCTGCTGCCAAAGGCTGAAATAGGGGGAAACCTTGGATGTCTGGACTTTCATATCAAAGCCTTAATAATTAGCTGTTTCTCTCTCTCTCTCTTTTTTTTTTTTAGAACACAACCCTGGATCCACAGGAGGGATTAGGCAATAGTTAATTAGTAGGGCTTAATTTCTAAACCAAAGCTCAAAACAGGCCTATTCAACATTCAGATGAAATTTAAAAGACAGTCAGAAACACTTTAGGATGTTTTGAAATATGTGGGTATTAAATCCTGTATTAGTAAAACAGATAAGCTGCTTAATTTCATTTTTTACCACATTTAAGTATCATAGAGTGTCTGATGAACATTAAACTTTCACCTCCAGGGTTTATAGTGACTGAAATAACTGAAATATGTGATTTTAGCTCTTGGATCAGGTGAGTAGACAGAGACATAGTGAAAGGTTGACAATTTACCTCTCACTGGAACCGCATAACAATCTAGTATTGTGTTTTCCCATTGCAAATGGGGACACTGAGGTCCTGAGAGGGAACATGAGAGACTAGGTTATAAAACTACTGTGAAAGACCCTTGCTCTCAGCGTCTGTGATTCTAGGACTTCTCCTGTTCATAGCTCAATACACACAGTGCTCAGCATTTGGAGCTCTAGAGGGTCTATGGTGCTTCAAACACTGCAGTATTATCCATGTGCTAGTTTGAATGGGCCAGGTAGCTGAACTGGTAACTCTAGGGATGACTAGTTCACATGCTGTCCAGATTGCACTGTCCAAGAATGTTCAGCTAGCACCATCTCAGAAAAGATACACTAAGAAAAGACCCAGTCATTCTTCATCAGTGACTCATAAGTTGCCCATTGGCATAATGGGTGTTTAATATTAGTGACATTATATCCTGTTAACTCATATCACAAATGTTAGCAGATGAGTTTGCCTTGGTGAAGTGAGATGCATTCAAGATAAAGGAATGGGCTAAAACAATTTGGGGTCCCATTGCACCGCTGCATGAATAAGGTGTAAGCAACCATGGAGACCTATATTCTGAGCTTTTTAGGAATGGCTCTCAGGGTTTGATTGCTAACTATGTCCTGCATACAGCCATTGCTTTACAGCATTTCTGATGATGTGATGCCAAGTAAAGGAGAGTCCTGTCCAGCAATGCTGTTAGGTCTGCAATATCACTAAGTAAACTGAGGCTCAGTGACTAACTTGCAAAGTTGTACTTGAATGCCCCAGTTCTTACTAGTAGATATCCCCTCATCACTTCTATTCAAGTAGATTTTTGCTCATAGACTTTTAAAAGTTTTAACAGGTTTCAGAGCCCCCGGGTGGCACAGGGGTTAAAGTCTCAGCACTGTCAAGCTATTGTCAGCCCACTGCAGCTTGAGTTTGTTCCCAGCCAGAGAGCTGACCCACATAGCACAGCAGAGCTCTTCTGTCGCAGCTGCTGCTCCTCTCAGCAGTGTATTTCAATAGATCCCTCTGTTCTGCTCCGCGTTCTGTCTCTGCTAAATCCTCTGACCCCTATTGTTCCGGCCTGTCCCCAAGCTCTTGTATGCATAAATAAATAAAACAAATCTTTAAAAATATATTAGTATGGCCCTCCCTGGTGGTGCAGCGGGTTAAAGCACAGCACTAAGAAGCTAAAGCCACTTCTACATAGGTTCGATCCCCACCTGCCCCGGAGGTGACCACATGGCGCGGCAGACCTCTTCTGA